>NW_024070209.1:91681292-92076754 GCF_014754425.2 Oryx dammah | reverse complement strand
ATTTTCATGTTGTTTTAAATGCCACCATTATACAGTGTATATGGTATCTGGCAAGTGCTTCTTTAGCAGTACTTTGTGGACATTGTTCTCTGTTAGTACATACGGGTTCATTTCATTTTGCTAACAACCAAAGAGCCCATCTGGTGGATGTACCACCATCAAATGTATTGATGGATGTGTTTCTGTGTTTTGTTTGCTATTACAAAGGATGGTGCAGTGAACATCCCTCTTCAGACATTAAGTATTTACTTGTGCAAATGCTTCTGTAGGACTTGTTGGGTCAAAGGTTATGTGCACTTTGTATTTTGATAGTTACTGTCAAGTTGCCACCAGTAGTGTTTGAAAGTGCTGATCTTCTCATATTGTCTCCAGTGCTGTATCCTGTTAATCTGCTAAATCTTTGCCAAACTAATAGGTAAAAATGTGAGTTTTTAAGTTACATTTTTTGTGATTGTCATCAGGGTTGGGATTTTTTTGTAGGTTTTTTAGTCATTTGTACTGTTTCATCTGTGAAATACCTACATGTATTTTTTTGTTCATTTGTCTTTTGGGTTGTTCATGTTGATATTTTGTATGTTTATGTTTTTCTTATTGGTTTGTAAATATTATGAGTATTTACTTTTTTTCTCATTTGTATTGTAAATATTTCCCCTCCTGTTGACATTTAGACATCATTTGCCTTGCATGATTTACATTATTATAATTTAAAACATTTTTGTCTTGCTAGTCACTAAAATCAATCTCTATTATTGACTTGTTAGCTTAAGAAGGCAGAGGAAACACACAATTTTATCCTCAAGTGCTATTAAATTCTTAGAGAATTAGGAGGCAGTGTGGAGGGCGTTAAGAGTCTTGCCTTTCAAGAAACTAGATATTTTGGGGGGAGCTGTCACACACGTTCATCTCAGTTGACTTTTACTTTGTGCAGTAAGCCTGGTGGACGCCTTAGTTGTGCTCCACAGATGTCCGTGTGGAGTGGAGTTAGGTTTGAGTTTGCAGCCCCACCGCTGTCAGTCTGTCACACGGGGCATTGTGATGCTTGTCCCATTTTAGTAACATATGTAACCATATTCCAGCATGTAACCAGTAAGCATGTCATCTGTTTCAACTCTCCCCTTCTTCAAAGGTGTTAAGTCACACACTGCTTGGAGTTCGAGGGTAGAGTCCTGGCTCTCGTCTTACTCAGTGGATCATACTGTTTCTCTAAGTGGAGTATGATTTCCTGGCTCTTGGAAGCAAGACCACTGGAAGTTAGTGTTTACTGAAATTGTTCAGTGCAGGACTGGGCTTTGAGCCTGGTTGTTAGTTTTATTTCAAACCATATTTATCACTTATGTAAATCATCCTTGTATATTGCTTAAATATTAAAAATTTGCAAAAAAATAGGAAAAAACCCATTTATCATCCCACCACCGAGATGCAATGACTTTTTATTTTGAAGAATCCGACTCTAATATTTCTTCTAGGCATACGTTTTTATATTTTATAAAGCTGATAAAATTATGTTAATGTTTGACAAAGCTAATATTATTTTGTTAGTATGAATACCCACATTATAAACATTTTTCACAGTATACAAACTTGTCATAAATGTCATTTTAATTGTATAAAATATCTCATTCAGTGAAATGTGTTTCATTATTTATTTTCTTATTATTAAATGTTTAGATGGATTTTTCTGTAAAAAAATTTATGGTTTAGTTTTTTCCCCTTTATTTCACATTATTTTAAGACAACTTTCCAGAAATGAAATAATTAGGTTAAAAGGCATATACATCTTAAGACTTTTGGAATGTATTGCCAAACTGCTTTCCAAAAAAGTTGTAGCAGTTAATACTCAATAGTGTATGAGAGTTCCTATAAGTGCTCAAGTTTGAAGAATATAATGACAAATATTGGGGAAAGAGTGAAATAAATGAATCTTCTCTTTGTCTTTACCAAATCTAATTCTAATAATCAGTGCCTAGCTCAAAGCAGGGCATTATGACATGGTATAGTCATGGTATAGTCTTTTGGTATAGTCATTATATCTAAATCAAAATAGCCATATCAAAATATAAGCCACTTTTAACTTTTCAAATAATGTATTCAGTGGACATGCTTGATTTTCTACCCATCCCTGACCGTCTCCTTGCATCTGATTTTTTATCCCATCCCTGTTCTTCTACCCGTGAGGTAAGGCTTGGACATGGCATGTACAGTTGGGCAGTGAAACTGCTGGAAGCCTCCATAGGGATTTCTTAGGTTTTGTCAAAAATATCTCTTGTGTGAAAAAAGGCTACATTAAGAGCCAGTTAAAATGTCATGTCATCTTTAGCCATTAGGAAAGTGAATATCAAAACCACAATGAAATACCACTTTGTATGCACTAGTATGTCTGTAATAAAAAAGACAGATAATAAGTGTTGGTGAGAAAGTGGAGAAATTGGAACCTTCGTACACTGCTTGTGGGAAAGTAAAATGATTTGAAGAACAATTTTGCAGTTCCTCAAAGTGTTAAACACGGAATTGCCCCATGCCAGCAATTCACTGCTAGGTGTACACCGATGAAAACTGAAAACATAGGTCCACACAAACACTTGTACACTAATGTTTGTAGCATCATTATTCACAATAGACAAAAAGTGGAAACAACCAAAGGTCCGTCAGCTGAAGGATAAATAAAATGGAAATATCCATATAGTGGAATAGTATTTGACCGTAAAAAGGAGTGAAATACTGATACATGCCGCAACGTGGATAAGCTTTATAAACATGTTAGGTGAATGAAGTCAGTCACAGAAGGCCATATATATATGATTCCATTTGTATGAATGTTGAGAATAGGGAAATCTTTAGACGCAAAGTAGATTAGTGACTGCCTAGAGCTGAGGATGAGGGAGGCTTTTGGTGGGGGGAGTGAGGAGTGACTTAGTGGGTACAGGATTTCTTTGGGGAGTGATGAAAATGTCCTTAAATATGTTGGCTGATGGTTACACGACTCTGTGACTATACTGAAAAATGTTGAATTGTACAGTTTAAATGGGTGAACTGTATGATCTGTGAATTATATTTCAATAAA
The DNA here is from genome assembly GCF_014754425.2 of Oryx dammah. Classification (NCBI taxonomy): domain Eukaryota; kingdom Metazoa; phylum Chordata; class Mammalia; order Artiodactyla; family Bovidae; genus Oryx; species Oryx dammah. The sequence goes on along the minus strand of NW_024070209.1, from coordinate 92,073,693 downwards.
GCTGTTGAAAAAAATGCTGTCTTCTGATCCAGTTCTCATCATTGAACAGTACTTGTCTTCTCGGTAGTAATGGGAAAAATGCTTCAGGAGCTCAGTTTGGTCCAGTGCCTCCTGTTGTTAATTCCGCATGTTAGTTCTGTGTTACAGTGTCGCCTATTAGCAGTACATGGACTCCTTGGATACCTGTATCTAGCAGAATCCTGTCCTGGTGACATAAAGTAGTGGCAGCTGTAACAGCACCCCAGACTTGCGTCATAAGGAGGAGTTTTGTTTTTTGGGGGGATTCAAACATTTGCCTGAAGAATAAAGTTTGATCTGGTTATGGAGGCTCCATTATGAAGCCTTTCAGTGGTGCTGTATTGCATGGCAATTAAAAGTAAGGGCTTTTGAGCCACATTGTTACTGTTTTGAACAACTGTGTTCAGCAACTGTTGTTACTGTTTTGTCACACTGGGTAACCCTGGAAAAATTTTACTGCAGGCCTCAGTTTACCTGTGGAATACGCATAATACAGTCACGCCTCGTGGAGTTGTTTTGTTGCCCGAGTAGAAAGATATAACCATGTAAAGTAAGTAAGTGAAGTCATTCAGTCATGTCTGACTGTTCGCGACCTTATGGACTGTAGTCTGCCAGGCTCCTTTGTCCATGGGATTTTCCAGGCAAGAATACTGCAGTAAGTTGCCATTTCCTTCTCTAGGGAATCATGTAAAGTACTTAGCCTATAAATACCTGGTACAGTTGACTATTTTTTAATTCACATTTGGCCTTAAGCTGCTCTAGACTCACTTCACATATTCTATGCTTTGAACTTTATCTTCTGCCAACACCACACTGATGACATCTTGAACCTTCATGCTGGGCCATTTCCCTTTGTTCATGTTTTCCTTTTCCTTAGAATGTCCCTGTCCTTTCTTTGGCTAACTCTTACACATTCTTTAAGTATCTCAATTGATAGGTTTTCAAAGATCATCTCCATTGTAACTTAGTTTTCTGTTTCATGGCTTTCTGCTGTTTATTTCTTTTCTTTGACTTTTTGAAGTTTATTCTTTACCCCCCCACCCCCACATTAGGTTGGATGCTTATTCTACCATTTTCTAATAAAAGTATTCAAGACTACAAACTTGCCTCTTAAGTGCTACTTTAGCTGCACCCACAAATTTTGCTATGTAGCATTAAAAGAATCACCCTTTAGTTCTGTATATTTTAAATTTTCATGAAAATTTTTTCTTTGACCCACGGGTTACTTGGATTATGGCTTTCTGAGTTTCTAACATATGAGGTTATTTCTTCTTACTTTATTATTAATTTCTAACTTAATGGCAGTATGGTTAAAGGATGTTCTTTCTTTTTTATTTCTTTCTTTCCTCCCTTCTTCATGTCCTCTATCTTTACTTTTTTGTTTTACTTTTTTCCCTTGATAGCCTAATACATGGTTATGTATGCGATTAAAAGGAGTGTGTATTCTCTAGTTACTAAATGCAGTATTTTATATATGTACATTCGATTAGCTTGTGTATTGCACAGTACAAATTTTGTATCCTTGATATTTTTGTATGACCTATTAATTACTTGAAGAGTTATATTATTAATAACATTTCCCTCTGTAATTATAGATTGCAAAGCTTTTTAAATTCTTTTTTTATTTTTCTGTTTCCATTTCCCCCCCATACTAGTCTGGAAGTTATACAGTCTGTTTTTGTTCTTCTAGGGGTTCTCTTAGAAAACTTAATATGTGTATAATTTTGCAAAGTAACTTTACTCTCCTTTTAATAACACAGGGATCTTAGGATGCTTTCACTGTGGTTGTGTTTCTCCTGACTTATGTGCTCTTGTTGCCCAATATTTTACTTCTATTATACTGTGTCTTCGTTTTAACTTCACAAAGTAGACATTAACTTTGTTACCCAGTCTCGGCGTACATTAGATTTACCCACACATTTACCATTTCCTTTGTTCATTATTGTATTTTACAACTCAGACCTTCTGGGATTATTTTCTTTCTCCTGAAGGTAATCTTTTAGAAGTTCTTTTAGTGAGGAATTGGGCTTCCCTGGTGGCTCAGCTGGTAAAGAATCCACCTGCAATGTGGGAGACCTGGGTTCAGTCCCTGGGTTGGGAAGATCCCCTGGAGAAGGGAATGGCTCTCCACTCCAGTATTCTGGCCTGGAGAATTCCATGAACTGCATAATCCATGGGGTTGCAAAGAGTCTGACATGACTGAGTGACTTTCACTCAGTTGCTGCTAAGTCATGTCAGTTGTGTCTGACTCTGTGTGACCCCAGAGACGGCGGCCCACCAGGCTCCTGTTGCTGGGATTCTCCAGGCAAGCATACTGGAGTGGGTTGCCATTTCCTTTTCCAGTGCATGAAAGTGAAAAGTGAAAGTGAAGTCACTCAATCCTGTTCAACTCTTCACAACCCCATGGACTGCAGCCTACAAGGCTCCTCCGTCCATGGGATTTCCCAGGCAAGAGTACTGGAGTGGGCTGCCATTGCCTTCTCCGTTCACTCACTTAGTGAGGGACTGTTTGTAGTAGACTAATGTTTTCTATTTGTTCAAAATTACATCTTCATTTTGCCCTCTTGAGAGATAGTATTTCTGCACACGCAGTGCTAAGTTGATGTTTGTGTGATCTCAGCCTTTTGAGGCTATGCCACGACTATTTTGTTGTGTAGTTCCTAAGTTGTGTCTGACTCTTCTGCGACCCCATGGACCCAGGCTCCTCTGTCCGCGGGATTTCCCAGGCAAGAACACTGGAGCAGTTTGCCATTTGCTTCCTTGGGGGATTTTCCTGACTCAGGGGTTGAACCTGGGTCTCCTACATTGGTAGGTGGTTTCTTTCCCACTGAGCCACCAGGGAAGCCCACAGCCCATTGTTTAATCGTTTTCATTTTTGCTGTTGAGAAGTCAGCCCTCAGTCAGTTTTTCTTTCTTTCTTTCTTTGTTTTTCTCATAAAGTGTCTTTTTCTTTCTGCCTGCTTCTAAAATCCTCTTACATGTTTTCAGTGTCATTAAGACTTCCTAGGACTTATTTTTTGGGATTTATTGAGATTCTTGTTTATTTGTTGAAATTTTTGTTTCTGAGGTTTGTTATCTTTTATTAATTCTAGAAAATTCTCATCTGTCTTCTCAGTTGGTATAGTCTCTCACCCGATCTTTCTCTTCTCTCTTCCTGGAGTTCTGAGTTAGGTATTTGTTAGATTTTTTTTTTTTTAATGGTGAGCTCGGGCTTCCCAGGTTATACAGTGGTAAAGAATTTGCCTGCCGATGCAGGAGATGCAAGAGGCTTGGGTCCAATCCCTGGGTCGGGAAGGTCCCCTGGAGCAGGAAATGGCAACCCACTCCGGTATTCTTGCCTGGAGAATCCCATGGCCAGAGGAGCCTGGCGGGTTACAGTCCCTCGGGTCACAGAAGAGTCAGACACGACTGAGCACACACATACGAATGTTCCTTGGAATTTTAATCTCTGATAATTCTTTGAGGTTTGGGTTGAAAGTGAGGATTTTCATCTTTTGCAGCTGCCCCACGGGCTGTAGTAACCCAGAACACTTAAAACCGAAGTTTAGGTGTTGGGTTTTTCCAGTTATCGGTGTAATTGAGCTCTGACTCCAGGCTTGCATGAGGAAGGTGTTATAGTGGCAGTTTGAGAGGAGACGTCTCTCTTTCTGTTTCCCCTTCGCTGAGCCACAGCCAAGACAAGGCAGGTCTTCTTCTAGTTCACCCTCTCAGGATACAGCCTTGCAGAGGGTCTGGCTTGATACAGAGTTTCCAATGTGACTCCCATCTTGCCAGCAGATGATATTCAGGGGCCAGATACATGCAGAGGTTAGACCATTGCCTATTGCCTATGTACAGGGAAAAAGATAATTCCACTTACTTTTAAAAAGTTCACTCTGAAAAAAAAAAAAAAAAAGTTCACTCTGGCTGCTCTACAGAGAATGGGTTAGAATTCCAGAGTGGAGGCAGAGGCAAGTTCGGATGCTCTTATAGACCGCAGGGAAGAGACAGTGCTGCCTAGGCCTGGATGGCACCGGGGGAGGGGGGGTGGGGGGGGATGCGGTGGCCGGGGAGGTTACTGATTGAGATGGTCTCTCTCTTCCCCTAGACTGGAAGGCTGTAAGTAACAGGGAGCTTGTTTGAGTCCTTCATGCCCGGCACAGAGAAGGCATTCAGCAACAGGTAACTGAATTGAACTGTGTAATCAGGAATGGTTCTAGTTCTGTTTTTTTGGACTGCCTTCAAAGTGAATACTTTCTTTAAAGGGAAATGACAAAAAGGCATTACAGGCAGTGAACTCGTCCTGTCTCTGGCATTGTGAAGCTCAAGTCGGAAATGGAGAGCCAGCTATTTGTAAGCCCCTGACAGTCATCAGTTTTGGCTGGGTTTTCTTTCCATGATAGCATAGTTTCTTTTAGCCTCTGCACTTGTTCTTTCTTAAGGAATCTCAGACTCTCATTGAAACTACCTACATAAAGCCTTACCATCTTACAGATTTTTTATTTTCCTAGGCAGTTTGCAAAGATGTTTCTCTAATGGTATGTTATAACTGAAAACTTCTAACTCCTAAGACATTCTTTCTGGGAAAAAGTGTTCTAAGGAACAAAAGTGTATCTAAGGAACAAAAGGAGAGGCAACTGGTCCCTGCTGGGTGACAGTTTAATAAGCTTCAGCTGGCCACTTAGGACCTCTTGTTCTGAGAGTTTAGGCATTACTATTCCATTAGAAGGGCTTCCCAGGGTGTGCTAGTGGTAGACGCAGCTTCAGTTCCTGGATTGGGAAGATTCCCTGGAGAAGGGCTTGGCACCCCACTCCAGTATTCTTGCCTGGAGAATCCCATGGACGGAGAAGCCTGGTGAGCTACTGTCCATGGGGTCACAAAGAGTCAGACACGTGTGGCACACACACATTCCGTTAGACTAGAAGTATTTCTAGAGAGTACAGTGAAAGAAAGCATACGTATATGATTTTAAAATCTGAGACCTTGAGGATTTTTATTTAAACAAATATATGCTGTTTGCTGAGCCCCAAACCCTGTGCAAGGTACTGGCTCTAAAAACACAAACACCATCCCAGACCTTGACCCAGGATCACTCCTGGCCCACAGTGTACCTCCTGTGTGAATTAGAGAAAGGTGCCCTCTCCTCAAGTGAAAAAAAATATTAGTCAATATATTACTTCCGTTTCAACAACAAATTTGTTGTTGAAAGTCCAGCAAATGGATTATTAAGGACAAGTGAATATCATCTATTAAATAATTTGTGCATGGTATCATAATGAAGTACTTACTGATCTAAACTTAGAATTCAGAAATATTCTGGCACAATACACATCAGATGATTGAACTACAGTATGAAACTTCAGGTGTAGCTAGTGTGCTGATACCAATGAGCGATCCTTTTTAGAAGTTGAAAGTGGGATTTCCCCAGTGGTCCAGTGATGAGGACTCTACACTTCATTGCGTGGGGCCAGGCTTCTTTCTGATTGGGGAACCAAGACCCCACATGCCATGACCAAAAAGGATTTTAAAGGTGAAAGTAATCACCACTTATATGTTAGAAGTAAAAACAGATCTTATTTAGAAATACAGTCTGTTTTAGGTTTTATTAGATCAACAGAGTATTTTGATAATCTAGTTTGTCAAAGGGGAACGATATACATTGTCTTACTAACATGAGAGACTTGACCATCACATGCCAGAAAATTCTCATCATAAATATAAATTGGCCTGAACTAAACCATCAGATTTAGTCTGTTTACCAAATGAGAATATTTCTGAATTCCCAGTTTAAATCAACAGATACTTTCATTGCACTAATATCTGTTATAGCTTATATTTGTTATCATCAATAGTCCATTTGTTGTAAATGTGAAATGTGAAAAGTACTGTATTCCAGACACTAAAGATGCCTGCACGTGGGCAGCATCACCACATCCTCGGGCATGGCTTAGATGCCGCACACGGCGGCCTTGGGAGGCCCAGTCTTGGGGGTGCAGACACAGCTGGTGATTCCAACGCAAGACACTAAGTGTTCTATTAGAAGTATGCACAAAGGTGCTGGGAGACAGGGAGGCGGGATGAGCTGAAATGGGAGGTATTGGCAAAGGCCGCTGTGTGTGAGACGCACTCAGGTGAGTAAGGGGCTTAGTCTCTTGGACATATTTTGACTGTTAGAAGCCTCGAAGCCTTCTTTCTGGGCTCCTGCTGCATTCTGTTTAAGTGAGGTGGCCTGGCCGAGCTCCAGATTGGCGAGGCGCTTCTCTTGTTAGGTGCACTGTGTTGTCCTCCTGCCGAGCGTCTCCTCCTGTCTTCTGTCTCCAGGTCTCTGCTTTCACAGCACAAATCGACTTGACTTTACGACTTGCTAAATTTTCTTTCTTTCCCACCCAATTTTAAATTCAACCAGTGAAAGGGCTTCCCTTGTAGCTCAGTCAGTAAAGAATCTGCCCGCAGTGCAGGAGACCTGGGTTTGATCCCTGGGTCAGGAAGATCCCCTGGAGAATGAAATGGCAAGCCACTCTAGCATTCTTGCCTGGAAAATCCCATGGACAGAGGAGCCTGGTGGGCTGCAGTCCATGGGGTCGCAAAGAGTCGGGCATGACTGAGTGACACTTACTTAGTGAAAGGGCCAATATCTGTCCATATCTGTTTGTTACTCACACTCTAGTGCACAATGCCCAGAAAATAAGCTTTTCATAGACATTGGCTGAAATGATTTTTTCACCCATTCCTCAGACATTACCTGAACTCTTTATTTTGTGCCGTGGACTCCATTGAGCCCTGAGTGAGCAAAGAAATGACACCCCACGGGCCCCTCCTGTCAGGGAGCTCACTGTCTGGTTACTGCACATGCATGGAGGAACAGCAGTGTGAACAGGGGTGGGAGGGTAGAGCTGACTCAGATGCAGGGTCGGTGAGGGTCTCCCAGAGCAGGGGTCTCTGAGCTGAGTGTGGAAGGAAGAGAGGGGTGAGCAAGGTTTTGAGGGCAGAGGCAGGCTGAGGGTTCAGCATGCACAGCTGCACAGTGGCAGGTGAGAACCCTGGGCAAACATCTCACTCGGGCTGGAATAGAGGATCTGAGGAGGGGAGGGCAAGGGAACTTGTGACCTGAGAGTAGGCGGGAGCCACGTCCTCAAGGTCCCATCTGCACACTGAGAGCTGGAGCCACTGGAGGGACTTCAACACGTGTGTGTGTGTGAGAGAGAGAGAGCTGCTGCTACTGCTAAGTCGCTTCGGTCATGTCTGACTCTGTGCGACCCCATAGATGGCAGCCCACCAGGCTCCAAATCTCCAGGCAAGAACACTGGAGTGGGTTGCCATTGCCTTCTCCAATGCATGAAAGTGAAAAGGGAAAGTGAAGTCGCTCAGTCCATGTCCGACCCCATGGACTGCAGCCCACCAGACTCCTCCGTCCATGGGATTTTCCAGGCAAGAGTACTGGAGTGGGGTGCCACTGCCTTCTCTGGAGAGAGAGAGAGAGAGACAAAAGCCACATGTCTAGATCAGAGCCCTCTGTGTGGTGTGGAAGGCCTGTTTAGGTGTGGTGACCTGGAAGTAGGGAAAACCTCCCCAGCGGCAGAGAGGCGCTTCCTGCTCAAGTCACAGCCTCTGGTGAGCGGCCGGGGCCTGCCCAGCGCTGAGCTACTGTGTGACTGGCCAGGACCGGCCCTCGCCGCGGGGCGACAGCAGAATTACCGCCGTGCTTTAAGGGGCCTCCCAGCCACCCCCGAGGCCAGTCAGGTAGCCGTCCTTAGCTCCGCTTCACAGATGGGGAAGCCGAGGCCGAGGCCCACACCCAGGGCTCTGTGGACGCCAAGTCCAGTGCTCTGTCCTGCGCCCCAGGCCGGGGGGTTGGGGGGAGCAGACAGCCGTGCTGGAGGAGGACTGGCTCCCTGGGGACCGCCGCCCTCCTGACGGGGGCGGGGGCTCAGGCGTTCAGCTGCCGGGGCGTCTCCGGCGACCCTCCAGCAGCGAGAGGCGGAGGCCCCCTGGGACCCGCGAAGCTGTCTTCACCAAAGCAGTGGGGAGAGATTTGTGGGCTCCTCGCACCTCAGCGCCTGGGTACCACGCTGCTATTTAATAAAGGCCTCGCTGCTTGATGGGCCTTTAAGTAAACAGTGATATATTTCAACCTCGTTGAGGAGGAAGACGCAGAGTTACATCAAATTCAGGCCGTGTGGAGATAAAAGAGGAGGCGACGCCCAGGCATGGCTCTCCTCCTGAGGAGAAAGGGAAGCGGACAAGCATCATCCAGGGTCCGCTCGGGGCCAGGCGCCACGTGGGAGCTGCCTTAGCGGCAGCAGCGGGCAGCAGCGGGCAAGTGGGCCTGGGGGTGGCCCTGGGACCCCAGCCCTGGTCCGACGCCGCGGCGACTGCTCCTCCCACCGCACCCGCCTCCACCAGACAAGCACTGACCCGCTTTTGTGCAGAGGACGAACAGTGCGCGTCAGCAGCCTCCACCCGTGTAGACCCGCAGCGCCCAAAGGCAGGAGCTTGTCTGTTCGCCCTGGCACACACGGCCCGTGGAGTCTGGCACGTCCTTGCCACCCGGGGCAGGGTGTCCCTGGCCTTTCCATACCTTCCCTCTGCTCTCCCTTTTGTCTGGCCCTGCTGGAGGGCCCTTGTTTTATTATTTATTTGTTATTTATTAACAAACATTTGTTAAGGCTGAGCCAGACAGACCACCACTCTATTAAGTCACCTGTTCCTCAGAATAACTCCACAGAGAGTGTGTTATTAGCCCCCTGTGCAGCTGGGTAAAATGAGGCTCAGAGAAGTTCATGACCTTGTCCATCTCGTAAGTGGTAAGGCCTGGAATTCGAACCCAAGTGTTTGGATTCTGAATCCATAACCCCTCCAAGATGAAAGCCAAGGCTTGTGGTTTCTCACTGTCTTGCTGCCTCGGTTCCTCTATTCAACTCCTTAGTGATGACGCCAAATTAGCAGCATGTTACTGAGTCTTCTGGTGTGGAAATGGATTCTGTTTTCACAGTAGTCACAAAATTATACTGAAAGGACACTACCTAAATCCAAAAGGAAGAACCGGTAGAAATCCATAGAAAATCTGGAAGAGAGGGAGACCATTTTATTTGGCTGACTGATGGATTTCTAGAGAGTTTTTATTTACTTTTTGTCCATCTGTTTTCTTTTTGAAAGGCTAAATTATTTCCAGGAGCTCCACTCAGTTCCTAAAAATGTCCAGGAGATTGCAATTGTAAACTGCTAGTGTGTTGGGTTTTTGGTTTTCCAAAGCCATGACTCAGCGTTATCTCAAACTCCATGGGATCATACGAAGCACCTGGGGCATTTGTTAAACTTTGATTTCCCAGTAGGGGTAGGACTGGCGCGAACCTTTCTTTTTTTAACAAGCCCCTGTGGACTGATTCTTCTGATCAGACTAGCTTGGGAAACAGGGAGTATCATTGCTGGGAACTAGCTCCACTGTGGACTGTCCCTTTTAGATTTGAAGCACAGCTGGTCACATTGTATTTACAGTGAAAAGAATGTGAATTCTGGAGTCAGAAAGCACAGGATTCAAAGCCCCAGTCTGACCCACTGATAAATTGTGTTGTCTCGGGCACATAACTGAACATTCGCCCTTTGGGATGTCTGCTGCTTCCTGTGCCTGGAAACAGGAGATTGTTTCCCTTTATCTCCCACCTCTTCTCAACTCCTATCCTCTTATTCTTTTTTTTTTCCCCAATGTACACACACACACACACACACACACACACACACACACAATTTTTTATTGGAGTGTAATTGATTTACAATGTTGTGCTAGTTTCTGCTGTACAACAAAGTGGATCATTTATACATCCATCCACTCTTTTAGATTCTTTCTCCATTTAGGTCATTACAGAGTCTTGAGAAGAGTTCCCTGTGTAGGTCCTTATTAGTGATCTATTTTATTTTTTAATTTAAAAAATTTATTTCTTTATTGGCCGTGCTGGGTCTCTGTTGCTGCGAGAGCTTTTCTCTAGTCGTGGCAAGCAGGGGCCACACTCTAGTTGTGGTGCATGGGATTCTCATTGCAGTGGCTCCTCTTATTGTGGAGCTCAGACTCTAGGGCATGCGAGCCTCAGTAGTTACAGCATGTGGGCTCAGTAGTTGAGGTTCTTGGGCTCTAGAACACGGACTCAATAGTTGTGGCACACAGGCTTGGTTGCTCTGCAGCATGTTGGGTCTTCCTGGACCAGGGATTGAACCCATGTCTCCTGCATTGACAGGCAGATTCTTTACCACTGAGCCACCAGGGAAGCCCTATCTATTTTATATATAGTAGAGTATATGTGTCAACCTCAGTCTCCCATTTTTTCCCTCCCCCTAGTTTCTTTGCTGGTAAACATAAGTTTGTTTTCTATGACTATTTTTGTTTTGTAAATAACTTCACTTATACCATTTTTTTTTTCAGATTCCACATACAAATGATATCATACGATATTTGTCTTTCTCCCTCTGACTTACTTTACTCAGTATGACAATCTCTAGGTCCATGCATGTTGCTGCATATGGCATTATTTCATTCTTTTTCTAATGGCTGAGTAATGTTCTATTGTATATATGTACCACATCTTCTTTATCCATTCCTATTAGATTGCTTCCATGTCTTGACTTTTGTAAACAGTGCTGCAGTGAACATAGGGATGCGTGTATCTTTTTGAGTTCTGGTTTTCTTTGAATGTATGCCCAGGAGTGGGATTCCAGGATTATGTTGTTGTTTAGTTACTGAGTTGTGTCTGACTCTTTGTGACCGCATGGACTTAGCCCACCAGCCTCCTCAGTCCATGGAATTCTCCAGGCAAGAATACTGGAGTGGGTTGCCATTTCTTTCTCCATTGCAGGATTATATGATAGCTCTTATTTTTAGTTTTTTTAAATTTTATTTATTTTAAGGAGATTCCATACTGTTCTCTATAGCTGCTGCACCAATTTTTCCCTTTTCTTCACATCCTCTCCAGCATTTATTGTTTGTAGATTTTTTAAAAATCATGGCCATGTGTCCTCTTATTCATCAGCTCTCCAGCACATGCCTTGATTTCCCCCTGTGCTGGGTCACTCATAATTGTTTTTGTAATAATTTTTAAGTGTCTAACATTTCCCACTTGACTCTAAGTTCCATGAAAGCAGGAACCATGACTCTAATTTTTACTACTTGTGAATATCATGTTTTCTATTTATCGTTTTATCTTTATGACTCCATGTTTATTATTGCATATCCAGCACCTAGCATAGGGTGGTGTGAATGCTTTCCTCTTCTGTAAAAATGGAAAAATATGATCTTTCACTGGGGTATTAGGAGATTGTATGACCACCACAATGGTGTGATCACTCACCTAGAGCCAGACATCCTGGAATGTGAAGTCAAGTGGGCCTTAGAAAGCGTCACTATGAGCAAAGCTAGTGGAGGTGATGGAATTCCAGTTGAGCTCTTTCAAATCCTGAAAGATGATGCTGTGAAAGTGCTGCACTCAATGTGCCAGCAAATTTGGAAAACTCAGCAGTGGCCACAGGACTGGAAAAGTTCAGTTTTCATTCCAATCCCAAAGAAAGGCAATGCTCAAACTACTGCACAATTGCACTCATCTCACATGCTAGTAAAGTCATGCTCAAAATTCTCCAAGCCAGGTTTCAGCAATACATGAACCGTGAACTTCCAGATGTTCAAGCTGGTTTTAGAAAAGGCAGAGGAACCAGAGATCAAATTGCCAACATCCGCTGGATCATCGAAAAAGCAAGAGTTCCAGAAAAACATCTATTTCTGCTTTATTGACTATGCCAAAGCCTTTGACTGTGTGGATCACAATAAATTGTGGACAATTCTGAAAGAGATGGGAATACCAGACCACCTGACCTGCCTCTTGAGAAACCTATATGCAGGTCAGGAAGCAACAGTTAAAACTGGACATGGAACAATAGACTGGTTCCATATAGGAAAAGGAGTACGTCAAGGCTGTATATTGTCACCCTGCTTATTTAACTTATATGCAGAGTACATCATGAGAAATGCTGGGCTGGAAGAAGCACAAGCTGGAATCAAGATTGCTAGGAGAAATATCAATAACCTCAGATATGCAGATGACACCACCCTTATGGCAGAAAGTGAAGAGGAACTAAAAAAACCTCTTGATGAACGTGAAAGAGGAGAGTGAAAAAGTTGGCTTAAAGCTCACCATTCAGAAAATGAAGATCATGGCATCTGGTCCCCTCACTTTATGGGAAATAGATGGGGAAACAGTGTCAGACTTTATTTTTGGGGGCTCCAAAATCACTGCAGATGGTGATTGCAGCCATGAAATTAAAAGAAGCTTACCCCTTGGAAGAAAAGTTATGACCAACCTAGATAGCGTATTGAAAAGCAGAGACATTACTTTGCCAACAAAGGTCCGCCTAGTCAAGGCTATGGTTTTTCCTGTGGTCATGTATGGGTGTGAGAGTTGGGCTGTGAGGAAGGCTGAGCACCGAAGAATTGATGCTTTTGAACTGTGGTGTTGGAGAAGACTCTTGAGAGTCTCTTGGACTGCAAGGAGATCAGCCCTGGGATTTCTTTGGAAGGACTGAGCTGAAACTCCAGTAGTTTGGCTACCTCATGCAAAGAGTTGACTCATTGGAAAAGACTCTGATGCTGGGAGGGATTGGGCAGGAGGAGAAGGGGGCTAAAGAGGATGAGATGGCTGGATGGCATCACTGACTCGATGGACGTGAGTCTGAGTGAACTCCGGGAGTTGGTGATGGACAGGGAGGCCTGGCGTGCTGCAATTCATGGGGCCACAAAGAGTCGGACACGACTGAGCGACTGAACTGAACTATTAGGAGATTAAAATGAAATAGTGAACATGAGAGCAACTGGCATACAGTAGACATCTCATAAATGTTAGCCTTTGCCTTCCTTTGGGGATCCCACTTAGGATTACCATACTGAATACAACAGGTTATAACCAAGGCTTTAAAGCTGTTTGCTTGACACTCTGTTCTAAAAAGTCTCTAGTATTCTTATTTTTACGGTTTTTAGAATCTAGTCTTCTTTTCCCACAAAGTCCAAAGATGCTTCCACCAGACTTTGTTCTGGTGCCCTGTTTCAAGGTCTGTAATAATTTCACCTGATTTCCTGTGGGTAGCGTATCTTTAAGGTTTCTTTATTCAGCTCAGTGCTGAGAATGAAAATGATATGATGGTAGATAGAATTGAGTATTTTAAAAGGATCATGGGTGGTAGTATGGGTTTCAAAGGTGGCCTTTTGGAATCCATTTTCCTGGAATTCTTTAGAAGAGAATTTCTTTAGAAGAGAATTAAGAACATTGACTTGTGAAGGTTTCTTCTAACCCTTTGGCTGTGAAATCCAGGCTGGTATTATTAGGTGAACCACATGCAGAATTTTATTTTTTTCCCTACCAGTAAGGAATAATTCTCAGACATATGACTACCTTTCAGGTTTAAAGTACAGGAGAAGGGCTTGCTTCTATCAGGCCTTCCTCCCATGCACTGGCGAAAGGAAGTTGCCCCTCTGCTCGGATGACCAGCTGTTCCAGCTTGCCTGGGAATAAGAGGGCTCCGGGGTACTGGACTTCTGTGTTTAAAGTCAGGATAGTCCTGGGAAAGCTGGGATGAGCTGGTTGGCTCTCCACCTCAGTGCAGAGGAGCTTGTTGATGGAGTAACAGTGAGGTAAGCATTAGCATGCCTTCCTGTTGTTTTAGAAAATACAGGAGCCACAAGAAGTTAAAACTGCCTTTTGGAAAATTTTGTGAAAGTTTTTGAAAGTTAATTTAACTTTTAAAGCTACTAAACTAAATATAGGCAGTCTTATAGTAATATTACAAGGTATTAATATTAATAAATAATAATAATAATTAAAAAACTTAGTGACAGTCATTTAGAAACAAATGGTGTGTGTGTGTGTGTGTGTATTGTACTATAAAACCCAGTCCTGGGAGGGAGGGATAAACTGGGAGATTGGATTGACATACAAGCACTAAGATACATAAAATAGATAACTAATAAGGATCTACTGTATAGCACAGGAAATTCTACTCAATACTCTGTAATGGCCTAGATGGGAAAAGAATTTAAAAATGAGTGGATATGTGTCTATGTATAACTGATTCACTTTTCTGTACAGCTGAAACCGACACAATATTGTAGATCAACTATACTCCAATAAAAGTTAAAAACAAAAAAACAAAAACCCAGTCCTGTATGTTTCGCACCTGAATTTCAGGCTACAGCTTTGAAATGCTGCCATTTTCTAGCCTTAATCATCTTCATTGACGTTTTGTGAATAGTCCATCTTTGAACTATTTTTTTCAGGTTAACCTCAACAGTAGGACTGATACTATCTTTGGTGAATCTTGAAAATAGTTCCATTTTAAAAGAAAGGCCTTAACTCACATAAATGTATTTGTTGTTGTTTAGTTGCTAAGTCATATCTGACTCTTCGCAGCCCCATTGACTATAGCCCACCAAGCTCTTCTATCCATGGGATTTCCCAGGCAAGAATACTGGAATGGGTTGCCATTCACTTCTCCAAGGGATCTTCCCAACCCAGAGATCGAACTTGCTTCTGCTGCATTGGCAGGTGGATTCTTTACCACTGTCTGACCAGGGAAGCCTCGATAAAGCAGTTCCTACCATTAATACAGTGCTTCTTCTCTGGGAGGGACTTCCCAGGTGGTAAAGAATCTTCTCAGTGGTAAAGAATCTGCCAATGCAGGAGATGCAGATTCAATCTCTGGGTCAGGAAAATCCCCTGGAGAAGGATATGGAAGCCCACTCGAATATTTCTTGCCTGGAAAACCCCATAGACAGTGGAGCCTGGCGGGCCACAGTCCTTGAGTCAGACATGACTGTGCAACTGAGCATGCATGTACCTTCCCTGGGTCCAGGCTTCAGTCTCCTGTCATGGTTTTCAGCATTCAGATTCCTAGCAGCTCGCCTCTGCTAAATCATCATCTGTTTTGAGAAGATCCTGGATAATCCTGATGTGGAACCACTTATTTAGAGTTCAAAAAAAATCTTCAAAGAGGAAACCCAAATGTCCAGTAAATGTTTGCAAAAATGGTCGATCTCACTAGTATAATCGTGAAGATGAGATACCATTTCACATCAATTAGACTGGCAAAAATATTTAGCAGTAGCTTGCAGAGTTGAAAATGTGTTCACTCTGTGATCCAAACAATTCCACTTCTGCAGAAATTCTTGTTCATGTACACAAAGAGATGCAATGAGGATGTTTACTTCATTGTTCTTTGTAATAAGGAAAAATTGGAAATCACCTCTATTCCATCAACTATGGGATCCATAAATCAATTTATGATGTGAGTTGAATTGTGTCCCCCTCAAAAGATATGTCCAAGTTCTAACTGGTATCTGTGAATACGACCTTATTTGGTAATAGAGTCTTTGAAGATCTAATTAAATTAAGGATCCTGAGATGAGATAATCTCGGATTAATGGGGCCTAAATTCAATGATGAGTGTCCTTGCAAGAAACAGAAAAGAAAAAGACACAGAGACACATGGGGGAGGGGGGGGAAGGTCATATGGAGACAAAGGCAGGACCTGGAGTGATGCTTGTGCAGAGCAAGGAACCCCCAGGGTTGCCAGCATCCTCCAGGAGTGGGAGAGAGACACGGGGCAGCTTCTCTCTCAGAATCCTATGCAGCGACCAACCTTGCCAGCACTTTGATTATGGACTTCCGGGAACCAGGACAGTAAGAATATGAATTTCTGTTGCTTAAGCCATGTTGGCCCTGGGAGAATAATGAAATGGAAAGATTTCCCCTAACCACAGGGATACCTGGATGAAGGGTATAGTTATACATTCTCCCTCAACCAGGAGAATGGAATCATGGAGTCAGCAGTCTTCCACTGTGTATCTGAAGCATTTCTGTCCTGATCTGAGGCTGAAAGAGCCCCTGGAGACTGAGTGGCCCAACTCCCCCTGTTTTAAACATGAGGCTGTCCAGACAGAGGAAGTGACTTTCCCAAGATCCTGGAGCTCATAAGGGGCAGAACTTGGATTTGAACCCAGGTCTGTCTGACTCCAAAGCCTGTGTTCTTCCTGCTTCAGTTGCTTCCAGTCCTTTCACATCTTCCTTTTAGCATGGGCTTGAGGAGGGAGCCCAGATGCTAGAATCAGGACTGGCACTAAGGCTTTGGTCTCCCAGGCTCTACCAGCATGGCAGGGGGAAGGTTAACTCCTCTGATCCTCGGATTCCTCTTTCTGACAGACAGTGAGACTAACCTTGCTCCCAGAGCACCTAAATCTCTGGTTGTAGGGCTCAAATAAGATAAAATATGTGAAAATGTCTTTAATAAATGTAAATCACTATATAAGTAGTAGATAGCACTGTTATCTAGTCTAGCCTCAGACTAGGAAAGCAAAACAGAAAATTTTTTAAAAAAGGAGAAAATGTGATAGGCAGAATCCTAAAATAGCCCCTAAGGATTTTCCCACATGGATAGTCTTCTCCCCTTTGAGTGTGGGCAGGGCCTGTATAGGCTGAATGCTGAAGAATTGATGCTTTTGAACTGTGGTGTTGGAGAAAACTCTTGAGAGTCCCTTGGACTGAAAGGAGATCAAACTAGTCAATCCTAAAGGAAATCGACCTTGAATATTCATTGGAAGGACTGATGCTGAAGCTGAAGTTCAAGTATTTTGTCTTGCCACCTGATGTGAAGATCTGGCTCATTGGAAAAGACAGTGATGCTGGGAAAGATTGAAGGCAGGAGGAGAAGGGGACAACAGGGGATGAGATGGCTGGATGGCATCACTGACTCAATGGACATGAGTTTGAGCAAACTCTGGGAGACAGTGAAGGACAGGGAAGCCTAGCATGCTGCAGTCTATGGGGTCTCAAAGAGTTGGACATGACTTAGCACCTGAATAACAACAACAGGGCCTGTGTATATGATGAGACATCACTTCCATGACTATGTGCCATTATACAGCCAAAGGGGATTGCCCTTTGATGGGCCTGACCTAATCAGGTGAGCCCTTGAAAGACAGTTTTCTGGGGGAAATGAACTTGAGTTTAAACTTGGTTTGAGTTTCAGTGTCTCTGAATTGAACATCCCGTGTTGAAAGAAGATACATTTGGGGGCTCCAGAACTACAGTAGAAAAGTATAGAGCAAGCAGTAAAATCTTCTAGTGAAAACTTGCATGCAGGACAGCAAAATGATGAAAGATATCCAGCTACCAGATAATCCACCAGGAAGGCTTTTGTCTAGGAATCTCTTTCATGAGGAACAAGGCATGGGGGAGAAAAATCAGTTTTATCCATCAGAGTCAGTAATACAACATTGCCTATTAGGGTAAAGGGAAAATGTGAAGACGATTAGTACACACAGCATGAGCCCGGATGGCTTAGGGGAGTCTGACACCAGCCTCAGAACAGGGATAGTTGAGCCCATTGTAAGTATCATTGAAAACAAACAGCATGCCAGGCAGACACCACAGAAGATGGACGAAGGACAGGGAAAAGGGGATCTGGAGATTTTGTTGGCCTTCATGGGTTTACAGCCTCTGTCTCTAAACAAAGTGTGGAAACAGTAGAGCTTTCATTTTGCTTTTGTTTTGTTTTCCCCCCACTACATAGAAATGAGAGTTCTTAGTCTGTTTCTGGCCAATCTGTTAATTTATTAGGATAGTTGTCTTTTGTTTGCTTTCCAGTAGGCATAATGAATTTAGTTGAAGAGCAAGCACATCTGTAAGCTACAACTTGATCACATCTTTTTATCTAGCTGTTTTGCATTTTTTTCTTTTACCATATTTTAGTTTCTGCATGTAGAATTAAATAAGCAACAAAACTGTAAAGTTGTAACATTTCACATGGAAATGCTGCCCGATCTACACCAGCTTCAGAAGTCTGACCTTTGCCAATGCAATAAAGTGTTGTAATTAAAAAAAAGAAAAAAGAAAGACAGTTTTCTCTGGCTGGTTGCAGAAGAGGCAGTCAGACAGATGTGATCTGGCTTGTCTGAAAGTGAACAACCATATTCTGGGCTGCCTGTGGGGGGCATTATGGCAAAGTGACTGCAGATGGTCACCAGTGCTGAATGTGGTCCCTGGCTGATAGCTGGAAGGAAAATGAGGGCCTCAGCCCTCCGACTGCAAGGAGATGAATTCTTCCACTGAGCATGGAAGACAACCCTGAGCCAAGATAAGAATCACCAACCCTGGCCACACTGTGATGTTAGCCTGTGATGACCCAGGCAGAGGATTCAGCTAAAGTCATGGTGGACCTCTGACCTACAGAACTCTGAGCCGATAAATGACTATGGTATAAAGTCACTAGGCTTGTATTTGTATTTTTTGTGCAGCAATAAAAAACTAGTAAGGGAGAGGAAAAGATTTTCCCTGGGTCACAGAGCCATTGAGTGCACAGGCCTATGTATCCTTCCAGGAAACTCTGAGCTCCTCTAAGGCTGAAACTATATCTTATTTGTCTCTGGAGTCAGACTCGCTGGGTTTGGTCCCTGGCCCTGCCACTTGTGAGGCTGAAAATGGAGGTAAGTTGTTTTACTTCTTTGTGCCTCGTTGTCCTCATCTGTAAAATGGGTGTGATAATAGTACTTATGCCCCCAAGGTTGTAAGGTGTGTTAAATGACTCTGTGAAGTGTAGAACCATGCCTGGCACACAGAAAATGCTCAGCACATGTAGTGGTGCTGGTTTTGTTAGACCCAAGAAGAGCCGACTCATTGAAAAAGACCCTGATGCTGGAGAATATTGAATGCAAGAGGAGAAGGGGATGACAGAGGATGAGATGGTTGGATGGCGTCACCGACTCAAAGATGGTGAAGAACAGGGAAGCCTAGCCCACTGCAGTCCATGGGGTCACGAAGAGTCAGACATGACCTAGGACCTGAACAACAATAATAACAACACAGCACTTAGCCCAGTAGCTAGCATGTAATAGGCACTAAATTAATGTTTGTTGAGTAGATGGATGGATGAGTTAGAATCTCAGTCTCCTGATCTTAATCTAATAATATTTCTACTAATCATTATTTGCCATAGGATACAAAGCTAAATTTACTGGCCCAGTTTCTTCAGAGTGCACTGAGAAAGCACTTGATTCATAACACTGTGAAAACACAGAGGTGTTTAAACTGGTACCAGAGTGCTTAAAAATCTGTGCTCTGCTGAAGCCGACTGAAAGCCATACGTACGCTGGCTTTGTCTTAACAGACCTTGTCGCTTGATCAGGGTGACATGCACTTAATGCAATTGCCTAATTATCTGGTCATCAGGGAAATAGCAGCTGTCATTGCCAACTGAGCTGGGCCATCAATCAGTTTGTTCCGAGTTCATTAAGTAAATTAAAAGGTATGGCTTAAATACTTAAAGGAGAGGAATAACAACTTTCATCTCTAGGAGCTAGTGAAAGCAGGATTTTTGTCACAGCTATTGGCCATGTTGAGCTGTGAAAAATGAGATTTGGAAGTTGACAATACAACTCAATACTCAAAAACAAAAAAAGATAAACAAAATTGATACAAGATCCTCAGATATCCCCCTACCCATCACATTTGGATTGTAATTGTTGGTAATTCCTTTTTTAAAAAACTTGATTTATTTTTGGCTGTGTGGGGACTTGGTCACTCTGCACAGGCTTTCTCTAGCTGTGGGAGCGGGGGCTCCTCTCTAGTTGCTGTGCGGGGACTCGGTCGCTCTTCACAGGCTTTCTCTAGCTGTGGCGAGCGGGGGCTCCTCTCTAGTTCCTGTGCGGGGACTTGGTTGCTCTGCACAGGCTTTCTCTAGCTGTGGCGAGCGGGGGCTCCTCTCTAGTTGTGGTGAGCAGGGGCTCCTCTCTAGTTGCTGTGTGTGGGCTTCTCATTGTGGTGGCTTCTCTTGTTGCAGAGCACAGGCTCTGGGGTGTGTGGGCTTCAGTAGTTGTGGTGCTGGGGCCTAGCTGTCCCTCGGCATGTGGAATCTTCCTGGACCAGGGATTGAACCCATGGCCCCTGCACTGACAGGCAGATTCTTAACCACTGGACCACTAGGAAAGTCCTGATAATTCCTTTTAAAATTCTAATCAGTAAGGTAGACTCTAGCTGTGAGCTAGCGCCTCATTCTTGAACTGGCCACTTTGAGGGTGTGCCTTCCCTCCACTGTTCACTTGCTGAGATGGATATGTCAGTTAGTATCGAGCCCTGGGCTGGAGAAATGAATGACCAAAGTCTGCCTGTACCTGCTCTAGGCTGAGCAGTTTCACATCAAAATTTCTTCTGAGGCTTATAGATTCTGGTTCCATTCAATTTCTTCTGTTGCAGGACTCCACAGTCATACTTTATTCCTCCACACTCAGATTCATGCCATCTGTTCCTCCAGCATCTGTTTTGTGCCACTCCCTCTGCCCCAGGCCCTGGGCTAGGCACCCAGAATTCAGGGAAAATTAAGTTGTTTTTCCTGACCTGGGGAGACTCCTAACCATGCTCTGCTTTTGCACACAGGGCTCCTTTTCCAGCCTAGACTATGTTCCTGGCTTCTGGGCTTGACAATTCCAGCTCATCTTTCAATAACTCATACTTTGCTTCATGCTCCTATAGCCCTTTAACCCAAATGGGGAAACAGGCATCTGCTGGAGTGTTTGCCACTTTGCATTGTGATGTATTTACAAGTACCCATCCCAAGGACAGAGACTGTGCCTCATTCTTCTCAGAATTCCCAATGCTTGACATTGAGTTGATGCATAAATTGCACTGATACTTGAATGAAAGACTAAATTAATAAAAGAGGATAACTAGTCTTATAAAAGGTGTGTGGGAGAGGAGAAGTAGGGATGGAGGCAGAGAATAAATGTGCTTTTCTAATATCTCTTTTGCCAGTAGGGGGAGAGATGTGCTTATAAATAAATATCCCATCATGTAAGCCTTTAGGATCTGTGGTTCTGAAAGGCCAAAGAGAGGCTTTCTGGGTGACCTCTCAAATTTATAAGGAAGTGTTTTACTTCATGTAAGAGTGGGTATGATCTTGATTAACTAGAATCATGTGACCGTATGGCAGTTTATTTTCTATTTTTCCCTTGAATACTTTGTCATTCTCTCTTCCTTTTACAGGGAGTGGAGAGAGGGGGGTTGAGGGCAGTGGCAATTATTTATTCACAGATTCAAACCTATAGGCAACCCAATTCTGCCCTCTTTGAACTCCTTTTAATGAAATATCAGGGTTGGAGAGTCTACTTATTTGTTCCTGGTACCCACTGTGGAGGGCTGCTAGGAGGAGTCCCCTTTCCTCTCTGCTTCTCGCCCTGTGCTTTTCTTTCTCAGCAGCTGCTCCAAAAACGCACAGTGTTTCTCCAGTACTGTCCTCTCTGACTCACAAGTTTGCAGCTCTTGCTGTGACTTCCCTCCACTCCCGCTCCTGTACGTCTAATCCCTTGTAGGATAGTTTCCCGTGAGGTGTCCCGTCATCCCCTCAAGGTCGCTAGCTCCAGAAGTTAGCTGTTTCTCTCCCAGGTGTTCTCCCACTGCCACTCACTCTGTTTCATCACTGCCCTATTAGACACTGAAACCAGGAGGTAAGGGTTAGGACGGGCACGGGTGCCCAGGTGGCAGGCGCACTGTGAATCAGAGGACATTGGCAGAGGCAGTTCAGCACTCTGGAGAGCTCCCAGTGGGGCCAGCGGCCAGACTCTGGTCCCTCCCCTGCACCTTCCCTGCACACATCCACCTCATATATACTTCCTAGTCCCTGGAATCCTATGCTTGTTAGAGGAACCTTATTCATTTCTTCCAGGCTTAATTCTCTGGGGACTGATGACTTAACGAGGCTGGGTCCTACCTTTGCTCTATCGCTAACTGGATGCCGTACCAGGGACTGAGTTGTCTAATTGCTCTGAGCCTCAGTTTCCTCTTCTGTAAAGTAGAATGGCAGTGTAGCTACCTGCTTCAGAGGGCTGTTGTGAGGGTGAATTGAGACAGTGCATATAAAGTACACAGCACATAGTATAAACTGAAGGAATAGTAGCTACAATGTTCATTATTTTAGAAATTTTTGGAAACATTGTGTTCTTTTTAGTAAGGTGTAATGGTATGGTTTGAGGTTCTCATGGCAGTGGTATGTCCATGAGAACTGATGGACTGGTCTTGTGGGTCAGGAGGAGCAGATGAGTTTAGTGGGGCAAGTGCTCTGGAAACTTCTTCTTTGTCCCTTGGGTACCTTATTAGGACAGCACTGGTACTTCAGGGTTGGCCCAAGTCATAGTCAATTGTTGGAAAAGCAGAGCAGGCTCTTACAGATTTACATAATAGGTAATACCCTGCTTGTGCCAAGTGGGGAAATAGGCTCAAGAGATCCAGTGATGCCCAAGCGGCCACAGACAGGATCTCCCAGGCTGTTGGTTGCTCTTCACCAGGTCTTGGCATATCCTGTTGCTTCCTCCCCTGGGAAGTCCTTTCCCTGTCTAGTCTTCTTGCCAGCTTCTCTCTCACCAAGAGTCAGCTCTCTGAACCTCAGTCACCTCTTCTGTGAAATGGGTCTCCACTGCTGTTCACCAGGTTGTGTGGAGACAGAGAATGACAGTGTGAGGAAAGAGCTTGGTTCTGACACAGGCACGTAGTAGATGCTGAGTAAGATGTGGCCGCAGGCATTACAGCAACCTGTTCATGTGTGTGACTCGCCTGCTGTACTACGAGCTCCCTGAAGGCAAGGACCGCATCTTTTGCCCTCCTGTTTTCACCTCTCCAGCTCTGTCTCCTGCCGCTAACCCTCTGCCCCTGTAATGTGGAGCCTCTCAGCATTCCCTGAACATGCCACCCGCCTCAAAGGCATGACTTGCTGGTATGTTGAATGAATTGATGTTGCAGCTAAACACGGTGCATTTAGACTGAAATTCTGGAGGGCATTGCCATCATGGAAACCATTCAACTGGCCTGGGTAGTGGGTCAACTAGGGATGAGCTGTCAGGAATGACTTTGGGAAAAGTTGTTTGGTATCCCTAGTTGGGGGGACTTCCCCAGTGGCTCAGGAGTAAAGAATATGCCTGCAATACAGGAGATGAAGGTTCAATTCCTGATTCAGGAAGATCCCCGGAAAAAGGAAATGGCAACCCACTCCATTATTCTTGCCTGGGAAATCCCATGGACAGAGGAGCCTGGCAGGCTACAGTCCATGGGGCCACAAAGGAGTCAGACACACCTTAGCTATTAATAACAACAATCCCCAATAGGAGGAAAGGCTGATGAAACAGAAACCTGATTCACTTTGTTTCCGTTCCAGTTAATAAGCACATTTGAAGTTTTGATGTGGGAGAGATTGGGTAATTTGAGGCCTTGTGGTGAATTGAGATCATTTACTCACAGTGAGGGAGAGAGTAAAGAGCAGGGAGATTACTGTTGAGATTTTTGCAAAGCATAATGGAGTTAATTTATAATTTATGATTGATATTAGAGCTCTTTTCCATAGGCTGAATTATGATGGGATGGAGTACGAGTCATTAAATGCGTTATTTTGTTGTTTGTGTCTCCCTGATGAATTGGAAAGTGGGAAAAAAACATAGTGCTAAATTGGTATCTAATCTTTTCAGAGCTATTTGCTAAATAAACTGGAATTTTAATTAAAACTGCAAGCCAAGAGGTAAATCACTTTAGAAGTTTGCAAAGTTTTTCTTCTCCCTTTGCCTAATATAATTACCACTAATAAAGCTCCTTTACGGGTGGGAAATCAGACACTAGAATAAATAACTGAAGGAGGTTGGTACAGGGCATGGAAATTACAAAAGGGGCAAGGTTATCTTCCCTGCCTGCTAACATGGGCTTTTTTTTTTTTTTTTTTTTTTGCTGTGGTTAAATTATTTGGTAACCGTTTTGATCTCATTAAAAGTATTAAGATCAGAAGCAGATGCAAAGGTGAACGACAGCTCTCACCGCAGCTCCTCCAGGTTTAATTCATATGAGTCAATGATAATGAATGGATTTAATAAAAAAAAATACAACATGCTTTGGCGATTAACTCAGCGAACAACGCACCGCATGGTTCCCAGGACTATTGTATTTGCAACAACAAAGAAGTGATCAGGAGAAGAAACTCCATAGATCACAAGAATTGCTCCTTTCTGGAAAAAGACTGTTAATTACTTACCCTCTCACTATATTTATTGGCTCTATTAGAGGATGAGGAATTACTGTCTTCCTGGGAAATCCACTGGAGGCAGGCGGTGCCTTTGCTACAGGGGAAGTCTCCTTAAAGGGCTGGTTATCCCTGCAGAATCCTCTCCAGTTTCCAGTGACCAGAACCTCGGAGAGGGTGAGATAGAAAAGTCAGCCCACGTGCACAGAAGACTTGGCTCCCTCCAAGTGCAGGGTCTGGGACTTCCCTGGTGGTCTAGCGGTTAGGACTTTGCCTTCCAATGCTGGGGCTGTGGGTTTGATCCCCCTTCAGGGAACTAAGATCCCGCATGCCTCACGGTCAAAAAACCAAAACATAAAACAGAAACAGAATTGTAATAAATTCAATAAAGACTTTAAAAATGGTTCACACACACAAAAAAAAAACAAAGTGAAGGGGCCTCCTGTCAGAGCAGTTCTTTCTCTTGAACTACTGAGGGGCTTTCCCCTTCCTCCTCTTCTCCCCCTGCCTCCTGTGCCTTCCCCCTGCGCCTACTCCCAGCATATCCCTTTTCTTTTTGCCAGGTCATCCCCGCCCCCCACCCCCACTCCAGCCCCTTTCTCCCAGCCTTGGCTCCTTCTTGGGTCTGGCTGCCTCCAGTCCCTCTACCTTCTCTCCGTTTGGATTCTAACCGGGTCCACACAGCCTTGCTTAATTAAGCATGTCCCTGGTTCTCTTCCACCTGCAGAATCAAGTTCAAGCCCCTCCGCCTGTTCTGTGAGCCCCTCACCATCCATCAGACCACGTGGATCCCTCTAGCTTAGTCTCTCTAGTGACCCTGGGCTGTGGGCACCCCTTGCTCTTCCAGGTGCCCTGCCTGGCCCACACTCTCCTCTCAGCCGATTTCTTTCTCTTCATCTCTGCCTGGCAGACACCTGCTTCACATCCAGGTCAAATGACCCCTCCTTGATTTAAACTTCCCTCACCTGGAGCTGGAGCAGTGGCTCTCCTGGGCTCGGACATAGCATGTTGTCACACAGAACCTATTCATCTGTTAAGGATATGCCTCTACCCCCAGGTGGCTCCCCACATCCCTGGATCTA
The DNA here is from genome assembly GCF_014754425.2 of Oryx dammah. Lineage (NCBI taxonomy): Eukaryota > Metazoa > Chordata > Mammalia > Artiodactyla > Bovidae > Oryx > Oryx dammah. The sequence continues at coordinate 92,048,544 of NW_024070209.1, read as the reverse complement.
TGTCTGATTCACTGTTGTTTTTCAAGAAGTGCGTTTATGCAGGGCCAGCCTCTGCTTTCTCTACCATCAGGGAAAAAAATCTGGGACCCTTCCTCTCTGCCTTTCTCGCCAGGAACTTCATTAGGTGAAGAACAATCTAAGAGGTCCGCTCTCAATATTCTAAATTGGACTAATTTAGCTCCTACTGTGTGCCAGGCTGTTCATAAACATCCTTTCATTTGTGGGGTTGTGTTTCATCTTTCCAGCACCTTCTGAGAGAGGGAGGGTTTGCTAGTCCTCTTTTTTTCAGATGATGAAACTAAGGCCCTTGGTAGTTGTCAGGCCTATGATTTGAATCCAGGTTCCTGAACTTGAGTCAAGCAGCTTTTGTGCCTGTATAGGTTTGCCCTAGAGCTAGTCGAACACACAGGAAGACCTGCATGGCTGTCCCTGCCCTGAGCTAACTTCTGTACGTTCAACCCTGGGCTCATCCTAGAGAACACCCTTGTCCACCGGCTCCTTGGGTGATATCTTACGAGTCAATAGGTATGACAAAGGGTGATGAGAGAGGATGGAAGAAAAGAAAGAAATTAGCTTTTTTAAAAAAAAAAAAAGTGTGTGTGCACCAGGCATTGTGTGCCAGTGTGTGTGTGCTCACTCACTCATACATGTCTGACTCTTTGCAACCCTATGGACCGTGGCATACTAGGCTCTTCTGTCCATGGGATTCTCTAGGCAAGAATGCTGGAGTGGATTGCCATTTATTCCTCCAAGGGATCTTTCCGACCCAGGGATCTGACACACGTCTCCTGCACTGCAGGCAGATTCTTTACTATTGAGCCACCTGGGAAGCCCCATTGTGTGTGAGGCACAGTTCTAAACACATTATTAATCCGCCTAATAACCCAATCATGTTACCATGATTGTTCCCACTGAGGAAACACGCTTGGAATTGCCCCACCTGCAGATTTTCCCTGAAGCCCCATCCCAGGATGCTGCCTTTAGGAAGCTCGCAGGTCCCTCGCCAGCATGGGGAGGCCTTTTCTCATGAACCACGTTTTGCACTGGCAGGAGGAAGCCTGGAACTGATTTCAGCGAGGCAGCAGTGAGCAGTGACATGAAGCAAGATCTCAATTCCCTGCCCAGGAATTGAACCTGGGCAGCCTGGATGAAAACCAGGAATCCTAGCCACCAAACGGGCAAGGGCTAGAGGCTAGAAGCTAATTTTTCCTGGATCTTTGCCCCCAGTGAAAAATGTGTTTATCACAGAGGCAGAGACTGTAAATGCAGGTGCAAAGTTTATTATTAGAGACAGAGCACAACAACAAGTGGGAGAGCACATAGAGAGACTGACAGAAGCCAGGCAGAGATGTGCACCCGGAGAGGAGGGGTGTGGGCGTCCCCCAGCCCAGGGAGAAGCACAGCAAAGAGGTGGTTAAGTCATTTACATAAGTCAGTTCTTCCGGGTCTTTTGTCTTCCTTTAGGCCAGTTATCTGGTTTCTTTTTCCACACCTGACCTCCTGTAGGACCCTCCCATGGGGTGCACACATACCCCTCGGCCACGATGGATCTCCGAGTGAAGGCTTCTGGGAGGAGCAAGACTCATAGCCTGGAGTTACCCCTAACTTTTGACTCCGAGGAGCCCTTGTGTGCATGTGTAGTGTCTCCTGTATGCTTTACTCAGGGTTTTCCCTCTTTTGTTCTCGATTATTCCTTTGAGATGTTTACAGGATATGAAAAGTGACTATTTACCCTGTTTCTGTTGTTACTTCCATTTCTGAGAGCAAACAGGGGGCTGGTTGTAAATTACTCAACTGGAGCCCACCTATCTCTCGCCTCAGGAAGTGCAAAGAGGAGGCTGGCCAATGGTACATGTCCAATCTGGAGCCCGTCTAGCTCCTACCTTAGAACCTCCTGGTGGCCCGTCAGTGGGTGGCCCCTCAGCTGGGTCTCTTCTCATCTGTCTGGGAGGAGAGTGATGCTGTTAGCTGGGATTCCAGCAGTAGAAAAGAAGGGTGAACCAGCCTTCTTCTCCCAGGCTCAGGAGGGGTTCCCCTTCTTTAGAGTCACTCACATTTGGCAGATACAACTGTGCTCCATCTGGGCACACCCTTCAGAATCTGGTGGATTTCCACCAGAGTTTTCTCTGTCGGCTTGCTTTCTCCATTGAAGAAAAGAGTGCTGGGTTTTCAGTCCATCCTTCAAGGGCAATTGCTTGGTCCTTTCCTTGTCTTTGGGGCTTCCCTGATAGCGCAGTTGGTAAAGAATCTGCCTGGAATGCAGGAGACCCTGGTTCAATTCCTGAGTTGGGAAGATTCCCTGGAGAAGGGATAGACTACCCTCTCCTGTATTCTTGGGTTTCCCTGGTGGCTCAGCTGGTATATCCATCTGCAATGTGAGATACCTGGGTTTGATCCCTGGATTGGGAAGATCTCCTGGAGAAGGGAATTGCAACCCACTTCAGTATTCTGGCCTGGAGAATTCCATGGACTATAATGGTCCGTGGGTCAGACACAACTGAACGATTTTCACTTCACTTCACTTCCTTGTCTTTGATTCTTTGCGACCCCATGGTCTGTAGACTGGCAGGCTCCTCTGTCCATGGAATTCTCCAAGCAAGACTACTGGAGTGGGTTGCCATTCCCATCTCCAGGGGATCTTTCCAACAACCCAGGTCTCCTGCAATGCAGGCAGATTCTTTATTTGCTGAGCCACCAGAGAAGCCCTCACTTTCACTTTCCTTATCCTTACTGGCCTTCTGCAGGCTCTTCTGTGCTCCATTCTTCCTTGAAGTGTCAACCACAACTCATTTACTAATAGACGTGTGTGCGCATTTGTTTGTTTGGGCTGTGCCAGGCAGTTTGCAGGATCTTAGTTCCCCAACCAGGGGTTCAGCCCAGGCCTATGCCAAGTGAAAGCACTGAGCCCTAACCACTGGATCGCCAGGGACTCCCCCTAATTTGTTTTTCATAGTTAATCCATCTATCCAGCCATCTAACTTAGTGGAGTGAAAAGAGCAAAATCCTTGGAAATAGATCCAACATGGCTGTAAATTCTGGGACTAAATTTTTTTTTTTTTTTTTAGCAAGGGAATTGTATTTTTTTCATGTCAAAATGGAGGCATATATGTAAGATGCCTGGCACATAACTAAGCTTTCAATAAATAGTATTATATTCATGTTAATAGTATATGAGTCTTAAATTACTTTATCCTCAGAATGCTTTCTTTCTCTCGGACCCTGTTCTAGAACTGGCATTGTATATCCATCGTCTTATCCTGTGTAACCAGTTTCCTCTCAGTTCAGCAGCTTATCACAGCAGCTTCTGAGGGTTAAGAATCCTAGCATGGCTCAGCTGGGGGTTCTGGCTCAGAGCCCCTCGGGAAGCTGTGGTCAAGCTGTCAGCCAGGACCACAGTCTCTGAAGACCTGACTGAGGTGGAAAGATCCGCTTTCAAGCTCACTCTCGTGGCCGTTGGCAGGGGGCTTTGGCTTCTTACCTCTCCCTGGGCCTTCTCAAAGTGAGTGATAATGAGAGAGAGAAGGATAGGAGAGAGAGGAAGAGAGGGGGAGACAGAGTCGGAGAGGGAGAGGGAGGAGGGAGCAGTCTTTATACAGAGACGCCCTCCAGAAGTTTCGTGCCCTTACTTCCTCTGTCTCTATTGCTGTCACAGATCAAGCCTGTGACAGTGTGAGAGCCGACAACATAGGGTATGATTCCAGGAGGCAGGGATCCGTGGAGACCATCTTAGAGGCTGCCTCCCACCGATGGGTAGGTGGGAGAGAGTAGAAAGAATAAAAGTCTCTACCCTGAAGCCTCCTGTCTCGTGGGGAAGCAGTCATGTAGACAAAAACACCCTGCAAGGCGGCGGCTGGACCACAGGCATCCATGGAGCACAGACAGATCCCAAGTGCACGTCCACCGTGGTGTTGGTGTTTTTATCCAAGAGCTGTCCTAATGATGCTTGATATTTGGTGGGCCTCTCTTTTAATTGAAGTTGCTCATTGGGGTGATTTCCTTGGACATTAAAAATAATAACTATCCCATATAACAGCAATTGCCTGTTTACAGAGTGCTTTCCCGTGCATTACCTCAGTCTACATAATAGCCCTGGGAGGTAGACAGGTTTTATTGCAGCCATTTTCCTCTGCTGTAGATGAGCTGCTGAGGCTTAGAGGGGCAAGGTCAGTGTGTCAAGGTCTCTGGAAGGGTTGTGGTGGGTCAGGACTTGAGCCAGGGTCTCCCTAGTCCGAGTGTGTTGCTCTGGCTGCGACACTTTCCTTGTATCACCCTTCTCCAAATGCTTGGGGCCCCTCTTTTTTTTAAGATTTTTTTTTTTTTTTCGATGTGGACCATTTTTAAAGTCATTATTGAATTTGTTGCAATATTTGTGTCTTTTTTTTTTGGCCCGAGGCATGTGGGATCTTAGCTCTCTGACCAAGGATTGAACCCACACTGCCTGCATCGGAAGGTGAAGTCTTAACCGCTGCACTGCCAGGGAAGTCCCAGGACCGCTCATTTTAAAGCAGCAGTTTGGGTCATTTCCCTCGAAGATGCTTTTTACACATATGCCCGCCCGTATCAAAGCTTATTTGCTACTCTTCTGTCCAGTCCCTTGAAAGGTTTTCTGTTCACGAAGAGGCTTTATGGAGAGAACCATTCACAAAGTACAGAACCACGAATTGTGCTTTCATCGACAGTTACTGTGAAATTTCAGTTTTACAGAATCCTCGGGGGGCTTGAACTTCCTCTCTGGGCCATTAGAAGATTGACCGGAACATCAGTCCCTCAAATGCAAATATGTTCAAAGGACAGAATGGTTTCAGTTCTTGTTAGAACCTGGCTATTTTGCAAGCATTTTTTTTTTTAAAGCCCTTCTGGGCAAGAGGGAAGAGAATTTGGGTCCACACAGGCATATGCACTGAGGGAGGAACTTCCCTTATGGCAAAGGTGGTAGTGCATGGGCTGAGAGTAGGTTCGTTACTATAGTCCATGACTGACTAGTTAGCACCACAGCGATCAGCTCAAGACCAGTTGTGTGCAGTGGTTAAGAGCCTGGGCCTTGCAATCAAGCAGGACTGGATTTGCTCCTGACTCTGCCTCTAGTTGGAGAAGGAAATGGCAACCCACTAGAGTACTCTTATCTGGGAAATCCCATGGACAGAGGAGCCTGGCAGGCTATGCTCCACAGGGGTCCCAAAAGAATCAGACATGACTGAGAGACTAAACAACCACAACAGCAACTGGTCCTACTAGCTCTGTGTCCTTGGGAGAGTTATTTAATCTCTCCAAGCTTTGGTTTCTTCATCTGTAAGTAGGATTTATAGGAGCCCCCTTATGAGGTTGTTGTGAGGATTAAATGAGGTGATATATGTAAAGACTCTTAACACAGACTTGGAAATAAGCCTCACATAACAGCTCTCTTTCATGATGATGGTGATGACAGTGTCTTTGAGTAGCTGCTATTCACAAATCCTTTTATTCATGTGTTCATTCATGAAACGAGCTGCAGATGTTGCTAACAATGGTGTCTGTGAGCAAATAGGGGTTTCATGGAGTCTTTAAATTCTCCTAAAATCACATGGAACATTTTGTGCCTATGTGTGTTTTTCTAGAGAGAATCTCAAAGTGCTCCTTGACCCCACAAAGGTTAAAAATAGTCTCAGGCTTGGTCCAGTGGTAAAGACTCTGAGCTTCCAACGCAGGGGGCGCAGGTTTGATCCCTGGTCGGGGAGCTAAGATCCCACAAGCTTCATGGTGTGGCCAAAAAAAAAAAAAGATACACCAGCTTAGAAAGGTGCTTTCATCTTCAAAGAGTCCAAAGAGTGTGAAGGCAGACAGACTTAACAGGCAAGCTGCTGCTGAATGACCTGTGAAGGGTGTAAGTGCTCGAGGCCACACAGAGGGGAGAGCAGGTAAGACAGCTTCTTGAAGGGTCAAGCTGAGTCAGAAGATCCCAAGCAGAAGGAATAGCATGCAGAAACTCAGGCCACAAAACAGGAAAGTGCTGTATGTTGTTGCTCAGTTGCTAAGTTGTGTGTGACTTTCCGACCCCATGGATTGCAGCATGCCAGGCTTTTGTCCTTCACTATCTGTCTCCTGGAGTTTGCTCAAATTCATGTCCACTGAATCAGCGATGCTATCTAACCATCTCATCCTCTGTCACCCCCTTCTCCTTTTGCCTGCAATCTTTCTCAGCATCAGGGTCTTTTCCAGTGAGTCAGGTGGCCAAAGTATTGGAGCTTCAGCATCAGTCTTTCCAATGAATATTCAGGGTTGACTTCCTTTAGGATTGACTGGTTTGATCTCTTTCCTGACCAAGGGCCTTGCAAGTCTTCTCCAGAACCACAGTTTGAAAGTATCAATTCTTCAGGGCTCAGCCTTCTTTATGGTACAACTCTTACATCCGAATAGGATTACCATGAGAATCCCATGACCAGCATAAAAAGGAAAAAGTGCTACATACTTAAAGTCAAAGTAGTCTGGCAGTAACAGTGCAAGTGCCCAAGGTATGTGGCCCAACTTGAGGCAAGCAAGTTGGCCGAGGGGAGTTTTGGAAGCATCTTTGAGTCCAGGCTTGGAGCTTAGGCATGGGAAGAGTTGTAAGCAAAGGAGTGATGTGGTCAGAGCTTTGAAAAAAAAAAATCCCTCTGTGTATCAGGTAGACCAGAAGAGGAGGCCTTGGTGGGAGTGGGGAGGAGGAAGGTTGGGGAGGAGGCCAGTGTAGCCCTCATCCTGGTGTGAAAGGAGGCCCTGAAGTAAGGCAGTGGGGATTAAAGGAGAGGAAACTTAAATAAATGAGAAGAGGGACTTCCCTGGTGGTCCATTGGCTAAGACTCTGTGCTCCCAGTGCAGGGGATCTGGGTTCAATCCCTGGTCGGAGAAGTAGATTCTGCATACTGCAACTGAGACCCACTGCAGCCAAATAAATAAATAAATATTTTAAAAAGATAAATGAGATAAATCTGAAGACTCGCTGAGCAGTGGGATTTGGGGGAGGAAGAGGGCATCGGGAGGATTTTCAGGATTATGCTTCTCATTTTTCTGTGAGCCTAGGGTCCACTGTACGCCTGGTTAGATATCACTGGAGACCCGAGACAGTATGTCCCATTGTTCTGGTCCTAGAAATTCACAGTGTTATGCGGGGGTCAGAGTTACACATGAAATACTTAACAGGGCACACCAGTTATAAGCATCAATTCAGTTCAGTTCAGTCGCTCAGTTGTGTCCGATTCTTTGCCACCCCATGGACCACAGCACGCCAGGCCTCCCTGTCCATCACCAACTCCCCAGAGCTTGCTCAGACTCATGTCCATCAAGTCGGTGATGCCATCCAACCGTCTCATCCTCTGTTGTCCCCTTCTCCTCCTGCCTTCAATCTTTCCCAGCATCAGGGTCTTTTCAAATGAGTCAGCTCTTCACATCAGGTGGCCGAAGTATTGGAGCTTCAGCTTCAACATCAGTCCTTCCAGTGTAAGCATGATGCCTGCTGAATCGATCAGCATGGAGATCATTGCGGGCTGATGTGGCTCTGAGGCTCTCCACGTTATCATGTCCTAAGTCCCTTCTTGGTTGACCTCCCGGCCACATTCACACTATTCCCCTTGGCTGTTTAGGCTTCATGCTCTCTCTCTCTCTCAGTCCCTCTTACTCATTCTGCTCAGCAGGTTCATCCTCCCCCAGGACCTCCCTCCTGCTCCACTGAGCCCCCGGGTCCAGGCCCACATGGGTGGCCTCTGCCCCAGTCTTCAGCCTGGCCTCACATGCCTTTCCTCTCGCCCTCTGTGCTCCAGCCACACTGACCTTCCTGCCGGCTTTCCAGTGTGGCCTGGTCAGTCCTGCCCTAGGCTTTCACACACCTGTCCTCTCTTCCTGGAACACTCTTCCTCTCCATCTTTTATCCGATCTTCCTCCCAGCCTCAGCTCTAATAGCCCTGTCTCAGGAATAGGATGACCATTTAATTTGTTGCCCAAACTTGGATATATTTGAAAGCGAAAAGAGGTGCTATTAATGATGACACTGGGTCAGCCAGGCATTGGCTGGTGGACATGGGGCCTCCTGACTCAGGGTACGCTTCTCCAGCTCCCCGAATCTGCTCAGTCCCATGTGCTCTCCTGCTCTCCAGGGCTCATCTCACAGCCTTTACCATGGTTTGTAGCGATACACTGGGATGACTTTGATTCAACCCTTCCACTGCAATACTCTTGCCTGAAGAATCCCACGGACAGAGGAGCCTGGCAGGCTGCAGTCCATGGGGTTGAAAAGAGTTGGATACAACTGAGCAACTAACACTTTCAAAAACACTTTCTCCACATGGACTGTGTACCCCAGGAAGGCAGACGTGTTCCCTTGTGTCTCTGGCATCTGAGACACTTTGTGCCACTAAGTAGGTGCTTAACACTTAATGGGTAAAACAATTAATGATGAACTGAGATTTGTATTGTTCTGTGTAGGCACCACAGAACAATACAAATCTCAGTTCATCATTAATTGTTTTACCCATTAAGTGTTAAAAGGCAATGGCACTCCACTCCAGTACTCTTGCCTGGAAAATCCCATGGACAGAGGAGTCTGGAAGGCTGCAGTCCATGGGGTTGCTGAGGGTCGGACACAACTGAGCGACTTCACTTTCCCTTTTCACTTTCATGCATTGGAGAAGGAAATGGCAACCCACTCCAGTGTTCTTGCCTGGAGAATCCCAGGGACGGGGGAGCCTGGTGGGCTGCCGTCTATGGGGTCGCACAGAGTCAGACACTACTGAAGCGACTTTAGCAGCAGCAACAGTGGTGCCTACAAGCGTTTTTGTTTCCGTTATCTTGTTCGGTCCCTGTCAGTACCTGGTGGTTTTCTCATCTGGGTCTCCCAAGGACAGAGAACAGAGGTCCTGGTTGCTTAAGCTCCTATAGTTGGTAAGTGAACAGAGACAAGTCTAGGATTTTCAGGCTTTCTGAGCCCCCAAAATCCAGTGCTTTTTCCAAAAGGGTTTGAAGAAGAGAAAAGGGAAGATAATCCCCAGGCTTAGAACCCAGGTAACCTGGAGGATGGCAATGAACTTGAGAAACATGGGGAGTGGGGGGTCTGAGAAGCATTTGTCAGTTTTCATTTACCTGTGACAATCCACACAGCATTCCAGGCTCCAGGTTCCACTCCAGTGTCCCAGTAGAGCTACGAATGGCCCCTTAGCCTGGGGTGGGTGGGGTGGGGCGTAAGCAGACAGTTTTGTTGTCATTTTATTGTAAAATATACATAACATAAAACTGACCATCCTAAGCATCTTTAAGTGTACAGTACTGTGGTGTTAAATACATTCACAGAGTTGTTCATTCATCACTACCAACCATCTCCAGGACCCTTTTCATCTTCTCAAATTGAAACTCTGTATACATTGAGCAATAACTCCCCATTTTTCCCTCCCCCTAGCTCATGGAATGGGTTTCCCTGGTGGCTCCGTGATAAAGAATCTACCTGCAGTGCAGGAGACTCAGGTTCGATCTCTGGGTCAGTTAGATCCCCTGGAGAAGGAAATGGCATTCCAGTATTCTTGCCTGAGCCTGGTGGGCTATAGTCCATGGTGTTCCCAGAAAAGCTGGACTGAGTGAATAAATACTGACTCAACACTGAGTGACTAAACACTAAAGCTGACTTAGTGACTAAACAACAACAAAGCTCCTGGAAACCACCATTCTATTTTCTGTGGCTCTGAATTTGACTGCTCTGGCTACCTCACTAGGAGGCGTAGTGGCAACCCACTCCAGTACTCTTGCCTGGAGAATCCCATGGATGGAGGAGACTGGTAGGCTGTGGTCCATGGGGTCTCGAAGAGTCTGACACAACTGAGCGGCTTCGCTTTCACTTTTCACTTTCATGCATTGGAGAAGGAAATGGCAACCCACTCCAGTGTTCTTGCCTGGAGAATCCCAGGGACCGGGGAGCCTGGTGGGCTGCTGTCTATGGGGTCGCACAGAGTCGGACACGACTGAGCTACTGAACAACAACAACAACAAGCTACCTCACAAAAGTGGAGTCAAGCAGTGTTTGTCCTTTTGTGTTTGGCTTACTTGACAGTATAATGTCTTCAGGGTTCATCCATGTTGTAGCAAGTGTCAAAATTTCATTCTTTCTTAAGGCTGAGTAATATTACAGTGTGCCTGTATTCCACTTTGTGTTTATCCACTAATGGACACTTGGGCTGTTTCTACTTTTTGATTGTTTGAATAATGTTGCTATCACATTTGCTGTCCTAATATCTGTTTGAGTCCCTGATTTCAGTTCTTTTTGGGTATATATTCAGAAGAGAAATTGCTGAATCATGTGGTAATTTTTGTTTCTCCAGAGTCGTTTTTTATATTCCCACTGTGCAAGGGTTTCAATTTCTCTACATCCTCATCAACACTTATTTCCTTTGTATTATTATTTTTATAATAGTCTTCCTAATGGGTGTGAAGTGGTTTTGATTTGCATTTTCCTAATAATTAGTGATGTTGAACATCTTTTCATGTGCTTATTTGCCATCTGTATATCTTCTCTTGAATAGACATAGAGAAGTGTCTATTCAAGTCCTTTGCCCATTTTTTAAACTGGGTTGTTTGTGTTGAGTTGTAGGAGTCTTTAAAAATATATTCTAAATATTAATCCCTTATCAGATTTATGATTTTCAAATATTTTCTCCCATTCCATGGGCTGCCCTTTCATTCTGTTGACAGTGTCCTTTGATGCAAAAGTTTTAATTTTGATGAAGTTGAAACTTCCCTGATGGCTCAGACAACAAAGAATCTTCCTGCAATGCTGGAGACCTGGGTTCGATCCCTGGGTTGGGAAGATCCCCTGGAGGAGGAAATGGCAGCCCACTCCAGTATTCTTGCCTGGAGAATCCCATGGACAGAGGAGGCTGGCAGTCTATAGTCCATGGGATCGCAGAGTTGGACACGACTGAGTGACTAACATTTCTTTTCACTTTTCACTTTGTTTATTTTCTTCTGTTGCCTATGCTTTTAGTGTCATGTCTAAGAAATCATTCCCAAGTCCAATGTCATGAAACTTATCACCTCTATTATCTTCTAAGAGTTTCATTTCTTTAGCTCTTATGATTAGGTCTTTGATCCACTTTGAGTTAATTTTTATCTATGGTGTAAGGTAAGGGTCCAACTCCACCTTTTTGTATGTAGATATCCTGCCTTCCCAACACCAATTCTTGAGAAGACTCTCCTTCTGCAAATGAATAGTCTAGTCATCTTTGTTGGAAATCATTTGACCATATATGAGAAGGCTTTTTCCTGGCTTCTCTGTCTTATTCCATTGGTCTATACGCCTATCTTTATGCTAGTACCACACTGTTTTAAATTTATTTTTATTATTTTTAATTTCGAGATGTTTTAGGTTCATAGCAAAACTGAGCAGAAGGGATGGAGATTTCCCATATAATCACTGCCCTCATGTATACACTATCAAAATCCCACACCAAAGTGATAGGTTTGTTAAAAATCAATGAACCTCTGTTGCAGATCATTATCACCCGAAGTCCATAGTTTATATTAATGTTCACTTTTGGTGATGTACATTCTGTGGCTTTAGACAAAGGTGTGGCGGCGTGAATTCACCATTATGGCATGAGATAGTGTCGTTTCACTGCCCTGAGAATCTTCTGTGCTTTACCTATTCATCCCTCCCAAGACTAGTCCCTGGCAACCACTGATCCTTTTACTGTCTCTGTAGCTGGGCCTTTTCCAGAAAGTCATATAGCTGGAATCATACCATATATAGCCTTTTCAGATGGGCTTCTTCTGCTTAATAATATGCATTTAAGGGTCTTCCATGTCTTTTCATGGCTCAATAGCTCATTTCTTTTTAGCACTGAAGAAAAGTCCATTGCCTGGCTGTACCATGGCTTATTTATCCACTCACTTACTGAAGGACATCTTGGTTGTTTCCAAGCCTTAGCAATTATGAATTAAGCTGCTATAAACATTTACATGGAAGGCTTTTTTGTGGACATAAGGTTTTAACTAATTTGAATAATACCAAGGAGCATAATTACTGGATCATATGATAAGAGTATGTTTAGGTTTGTAAGAAATTTCCAAACTGTCTTCCAAAGTGGCTGTACCATTTTGCATTCCATCAGCAGTGGATGAGTGTTCCTGTTGCTCTTCACCCCCATCAGCACTTGGTATTGTTAGTGTTTTGGACTTTGGGCATTTTAAGGTGTGCAGTGGTATCTCATTATTGTTTTATGTGCTGTTTTGATTACTATAGTTTGTTATAAGTTTTGGCATCAGAAAGTGTGATACCTCCAAAATTGTTTTCGCTATTTGGGATCCCTTGATATTTCATGTGAATTTTAAGATGGATATTTCTATTTCTGCAAAAAAAAAAAAAAAGTCACTGGAATTTTGGTTGGGATTTCATTGAATCTGAGGATCACTTTTGCCGGGAGCCAGCTTGAGGAACTCTGCCCATGGCAAAGGTCATGAGGAAGGAGGCTTTGGCATATGCAAAGGCGGGATCGAGCCTCAGGAGACCCCCTGTTCCTGAGCATCTGCCCCCAAAACCAGAGTCTGCCTACTTTACTGCTTTATGCTCTAACCTACACCTCTGACTTTATGGGGGGCTGTCCCCCACCTCTCTCAGAGAAGGAGTTAACCTACAGCTCCAGTTAATAAAAATCCCTGGGTGTGACAAGTGTGTCTCAGGTCAAACCTCTCTGCTGGCAGACTAGCTTGTGTGACAGGATTATCCACACTCTTGCTACTATGTACATGATTGTTTACAACCTCTCAACCATAAACAGCACAGAGAGTTTGGAGTATTTTGAAAGTCTTAGTTAGCATTGGGTTTTTCTAAAGATAAAAATCATGTTGGTGAAGTGTTTTTCATTTGTTGAGCCAATATTTGCTGCTAAATCTCCATATTCCCTGCCCTTATAATGAATATAACTAACATAGAGGAGAAATAAGTGTTAACCTTTAAGATTAATCATGTTAAACCTTAGGCTAAGTAAATTCCTTTCTTAATTGTAACCCACTACACCCTAACCCTATAGGAATGCAAATTTATCTGGTACATTTGGAGGGTGGTGCCTGGTTTAAGAAAAATCACCCCTGGAAAATAAGTTTCTGGTTGACTGACCGTTATCAGAAAGAAAGGATCATAAAGTGTTAGTAGGCCCCCTGGCCAGAAAATGATGTAAAACCCCTAAGACCTTTTTGTATACATTTATATGAAGCGCCTGATTTTGATAAAGGTCAGGACTGCTGACCCCCGTGTGACTTTAAAATTTCCATTTGTCTCCATGTGTAACAAAAGGTATATAAGCAAACCTGAAAATAAAGAAAACGGATCAGTTTCTGGAAAGACTGATTCCCCCGTGTCGTTCTTTCTTGTTCTCCGTTTTTCTGGCTGAATTCCCATCTGGAGCATGGGTGCTCGCCAAGCCTGCTAATTTTGCCCTGGCTTTTAAGATCCACGCGAGAGGGAGCCCAAGGAGGGGCACTCTCCGCTATTCAAGTGGGCGCCAGTGGCCTATGTAGGTGGTGCAAGCTTCTTGTCTCGAAGCTTTATTGGTATCCCACATAAACCAAGTTATTCAGCTTCTTTTTCTCCACTAATTTTCCTACTACACTATTCCTTTCTAATCTCTCTTTATACTTGTAATTAAATAGCTTTTTCCTAGGACACCAACTCTGTCTCCGCTTCGAATTACCCTGGATCCACCGGGGCTGGACCTTGGCACACTTTGAGTACTGTTGACATCTTAATAATATGAAGCCTTCTCATCCTTGAACATGGGATATCTTTCCACTTATCTGTGTCTGCCATTTCTTTTGGCAACATTTTGTAATTTTTAGTGTACAAGTCTTTGTCTCCTTGGTTAATACCTAGTTATTTTATTCTTTTTGATGCTATTGTAAATTGAATTGTTTTCTTAATTTTCTTTTTGGATTGTTCATGGTCAGTATATAGAAAAAAAACTGATTTTTTGTGTATTGATTTTGTATCTAGTAACTTTGTTGAGTTCATTTATCGTGTGTGTGTGTATGTAATCTTTAGGATTTTCTATATATAAAATCATATCATCTGCAAACAGATAATTTTACTTTTTACTTTCCAATTTGGATGTCTCATTTCTTTTTCTTGCCTATTGCTCTGGTTGGAACTTCCAATACCATGTTGAATAGAAAGTGGCAAAAGTGAATCTCCTTGTGTCCTTCCTGATATCAGAAGAAAAGCTTTCAGTTTCACCATTGAGCATGATGTTAGCTGTTTAAGCGATTTTTCAAAGGATCTTAAAAAGACATGGGATTATGAGATGCTGGTTTGGTGGTTTAGTTGCTAAGTCATGTCCGACTCTTGCATCCCCATGGACTGTAGCCCACCAGGCTCCTCTGTACATGAGATTCTCCAGGCAAGATGGAGTGGTTTGCTATTTTCTTCTCCAAGGGATCTTCCAGACCCAGGGATTGGACCCCGGTCTCCTGCGCTGCAGGCAGACTCTTTACCAACTGAGCTACCAGAGAAGCCTGAGAGATGAGATGCTGGGACCTACTTAATATTGTGTTTCTCTGTTTTTCAGCACTGAGCAAAGTGCCTGGCACATAGAAGGTATTGAATAAATTGATTTAGAAAAAGACAGTTTCTCAAAACTGAATGAGCTAAGGGCTCTCTGAACAAAAGGTTGACTTAGAAATCATGAAAGTGTCAAGGGTTGAAAGGCAATCCTAAGGGTGATAAGGATTCTTAGGCTATCCACTGACGTGGAGCAGGTGTTGGTCCCGCAGCGTGGGCAGCAAAGCCACTTGGATCCTAGTAAATGTTGCTTGGATAATATGCTTTATAGAGGAACCTCCTCATAAAGTTATTTTTCCCTCTTCTGTATTAGTACTTAACAGCTGGAAGACAATAACATATGTTGTATCTCCTTGTATTTATGACTGCCGAATTAATAACTTCAATCCACTGGATACAAAGAAACTGAGTGAGGTGCTATAAATTATAGATGGAAGTTGTTAATGCTAATAGAGTGTGTAACATATGCCTCACTTTGGCACAGTTTTGAGACAATGTGAATGATGTAAAGGGCTTGAGTCTGTTTGCCTTCATTTAATTTGGAATCATTGGGAAGCATTGAGTCACTGCCATTTCATTGGTAACGCCATGTTCTTTCATTGGAACTTCACCCTCTTAGCTTGGAGTGAATAAAAATCCTGATTAACTATAGTCTTAGGATGGGAAAATTGGATGCTTTTACTTAATATGCTGATATTTCTCTTCATTTGGACTTCTAACAAGTAGGTTCTAAATATGAACTAACATGTCCTCGCTCTTTTCCCTTAAGGAGGGTCGAGTGACGCATTTAAAAACTACATTGCGTAAATGCAGAGCTTGTTGATAACTGGGAGAGGAAATAAGATGTAGAAAGAGCAGGCCCTTTGGTCTTAACAAGGGATTTTCTGGTTGCAACTAATCGAAACCCTCTAGCTTGCGCAAAGGGGATGCATTCTAAGGGTATGAGACTGCCTCACAGGATCCAAGGACAGAAGAGACAGTGGGGCTCAGAAGGGCCTGGGCCCAGGGTCTAGAAGCCCTGGGAACTGAGGTCACTCGGTCTGTGTCTCCAGGGCCACATGGCCTCGTCTCTGCTTTTCTCTTTGCACCTGCTTCTTTCTCCTCTCTTAGTAGACTGGCTGCCTTTGCTTCTCTGTGCACATGGCCAAGCACAGCTGCCCGGCTCTGGCATTTGATGACTTTCAGTTCAAGGGCCGGCCGAGGCTGCTGGGCATCTCTGATTTCCATATTCCTGGAAGAGAGAATCTGGTTATCTCATCATGAGTCAGAAGACTATTCCTGGTTTGTTCATTTATTCATTCAAAAAGTCTTTGTTGAATGCCAGGAACAGTTTTAGGCACCGGGGAATACATCCTGCCCTTGGGGACTGTGTATGTGTGTGTGTGTTGAGAAACAGAGAGAGAGAGAAGTTGTGAGAACTTGTTTTAGGGGCACCAGTTTGCACATTGCAGTTTTCAGAGAAAGAGAAGTATGGTTTGGAATTCAGATAGACCTGGATTCAGATCCGCCTGTTACCAGCTCTGTGAAGCCTTGGGCGTGTTGCTTCCCTCTCTCATCCCCGATTTTCTCATCAGTGAAATAGGTATCATCCTTTCTAGAATGGTTATGGGGATTCTACTGAATGAGCGCCTGTAAAATCACTTGTAGAGTGCAAGCCATGCTGAATCGGAACCCTGCCTCTCAGTGGTCATGACCCTGAGAAAGTTACTTAGCCTGACTGCATTTGTTCCCTCCCTTGTAACACAGGGAAGAATGTCAGCAACTTCACCGGCTTGTTACAAGCATTCAGTCACGTGATGTGTGCCAGGGCGCGGGGAATCAGTACAGAAGAGACACTCAGGGCAGTAGTTAATCCCATTTCCCCTCTTTCTTCCAGTTCCCATTTGGCCGACGCTTGCCTTGTGACATCTACTGGCACGGAGTTTCCTTTCACGACAATGACATACTCTCCGGTCAAGTGAACAAGTTTCCAGGTATCTACTGCTATTGCTGGCATTTAAAAATGTGTCTAGGGCTCAATCTCAGGGTGCACTCTTGGACAAAACATGCCAGTGTTTTGAGATAAAGCTGGAGAGCTCTTAACTGGGAATGGCTGCGGCTGTGCTGAGATCTTGGGAGAGAAGACGACCAAGGGCTTAAAGACTGGAAGTTCCAAAATGTGAAGAGATCAGCTCTTCTGGTCTCTGTCCACGGATGGAAGAACACGGCTTTCACTTTGGGGTTTTTGATATAATATGGGTGTGTCATGAAGGGACGAGGTTTTCAAAATGAAAAAAACTCACCATAGTTTCTGGACCATTTCAACGTCTCAGTGACTGTGGACTCTGAATGGCTCTGTGTGTGTGTGGCTTTCCCTCGTAGACCACGAGCTCCTGGGAGGGGCCGTGACTCCCGCACCTCTGTAGATTCCTGTGGCCCCTGCAACCCTTCCGGACACCCCCGAGGGGCTCTGCAACTGCTTTCTCACTGGCTGACGGGAACACAGAGGCAGCCCCAGTTTTAGGCCCATCGCAGGGAATGAGAAAGCCTGACATTAAAGCAAGAAAATGAACCATTTCCCCTACCGAGTTAGTCTACCATTAATAAAAGCTTCCTGTTGCACTAAAATAAATAAACAAACCGTTTAAATTTCTAATTAATTTGCAGGAGACAGAGGTACTAAAATTCCAGAACTTTGTCCCAGAAATGGGATTCGCAGTCGCCATTTCCTTTAAGTGTCGTTTGGAGGTACTGTTTTAAAATCGAAATGCAGCATCTCCATACTGGGAACAGGAGATTTGGACAGCCTCTGTCTTTATACCCTGAGGGCATTATCTAGTGAGATGATTATCCAGTGAGACTGCATGGGAGACTTGGTGCCAGAAAAGTGCCACAGCCGACACTCTGAGACCTCCCCATTCCACTGCCAGCCACCTTATCGTATAACTTCTCATTTTCCTTTTAATCTCTACCACCTTCTTCTGCCCCGATTACTCTTCGTTATTTCCATTGGTTAGGTGAAGAGGAGGGGTTAAGGTGAGTGGAAGTGTGTAAGGAGAAATGAACATTTGGTTAATCAGGGTATGATTTCAGTGAAAGAGATGCCACTCATTTTCAGAAATTTTTACATAAGACACAAACCATATAGAATACGATAACACATAAATTTTTAAAAGAACAAGGACTTCACGGGCAGTCCAGTGATTAAAACTTTGCCTTCTAATGCAAGGCATGCAAATTAGATCCCTGGTTGAGGAGCTAAGATTCTCACATGCCTCGCAGCCAAAAAAAAAAGAAAACATAAAAACATAAGCAATACTGTAACAAATTCAATAAAGACTTTAAAAATGGTTCATATTTAAAAAAAAAAGAGAGAGAGAACATCACCCTGAATCCCATTCCTCACTGAACGAAACCATGAGGTGAATATTTCTATTTATTGTTGTTTAGTTGCTAAATCGTGTCTGACTCTTTTCTATATTTATTTCCTCCCAAACCTTAATCATGTTTGTGTATCATTTTTACATAGTTCCCTGACTATAAGATGTTTTGCTCTAGTGTTTCATTTATGCTTATTTTAAAGAGGAGAATCAATTGATCTTTTTCTTTGGCAGTCCATGCCACATCATTAAGAAAATACCTCTCAGAAAACCCAATATCCATACATTATACAGTGGCAGGTTATATTATGTCCACTAGGTGGGGGGTTCAACTAAGCCAACCGACTATCACAGGCCCCTTGGCTCAGATTCACTTGGAAGGACACAGGACAGGAAGCACAGCTTGCCAGCCAGACAGTGTCAGGCACTTCTTTTTAGCTGGGTCTTTACAAGGGTTCCAGAGCTAAGTCTTTGGCTCCTCCAGTGAAAGCTCAGGTGCAAGGAGACACGATCCATGTTGGTGGCTGTGGATCTGCCTTGACTCAGAAAGCCTGTGGGAGCCAATAGCCCACGCGGCTCCTCCATAGCATAGCTTCTAAGGTCCCCGCCAGGGTCATGCTGTTACAAGATTCATTACACGCAGGAAAGCCTGGAGCTATGGCTCTGACAAGGTATTTATGCGAGATGCCAGTAAATGATCATTTGAACCATATGCTCTGTTGTCTAGTCACAGAGCTAACTTTCCCCCTTTATCGGTTTCCTGGGGAACAGAGCTAGAAAATTAACTCAAGATCAGATAGGTTCTTGGAGGAGGCAGGGTTTTGTCTGAGGACGAGGAGAACTCTTGCACGGTTTTAATAGGATAGCTATTATTTTCTCTATCTGGCTGCTCATAAAAATGACTTTTGGGGAACTTCCCTGGTGGTCCAGTGGAAGAATCCTTCCAATGTGGGGGATGAAGTTTCGATCCCTGGTTGGGGAACTAAGATCCCACATGCCATGGGGTAATTAAGCCTGGGCAGTCTAGAGCCCATGTCGCACAAGAGAGAAGGCCATGAGCTGCGATAAAGAGGCTACATGCTGCACCCAATGCAGCCAAATAAAATAAATAAATAGATAAATATCTTTTTGAAAAAAAAGATGACATTTTAATGCCACTAACAGGATTTACTGTGATATTCAGAGAGCAAAATTTGGAAGAGAGCAACTCTTTGAATGAGGGCAGAGTTCCAAAGACATGAATCATCAAATGAGCTTCATTGACATTTTGCCCATTTGCTCTTGTTTCATCTGATGGCTGAGAGCAGGAAGGAAGGAGTCGCTATAGCTTTTGACATTTGGGATGCAGATAGAAATACATGAAAAATTACCTTCAGAGGACTAGTTTCATTAGAGGTGATATAAGAACATTCATTCTAAAGAAGAACGCTCGCCCCATCTCACATTCCAAGTGCCAGTGATAGGAACATACAATTATCCTCTTTACTAACACCAGCTAATTAGCTTTAATGGCAAAGAATGCTCTGGAACCTCTAGGCAGCGGACTAGTGCTGCCACACCCTCTGCCCTGTGAAAGACAATATCCTTAGTGACGATTCCAGAACTGTTCTCAGGTTGGTGTCCACACTTATCTTCCATCTCTGATACATCCCTTTATTCCAAAGCTGCATTTCATATGCATCGTGTATTACTTAGAGCAAGTTCCAGAGGACGTGCCAGGCAAGGATAAGCACTACACATGCTGAATAAACTGAAAACTTTTGGATAAACATATGGAAGTAATTTATTTTGTTCATGTCAGCATGTTAGATTTTAGCCACTTTTCTATGGGCAATTTCCTTCAAGATATGTTATTATATCTTAACTGATGAATTAAGACTTTCACTAAAAATAATCTGATTTAGATAGGTCTTTGCTTTAAGAAAGCCCAGAATTGTCAATTCTCGACTTTACAAACAACGGGTTTTGTTTTTTCTTTTGCTGAGTTGCCGGCTCTGGAATATATGACAGCACATGGCAGGTGGCGCTTGAGAGCCCACCATGAGGAGGGGACTTTGTCAGAGAAGGAGGGGGCCCCAGGGAGGGATCTCTGGGGGCAGCCATCTGCTACTCTCCGGTGTGGGCTAGGGATATAAAGACAAGGAGAAAAGCATTTAAAGAGAGAAGTTAAATACGAGATAAGTGCTATGCCAGAGGAAGCTTGGGGTGCTGTAAGAATAAGGGGCAAGGCACGTGACCTGACCCAGATTTGCCTGGGGGGAAGGTGGGGCAAGAGATCCTGGAGAAGAGGATTGCAAGTGTGAACTGAGCCTTCAGGGCTGGATGGGCCTGACCTCCACACTAGACAAGGGTGCGGAGGTGGTGCAGAGGTGTAGAGTGATTTGCACATTGCTTGTGCAGTGAAGGGCAAGTGGCCCGTGGTTGTTAGAAAGGGTCATGTGTGATGGGACAGTGGGGAGGTGAGAGGCAGGGACCAAGGTCACAGGGAGTCACTGAGAAATTTCCAAGCTAGAGAGTGACACGGGCCGACGTGCAATTGGAAAGATATTCCAGAGAGGATGCACTGGAGGTGGGGGTGGGCAGAGTGGGGGCTTGGAGAGGCTGAGAGAGGAAACAGCTAAGAGGCTACTATATTTTTCAGAATCTGAAAGTATTGTTTGCTGCTTGATGGTTATAATGTGTTTTTGCCAAGAATTATTGTTATAAACAATACTTTGATTGAGTAGTACTCCCAGCATAGCTCACATTATGTTTTGTTTTTAATTTGGATTAACTAGGTCTGTGCAGACAGGCCGAAGGATCAGACTGTTATACTTCTGTGTAGCTCCAGTGGGCTGAGAGCCCCCCATCTCCCGCCTCCACCGCCTCAGGCTGTGAGACTGCAGTGAGGCAGACAGCAAAACCCAGGCTCAGAAGCAATGGCAGGAGGCAAGCTTTTGGGTGAGAAGCTCTAGCCTGAGTGAGGCATATTTCCCACCCGGTAGGGGAACGGCCACAATAAGGACATCTAAGAACAGACCTTCCTGAGAAGCCCAGGTAGACAGTCAGCCTCAGGAGAACCTGTTACAGCAGGAGCCCAGCCCCTGGGCTCAAGCCACAGGAGGACTCCAGCCCTTGCAGCGGAGGCTTAGGGGCAACATGGGAGGGGCAACATGGGAGGAGAACCATGGGAGATATTGGGCAAAGGCATTGCTGAGGCAGCCACTTGGGCACCAGGAGCCAAGAGCTGGTGACTAACATTTGAGGACAAGCAATGGCACCTCAGAGAAATAGCTAAAATCCTCCTTATCTGCCCTTCCCTGGTGGTTAAGAATCCGCTGCCAATGCAGGGGACACAGGTTCTATCCCTGGTCTGGGAAGATTCCACATGCACCACATCTCCTGAAGCCCGTGCACCTAGAACCCATGCTCCACAAGAGAAGTCACTGTAATGAGAAGCCCAGGACCACAGCCAAAAGTAGCCCCCACTTGCCACAACTAGAGAAAGCCCGTGAGCTGCAACAAAGACCCAGCACAATCAAAATGAATGAATAAGTAAATTAATTAATTAAAAATTATCCTCCTTATCTAGCTGGAGTACAAAGGAAGGGTCCCAGTGTTAGCAAAGGGGAGCTGGTGGTGGGACCCAGAGCTTCTACCTTAGGTCAGAATGGGTCCCAGAGCCTAGGGCAGGGGTCATAGGTAGGGGTCAGTTATTATAGCAGCCTAGAGAAGGGAGGCAGAGTCTGCAGCCAGCAGGGTCTGGCAATGACCTGCCTCTGTACATGTTTACTCTGAGAACGTATGCTCTGGCCCAGCTAGAAACCCAGCTACTCTTATCAGCATCTTCCTGAGCGATGGCACAGCTCACATCTGACTCTGAGCTGTGGCCCTAGGCAGGGCTAGCTAGCAGCTTCCTCCTGGGGCCTAGTAGGGGCTCAAAGAGACTGTCCCGAAGCACTGGGTGGGAACGCAGCTTAGAGATGGCGAAGGACCAAAGGTGTCAGTGGTAAGTGGATTGAGGAAGGTCTGCACTGCTGCCTTCTGGAGACAGGCGTTCAGGCAAGGTTAGGGATGAGCTGTCTAGCTTGTGGGTCAGAAGCATCTGGGAAGAGTAGCCATGGCTTGTCGGGATGGCTTCCATAAGAAGCTGTTGTTTGTCGAGAACTACCTGGAGACAGATCCAAGTGTAAACTCAGAACACGGATCCGTTAGCTGGTGTGGGGGATAAGCGATCCACATGGCAGAAGGAGCCGTCGCAGATTTCAGATGAGTGTTTGTTCAATTTGCTGGACACTGATTTCCATAGAACTTCTCTGGAGCATCTGAAGCACACTCCTGTACTCACAGCATTCCTATTTGTGTTATGCGAGTCCTTCCACAGGCTGAGGGATTTCTGCAAGCAAACATTCCCTGCCGTCACAGGGCCATTAAAATGGGGAAACCCACCCCAGCACTATTTGGCCCATCATGTAGTTGCTGTAAGATGCTATATTATAGGGAGCTTCCCAGATGGGGAACCCACTTGCCAGTGCAGGAGACGTAAGAGACGGGGGTTTGATCCCTGGGTCGGGAAGATCTGCTGGATCAGGGCACGGCAACCCACTCCAGTACTCTTGCCTGGAGAATCCCATGGACTGAGGAGCCTGGAGGGCTAGAGTCCACAGGGTCGCAAAGAATCAGACACAACTGAAATGACTTAGCACATATGCTCACTGAATTACAGTCTGTTATGAAGGCTTTTAGTTTAATACTAAAACTAAAACTTGAAATTCAACTAAGCAGTCTCCAAAGAAGTTGGAATTTTGTGTACTTTGTGTTCAGCTCCCATGTTTGTAACTCAAAACTTCTAATTTTGTAGGGGAATAAAAGGAAATAGCTCTAATTTTCTGAACTCATACCGATTTCTTAGAAGTTCTGAAAGTGTCCTCAGTGTTTTCTCTAATATCAGAGAATCCACGTTAGGGCAGTTTATTAGTACCTTTAAAGCTCCATTATTTTTTACTTAATCCTTCCCTATCTCCTTCTAAACAAGAAGTAAGAACCTGACATCTTCAAGCTGTGATCTTTTAGATTTTTATTGCTCTTTTTAATATGCTGGGGGAAGCAAGAAGTAGATTATTAAAACCTTCATCTCAAACATTCACCCTTGGCTTCTTGAATATGGGAGTTTAGAGAAACCTCATGCATTCTGACTTTGCCCATTGGAATGTGGTAATTTGGACATGCCAAGCTGACGTGGAACTTTGTACTTTCTAGTAAAAATTACTTTGCTGGCAAATTTCAAGTCATTAAAGGAATTGTGTAGCCTCTTTTGGGGTGAAGGCCATTTTTAGTGTCCTTTATTTATTTATTCTTTTTGAGCAGTGATATTTGCCTTAGGAAGTAAGCATGCTAAAATTTAATTTTTACCTGTTTGCCTAAAATTTGCTAAGATGTATACTAAGTTCCTTTTCTTGTCAGCATTTCTAAAGATGTTACAAGGAAAAAAATCTACCAATCTTTTAAAATGTTTTATAAGTGAGACTTTTCTATTCCCTCTGGGCAAATTAATGAGATCTGATCAATGTCAGTGTCAGTACTTAAATAACTGAAGAACTCCTACGGTTTCCATTTTTTCCCCTTAAATTATACTGTAATATCCTCTCTACTTCCTGTCCTGATTTCAAGGAGACAGATTTTCTGCTGAAAGGTGTATATATTTTTCTACTTTATGCCTTTAATACTCATGAAAGATTAAAACAAAGCAACTTAATTAAGCTTCTCATAATGTAGCCAGAGTCCACTAGATAATATTCTCCAGGGTATAAGATGGAAAGAGTCCTAGAGGTATGTGTGGTGGACCAAAATTAAAGAGGATATTAAGTTTTAAGTGCAAGATATAAATTCTTCTCTTTATTCATTATCTAGGGGGCTGACAAAGAATGGAATAATAAACTAGGTGGAAACTCATTCTTTCAAATTGATGCTTCATTTTTACAAGGAGAAGAAAAAGATCTGTCTATTCCCTCAAGTTTTTCATTAATTTGGCAGGTCTTTCCAAACCATGAATCACCGCTGCGGAGAACTACTCATACCTTTTTAAAAAATCCCTTCTGAAAAAGTGAATGTGTCGGGTGGGTGGTTTTAAAAGTCCCCAGTAATGGCTGTTTTATAGCTAGTGGCCCACTGTTGTTGAAACCCCACAACTTCTCTTCTCCCCAGGCATGACGGAGATGGTGCGGAAAATTACGCTGAGCAGAGCCGTGAGAATCATGCAGAATCTCTTTCCAGAGGAGTACAACTTCTACCCTCGCTCATGGATTCTGCCTGACGAGTTCCAGCTCTTTGTGGCTCAGGTAGGTAGCACCCCATCCCCATGACGTGTAAATTCTATGACAGCTGCAACTGGATCCTGGGTCACGTGTGCTGGGAACTGGGGTAAGGGGTCCCTAGGAAGCTGAGACTGGCCCGGGGGGTGTCTTAACAGGACATAGCAGATATTGCAGTGATCAGGGCAGCTTGCAGAGTTGAACAGATAGGATGACAGGTAAACTGAAGAAGTGGGTCCTGACACCCGGAGACAGGCCTGAGGATGGTTATCAGGAGCTAAATCATGGAGTCAGGGCATTTGAAGAGCCAGGAAGACATAGCGGAAGCAGGCGGCTGAGCCCACAAGCGGACTGGGGCTATTTGGGTGAATCACAAAGGTGTGGTCTCCCCAGCATCTCGTGGTGTGAAACATGGGAGGTCAGGCTTTGTTTCAAGGCCAGTGAGTAGGTCTGACCAATGGAGGGGGAAACCTTTTAAGTGTCTTGCTTTAAACTTGTTCCAGAATCAATTTTCCGTAATTTTGAAAAAGCAACTTTCTCTGGAATGGTGGTTACATGGGTTTGTAGACATTTCTTAAAATTCTTCAAATTATTAACTTAAAATGGGAGCAGTTGTTGTATGCAAATTACAGTTAATTAAAAAAATAAATTTTGGCTGGTCCCTATCCTTACCCCTCAATTTCCCACTTCTGTTGATCTGCTCAGACAGTTGTCACTATGTGGAATACCTTTCTGTCCCATTTCTACAACTCATTATTAAAGTATTCTGCAAGGCTGAGTTTAAATGAGATACCAACTGTGTCTTCAAAACCAGATAAGTGAGAGGAGGATTGCTGTCATCCCCAGAAGTCCCTCTGTGCCTTTTTTCTATCAATCCCCACAACCCCTAGTCCAGGTAACTGCTGATCTGCATTCTCATTATAGATTAATATTGCCTGTTCAAGAAATTTATATAAATGGGATCATACAGTATGTATTCTTTTTTTTTTTTTGGAGAATTATGGTTTTGAGATTCATCCATGTTTGTTGTATCAGTAGTTAGTATTTTTTATTGCTGAATAGTGTTACATGATGAATATACCACAACTTATTTATCTATTCACCAATGGATGTTCATCTGGGTTTTTTCCAGTTTGGAGATATTACAAATAAAGCTGCCATGACTAATCATGTACAGGTCATTTTGTGAATCTATGTTTTCATTTCCTTTGGGTAAAACCTAAGAGTGGAATTACGGGATCATATGGTATGTGTGTGTTTAACTTTGTGAGAAACTGCAAAATTGTTTTCCAAAGTGGCTGGACCAGTCTACACTCTCTCCAGCAGTGCGTGAATTCCATTTGTTCTGTGTCATTGCCAGTACTTGATATAGTTAGTCTTTTGAATTTTATACACTCAGGTATAATTGTATAATTATATTAATACAATTGTATAATTGTATCTCTTTATGGTTTTAATTTACACCTCCCCAATGACTAGATATTGAACATCTTTTCACTGTGCTTTTGGGCCATGGGAATATCTTCCTTTGTTAGGTGTGTATTCAAACTTCTGCTCATTTTGTTAGCATTTTATTTTTACGTTGTAGGTTCTTTCTATACAACTTTTTTGTATATGTATTGTGGTGTGTATTAATATATTGTGAATATTTTCTCACACTTGGCTCTTCAGTCTTAACCTTGCATTTTCACTTTTTAATTCTGTCTTTGGAAGAGCAAATATTTTTAATTTTTAAAATTTATTTATTTTTAATTGGGGGATAATTACTTGACAATATTGTATTGGTTTCTGCCAAACATCAACACGAATCAACCATTAGGTGTACATATGTCCAGGTTCCCCAGGTGGCTCAGTGGTAAAGAATCCACCGGCCAGTGCGGGAGATGCAAGATTTGTGGGTTCAGTCCCGGGGTGGAGAAGACCCCCTGGAGGAGGAAACGGCACCCCACTCCAGTATCCCTGCCTGGAGAGTCGCGTGGACTGAGGAGCCTGGCAGGCTGCAGCCCATGCGGTCACAAGGGGTCAGGCATGACTGAGCATGCGTGCAGCTGCACGTGTCCCCTCCCTTGGGAACCTCCCTCGGGAACCTCCCTCCCAACTCCCACTCCATTCCGTCCCTCTAGGTTGTCACAGAGCACCGGGTGTGAGCTCCTTGTTTTTAATTTTTATAACATTGAATGTATCAGTTCTTTTCTTTTATAGTTTGTGCTTCTTGTGTGATGCCTAAGACACTCTTGCCTAACTAAAGGTTGTGAAAACCCTATGTTTTGTTTTTTCTAGAAGCTTTATACTTTTAGTCTTACATTTATGCCTGTGACCCATTTCAAGTTAGTTTTTGTGTACAGCATGAGATTAAAATCGGTTTACTTTTCCCATATGTATATTCAGTTGCTTCATCATTCTCTGCTGAAAGGATTTTCATTTTCCACATTGAATTAATTACCTTGGCATCTTTGTAATGTTATGACCTTCTCAATACAGTCTGTCAGCAGACACAGGATGTCAAGATGCCTTAATTCTGGTGATGTTAATTTTGATCACTTAGTTAAGGTAGTATCTACTAAGTTTCTCTCCTGTACAGATACGATTTTTCCTTTGTAATCATTAAGTATCTTGTGGGGAGATATTTTGAGGCTGTGCAGATAGCCTATTTGTCTCATACTTAAAAAAAAAAGCCCTAATTAAGGTACAGTTAAACTGAAAATATTTAAAGTGTGCAGTTTGATATGTTTTGATATATGTAAAAATGTGTAAAACATCATCACAACCAAGATAATAAACATATCCATCACTCCAAACTGTTTCGTCATGTTCCATTGTAATCCTTTGGTTCTTCTCCTCCCTGCCCTCTACCTCCCATTGCCAGGCAACCGTGGATGTAATTTCAGTCAAGATTAGTTTGTACTTTCTAGAATTTTCTATAAACGGAACATACAGAGATACTTTTCTGTATGTGTTTTGGGGGTGGGAGAGTCTGGCTTTTTTTTACTCAACCTAATTATTTTGAGGTTCATCATGTTGTAGTTTCATCAATAATTAATTCCTTATTAGTGAAAGTGAAAGTGTTAGGCCCTCAGTCATGTCTCACTCTTGCAACCCCATGAATGGTAGCCCACCAGGCTCCTCTGTCCGTGGAATTCTCCAGGCAAGAATACTGAAGTGGGTAGCCATTCCCTTCTCCAGGAGATCTTCCTGACTCAGGGATCAAACCTGGCTCTCCTGCAGTGCAGGCAGATTCTTTACCATCTGAGCCACCAGGGAAGCGCTCTTGTTAGTAAAGAGTATTCTATTAAATGTATTTACCACGGTTTGTTTATACCTTCAATTGCTGCTGAATATTTTTATTGATTCCAGGTTTTGGATGTTACAGAATGTTACAAATAAATATACTATGAACATTCCTGTATAAGTGTTTGTGTAGACATATGTTTTAATTTCTTTTGAATAAAAGGTTAGAAATAGAATGTCTGAATCACAGAGTAGGTGTCCATTTAATTTTAAAGAAATTACCAATTGTTTTCCAAAAAAGGTTGTGCCATTTTGTATTCCCAGCAGCAACATATGATAATTCTAATTCTTCTACATCCTTGTAAACACTTGGTAATAGTCAGTCTTTTTAATTTCAGCCATCCTGACAGGTGTGCAGTGGTTTCTCATTAGTTTTAATTTGTATTTCCCTAATTATTAAGGATTCTGTGCATCTGTTCATGCACTTATTTGTCATCCAAATGTATACTTTGATGAAATATATATTCACATCTTTCACTCATTTTAAGAACAGAGCTATTTTTACAATTGAATTTTGAAAGTTCTTTGTATATTTTGAACACAGGTATTTATCAGCTATATCAATTACAAATATTTTCTCTCAGTTTGTGCCTTGTCTTTTCATCCTTTTAATAGAATCTTTTGAAGAGCAAGTTCTAAAATCTGATGAATCAGTTGATTGACTTTTTCCTTTATGGATCATACTTTTGGTGTCGCATAGCAGGAATCTTTACCTAACCCAAGTTCACAAGATATACTCTTACGTTTTTGTCTACAAGTTTGTAGTTTTAAGTTTAGGTTTATGATTTATTTTGAGTTAGTTTTTTAATATGATGTGAGATATGGATTCACTGTTTTTAAACATGATATCTAACAGCTTCAGAAACATTTGATGAGAATACTAACCTTTCCCCCCATTGCTTTTGCACTTACATTGAAAATAGTTGCTCAAGTATGTGTGGGTATATTTCTGAATTCTCTATTCTATTCTATCAATGTGCATGTCGATCTTTAAGCCAATACCTCACTGTCAAACAAAGATGTTGCTAAAAAGAAAAAATAAAACTACAGACCAATATTCCTCATGAATATAGATTCAGACATACCAAATGAAATTTCAATAAGCCAAAGTCAATCATATATAAAAAGGATAATATGTCACGATGAAGTAGAATTTGCCTTAGGAATGCATGTTTGTTTAACATTTTAAAATCAATTTCTTTAACAGACATAGACTATTCATATTATCTACTGTTGAATAAGCATTGACAGTTTATATCTTTCAAGGAATTTGTCCTTTTTTCTCTGTTTTCACTTTTATTGTCATAAAGTCATCATAATATTACCTTTTATCCTTTTACTATCTGCAGAATTTTTACTGATGTCAGTTCTAATTCCTAACATTTGTTATCTATGTTCTTTCTTTTTCCTCATCAGTGTGGGTAGAAATTTATCAGTTTTATTTACTTCCTTTGTTAGCTTTGTAGTTTTAATTCTTTTGGTTTTTTTTTTTTTGGTGATTCCTTTAGGATTTATGGTATGTATCTTTAACTTATGACAATCTATATTTTAAATGCTACTATGTCATTTTTCTTATAGTATGAGAACATTATAATACTATACTCCCATCTTCCTATTCCTGGCTTTTATGCTTTAATTTCATACATTTTACTTTTATATATATATTATAGACCCAACAATAAATTATTATTATTTTTGTTGAAACAGTCTATTGTGTTTTAAAGAGATTTAAATAACAACAAGAAAAAAATCATATATATACTCATATGGTTACCATTTCCAGTGGTTTTTATTCCTTTATGTTCAGTTCAGTTCATTTCAGTCACTCAGTCATGTCCAACTCTTTGTGACCCCATGGACTGCAGCACACCAGGCCTCCCTGTCCATTGCCAACTCCTGGAGTTTACTCAAATTCATGTCCATTGAGTCGGTGATGCTATCCAACCATCTCATCCTCTGTCATCCCCTTCTTCTCCTGCCTTCAATTTTTCCCAGCATCAGGGTCTGTTCAAATGAGTCAGTTCTTTGCATCAGGTGGTCAAAGCACTGGAGTTTGTAGATTCAGGTTTCTGTTTGTATATTTTCTTTAGTCTAAAGAGTTTCCCTTAGTACGTTTTGTGTTAAGGAATCTTTTGGTGATGAATCCTTACAATATTTGTGTTTGTTAAAGTTTATTTTGCTTTTGACTTTGAAAGATATTTTCTCTAGGTATAGAATTCTTGGTTGACATTTTTTTTCTTTCAGTGCTTTTGATATATTACTCCTCTGTCTTCTTGCTTGTGTTGCTTCTGACAAGAAATCTTTTTTCATTTTTATCTTTGATCTTCTTTATATAATGTGTCCTTTTTCTCCTGTTTTCATTGGTTTTTCTCTGCATTATGACTCATATTTCCTTGCTTCTTTTTGTGCCTGATAACTTTTAGCTGGATGCCAGATGTGGTGAATCTTACCTTATTGGGATGTTGAATATTTTTGTATTCTCATAAATATTCTTGAACTTTGCTGTGGAATCCAATTAAGTTACATGGAAATAGGTTTGGAGTCTTGTTTTCAAAGTTTGCTAGGCAGGACTGGAGTAGTGCTCCATCTCAGGCTAGTTATTCCTCACCACTGAGGCAAGAATCCTACGCGGACTCCACTCAGTACTCTGTGCATCATGGTGTTTTCCAGTCTGGTTGGTAAAAACAGACACTATTGCAGGTTCTGTGTGGTTACAGGCACTGTTGCCTCAAATCCTCTTTCCTTGGCCTCAGGTGGTCTCCACTTTTGCATGCACTGGTCTGTACTCAGCTAAATATACAAGGGAGACCCTCGGTGGACCCCCAGGTCTTGGTGGATCTCTCTTTGTGCAGAAGTCTCTCCAGTACTCTTCCCTAAGAACTCTGGCTGCCCTAATTTCCCTGACTCATAGCTTCATTTCCTCAACTCAGATTGTCCACTGGAGTTCTCTCTCTCTCTGTGCTACAGCTCAGAATCTCTCACAAGATAATAAACAGAGACAATCACATCGTTTGATGCCTGTCTCTCAGAAATCACTGTTCTTTGTTGCTTGGTTTCCCAGTGCCTTGAAAATCATTGTTTAATGTATTTTCTCCATTTTTTGGGTTGTTTCAGGTGGGAGAAGCTAAAGGTACTGAGAAGAGGATCATTCTCTAATATAAAGGAGGATTTCTTTGTCTTTTAAAATAGCACAGATTTAGAATCTGCTGATTCAGGGTCTGGCACAGGCAGAGTAACACTATAACTGCTGCCTCCCCCTGCCCCCCCCATTGCTGTTTACTGGAAAGCCCTGGCCCCATGGTCACTAATTCCTTACATGGTCCCAGGCAAGTCCCTCCTCTTTTCAGTCCCATTTCTCCATCTGCTGCTGTGTGGGGAAGTGCCTCTATAACTTCAGAATGATGATGGCATTCAATGAATATTTGATGATGAAATGCTTTTTTGGTTGCAAACCTGATAAAACTCCTAACATTCTTATTTTAATATCTCATTTGTTTTAACACAAAGCAATGTATTTGTATTAAGAATTCAAATAATATAAGATATATAAATTAAAAGTGGGAAAATGTCCTTACCCTCAGAAATTACTGGACATGGAGTGTGTAACCTTGCAGCTTTTCCTCTGTATAAACATACACTGTAACATGCACAGCCTGGTTTCTTTAACACATGGGATTATTCTCTTCTCTAGCCCGCCTTTGCCCCACTGAATATGTTTGAGGCATCTTCCCATGTCACTACCACATAGTATTCCATTGTACAAATACACCCTATCTTTTAAAAGCATTCCCCTGTTGATGAATGTCATGTAGTTCTCATATTTTTTGGTTCAACCTGAGGAAAACACCCTCCTACAGGTATTTTTATACACCTGCACCAGCATTTCCTGCAAATAGAAATCTCAAAATGGTATTGCTGTGTTAAAGGGTATGTACACTTACATTTGGGGCTTCCCAAGTGGCTCGATGGTCAAGGACCTGCCTACTAATGCAGGAGACCTATGTTCAATCCCTTGGTCAAGAAGACCCCCTGGAGGAGGGCATGGCAACTCACTCAGTATTCTTGCCTGGAGAATCCCATGGACAGAGGAGCCTGGCGGGCTACAATCTGTAGGGTCACAGAGAGTCGGACATGACTGAAGTGACTTAGCACGCATGCACGCACACTTAAATTTATGACATATAGAGTCAAACATGAGGCTTCATTAATTGCACACTTAATTGTGAGGGTACACAGTGTCTTCCCAGTGCCTAGGAAGTGAGTCCTGAGAGGTGTGAGTGTGTATGGGGTGTTGCTTTGGAATTCCTGCCAACAACAGGAAGAGGTATGAGTAGTTGTAAAGCCTTCTAAAACCTGGCAATTTGTGGGTATTTTATTTCTCACACTAATTAGGATTAAATTAACTTTGTTCAAGAGAGGGGGGAGGTCCACACCTCCCCCTGCCCAGTCCCACCCTGCAACCCGTTTGCAAAACTCGTACCCAAATACCATCAGCAGGCAGCACTAGGCAGAAGAAAGTAGGAGTCTCAGTGGAAATTTTTGGGAAGTCTAGAGGAGGATGCTGGCTTTCTTTCCAATTTGCGCAGATGGCCAATAAAAAAAAAATCCTTGGAGTTTATTTTGCATATGGTCTTCCATCTGGGTATTTGAGAAAAGTACAGTTTTGTTATCACAACAGCATTTATTATGGCAAAGGAGTTTGCATTTCGTCGCAGAAGAATTTTTCAGCAATCAAGCCCCCAAACCTGTCCAATAATGTTTTGCAGTTTCTTGGAGGGAGCCAGAGAATATAGGGTCCTTCCATTTTCCTCTCTGGCTCCATCCTCAGTTAGCTTTTATTGATTCAGCTCCTTGAGGCCGAATGAAATGCATTCTTTGCAAAAAAAAAAAAAAATCCCCCAGAGAACCATGTTCTCCACTGGGTTTAGGAACTCTGAAAATGTGGAGTTGTAAGTGGGTCAGAGTCAAGGCGGAAAGAAAACCTGCAGTGTGGAGCTGATATTCCTCGTCCTGATTCCACGCTTATCAAAGAACCTGCTGGTGAGCTGATGACTTGAATCATTTCCCTTCATACGCACGAGATGCTGATATGGCTGACTTTGGGCGACCTGATGGTTTACCCAGAGGATGAAGCTTGAACTCCTGCACCTGCCATGTAGAGCCCCTCCCACCTCTGCAGCCTTAGCTCGCACCATTTCTGACCTCTTCCCTGGTCTTCCGTATTCGATTTTAAAACAAAAATTACTTATTTACTTTTGGCTGCGCTGCGTCTTTGTTGCTGCACGCAGGCTTTCTCTAGATGCAGCGAGCAGGGGCTGCTCTCTAGTTGTGGTGTGTGGGCTTCGCATTGAGGTGGCTTCTCCTGTTGCAGAGCTCAGGCTGTAGGACAGGCTGGCTTAAGTAGTTGTGCACCGGCTTAATTGCCCTGCAGCATGTGGATCTTCCTGGACCAGGTGTGGAACCTGTGTTTCCTGCATTGGCAGGCAGATTCTTAACCACTGGACCATCAGGGAAGTCCCATATTCAACTTTTGTAGGCCCTCAGCAGGACCGTAGCCTCTGCTTCCTCTGTTCTCCTTGTGCCTGGAACACTTGTTCCCACCTCCAAGGCTGCCTTCTTTCACCTCACATGTTTTGCTAATTCTTCAGACCCCTGCTCATCTTTTACCTTCTCTATAAAGCCTACTCTGTGCCCCCCACAGCTTTGGGTTTACTTTTGTTTTCCTCCTTTTTATGGTCCTTACGCCTGTCACACTGCTTAGTGACCACCCGTCTAAGTATCTTTCTCTCCTGCTCTAAGGACCACAAGTGCAGTGAGTAACTGGATTCATCTTATTTACCTTTGTGTGCCTGTCGCCTATCCCAGGGCCTGCACACAGCTGGAACTCGAGTATATTTGCTAAATTGAACTGCAGATTAATGTGCATACACTCTGGTTTAAAAGTTTTGTCTCTTGTGACTTTAGTCATCAAAAGTTAGCTTCTCTGCAGCCAAGGGTATCAGCATGACCCAGCCTGTCAGCTTCACAGCTTCGCAGGCCTGACTTGAGCCGTGAAGAACTCACCAAAGTGATGCCAGCCAGTGAGGGCGTCGGGTGGTCAGTGATGCCCCTGTGATGTCCCAACCCCCACCCACATCCAGAGGTCTCATGCATCCTCAGCAATCTTGAGAGCTGACACGGAGGCCGGAATGCCTTCTGCTGGTGCAGCTCGGCATCCTGGGAGGCTGAAGCAGTGGCCCAGGGTCGTGTGTAACTAGTGAAAGATGAGAGATGGAAGCCAGGGGACTCCAGCTGTCAGAAGAAGGCAGATGATTCAGGGCTGCTGGCAGAGACTCTGTAGGAGCCTTGTCTTCACCTCCCCATCTGCTTCAAGTTTTATTTTCTTTGTTGCCCAGAATAGAAGTTCACCTACTGCTTAGATCTGTCCTGCTGTTCTTGTGCCCCCTCACTTAACAGCTCAATTTGTTTATTGGAGAAATGGTATCATCAGAAACTCAAGATGCTGCTCCTCTCTGGACGAACATCCGTAGGTCATGCTCACCACAAAGTCCTTGTGAATAGCCCAAGAGAAAACTGGCATCTGTGCAGGGCTTTGCTGTTTACCAGTGCCTTTTATAGACTTGATCTTTTTCCCTCCTCACTCAATTTGGGAATCTGATTTACAGATGAGAAAATAGAGATTCAGAATTGAAGGTACTTGCTCATGGTTGTACCATGACTCTATAACTGTTAGTCCCCTCAGATCTCTGACTTGGTTTAGTTCAAACATTTTCTGAGACCAGCTAGCTATGCTGGGGATACAAAACAAGTTAGATATATCCTTGCCTTTGTGATTTCTGATATAGAAGGGTGATCACTCATTCATTCATTCATTCATTCAGACATTTTTTGGGGTCTAGATCTCATTTTCTTTCCACTGCGTCATGTTCTTATTCATCATTTTATTTATGAGGGAGCTGAAAATCAGAGGGGTAAGTAACTTGCTCAGAGTCACATGGCCTACAGGTATGTGCAGCCATGACTGAGACCTATGTTTTCTGACTGTCCCAATTTCCTTTAATGAGCAAATATTTACTGATTCTCTTTTATGGGTCCAGCACTGGTGTACTGGAGAGTCAAAGCTGAAAGTTGAGGGTCTCTGTTTAAAAGGGAGGGTTCTGCTTAACAGAGGAGATAGATGGTCCAAGCTGATGAAGACTGTGATGGAATTAAGTGCAAGGTGTTATGGGAACCAGAGTAACATGCAGTGGGAAGGATGGGGAAATGGCGGACATCAGGAAACGCTTCTATGTGACCCCTTAATGTGGGATGAGATGCTGGACCAGAGTCAGGACACCTGGGCTCAATTCCTGGCTCCTCTCTTTATTTTTCTTCCCCCTCCAGCTTTATTGAGATGTAATTGACATAGAACATTGTGTAAGTTTAAGATGTGCAACACGATGATTTGGTCCACATATATATTGTGAAATGATGGCCACAATAAGGTTAGTTAGCATATCTGTCACCTCCCGTAATTACATTTCTTTTTGTGGTGAGAATATTTAACATCTACTCTCCTAGCAATTTTCGGGTACATAATACAGTAGTTAACTCTAGTCACCACTCTGTACATTCGCTCCCCAGAACTTACTCATCTTATAACTGGAAGTTGGCACCTTTTGACCAACATCTGCCCATTTTCCTCATCCCCCAGCCCCTGGCAACCATTATTTTACTCTCTGTTTCTGTAAATTTGACTTTTTAAAATATTCTACATTTAAGTGACATCATCCAATATTTATCTTTCGCACTATCTAAATGAGATAACACAATATTTGTATCATCTCACTTAGCATAATGCCCTCAAGGTCCATCCCGGTTGTTGCAAATAGAAGGATTTCCTTCTTTTTCGTGGCTGAACAATATTCCTCTATGTGTTTGGGGTGTGTGTGTATATGTACAAAACTCTAACAAGGATACATAGCTATACCTATATATCAGATTTTCTTTATCTGTTCACTCAATGAATGACACTTAAGGCTGTTTTCATGTGTTGGTTACTGTGAATAGTGTTAGAGTGAGCATGGTGATGCATGTAACCTTTTGAGATACTGATTCTAATTCATTCAGATATATACTCAGGAGTGGGATGGCTGAATCGTATGACAGTTCTTTTTTAAATTTTTTGAGGAACCTCTATACTATTTTCCGTAGTGACTGTCCACTTACATTATCACCCAGAGGTGTGAGGTAGCCTCATTGTGGTTTCGATTTTCATTTCCTTGATGATTAGCTGAGCAGCTTCTCATATTCCTCTTGGCCACGTGTATATCATTTGTTTGGAAAAACATCTGTTCAAGTCCTCTGTCCATTTTAAAATTGGATTATTTGGGTTTTTTTGTTTGTTTGTTTTGCTATTGAGTTCTATGAGTTCCTTATATAATTTGGATATTCATTCCTCATCTGATATATGGTATGCAAATGTTTTCTCTCATTTCCTAGGCTGCCTTTTCATTTTATTATTATTATTAATTTTTGCTGTGCAGAAGCTTTTTAGTTTGCTATATTTCCACTTGTTGATTTTTGCTTCTGTTACTTGTGCTTTTGGTGTCATATCCTGGTGCCACCCCTTAACTGGTTCTGGGAATCTGGCCAAATCATCTGTCTCCTCATCCCCGAGGCTTCTGTGCTTCCTCTGCAAGAGGAGATGATTGTACAGTATCTCTGGGTCCGTTCCAGTTTGAATCTTCTTTGATTCAGTGAGTGTGGCTTTTCTGGACATCCATGAAACTCCCCGCTGGAGTTAATATTCTGCACAAATTTTTGCTGCCTGGGTTTCAGTCGGCCTTATGTAGTCAATCATCTTCTTGCTAAAGCTGGCTCATTGTAGCCTGGGGTGTGAAGTGCAGCTGATGAAGGTGGACCTACAGTTGCTTCTGGACCTGCCCTTCAAGGCTGGCTGGGCCCCGCCCCTGGCCCTCTGGGCAGTGACAGTCCCCTTATCTGCACCCACCCCCTCCGAGGAGAGTGACTGAAGCCATGTCTGGACCTTCCTTCCAGAGTCGTCCTGTGGTCTGGGCAAATACTGGCTAAGCCAAGACATCCTTCCTGTTGGTTCCCTCCAATGCCCATTCAGAAAGATTCACACCCACCCAGGCTCTCACCCCTGGATATTTCTTTGGCTGGGGATTCCCTTCTTAAGCTTGTCTACTTGACAAATTCTTACTGAGTTTCCCTGTGTCAGAGGTGATGTCAACAAACCTATGAAGACTTTTTCTGCTAAATCCTTTCCCCCTCCTTGCCCCCTCCCCTGCCGCCCTGACCCAGGGACCGTTCCTCTGAGCCTCAATTCTACCACAGTGATGGGACCCCAAACTCAGCATTTTCTTTCAGTGTTCCTGGTTGAGAATGAGGCAAACGTTTGGGGTCAGTGTGGAACTAGGTTAAAACTCTTCTTTCATCACTTTCTCTGTATGTACCTTGGGTAAGTCAGTCCCTCTGAGCCTCGGTTTCCTTGCCTCTGTAGGCCAGAGGAATGCTATGAGAACCTTGTACCCCTCGGTGAATGGATCTCGACTTATCTGCTGCCCTGTTAGACTAGGGACCCCGGGGAGCTGGAACCTGGTAACTTTCATCTCCATCTCCCCAAAATCCAGCACAAAGAGGACCTGCAGGCATTTGAAATGAATGAATGCTGAAAAAAGTTTTGCAGTCTTCAGACAGAAATTTAAGCTGGAACCAGGAATGCTGAGTTAGATAAAGCATTCTGGGTGTTTCTGGCTTATGGGAACTGTGGAAATGGACTTATTTTAATTTTTAATGAAAAATCTAGTCTTGAGACTAATTATCTCATTATTCAATGATAGATCATTTAGGAGAGGAAAAGAGCTAAGATTTCTCTTTGACAGAATGGCATCCCAGCTTGGCTTAACTTCCTTTTTCCCTTTAGCTTCCCCACCACCCCTCCCCTTCCCAAGACAGCCCTGCGCATTAATACTGTTTAAGAGTAGAAGCTCTATTGTTTAATTTTCTAAACTTCAATCGGGCCCCCAGTGCATTTAGTGTTTTAAATCACAACTGTTATAATCTTGCTGCTTTGCAATACTGATCCGTTATATGGAATTTTGCAATGCATATGATCATTAGAGCGCCATTGCCTTAATGTGTTGTTTTTTTTTTCCCCCTCTAATGGCAAGCTTTACAGAAAAAAAAAAATGTGAAAGAGGTAAACATTTTTCTGGGAGTCTATTTTAAAGGTCAAGAAAACCCTGCTTCCCAATGCGAGTAAAAGGTCATCTCTCACCCTTCAATTTCTGTCCTTTCATTTCTTTCTGCAAAAGTTCTGGGTGATGTCCCCTTCATCACTTGAGTTGAGATGTCTAATTTTCTACAAGAAAATGGTGGAGTCAGTCTTGACTTTAGAGCCTGTTTCAAAGGGAAATTATGAAAATTGCTCTTGCCTGTACCTTCTTTCCTCATCTCCAAAGAAATGAAAAAAAAAAATCTCTCCTGCTCTTTCGCTCCACTTCCTTTCTGTATAATTGCTTCTTGGAGGAGTTCTGATGAAAGGAGAGGCAAAGGAGAGATTCGCATTTAGAAAGGGGCTGTAATCGAATTCTCTGGCCTCGTTAATAAAATCACTCTCTTGTCCTTTCCTGTCACCCAAGCAAGCCCCTCTGCTGCCCCCCTCCTTCTGAAATTACCCCCCTACATTTTCTAGAAGCGTCAGAAGAGTAAGATACAAGCATTTCTTTGGCTGAGATGAATCTAACAACGGTGTTTCTCTATCCTCTTGGACCTAATGGCACCTTTCTATTTTTGTTTAATGTCTTATTTTGATGAATTTCAGGCTTACTGGAAAATTGTAAGAATGATACAAAGAATTTTCATACATCCTTCACTCGACCCCAAATGTTAACATTTTTCCACATTTACGTTCCCTTTCTCTTCCTCTCCTCTTTGAGAAGAAGTTGCATATCATGTCCCTTTATCCCTAAACTCTTCTACGTGACTTTCCTCAATAAAAGAATGTTTTCTTACATGACCACAGTGTAATTATCAACATTGTGAAATGGGTATTAAACCGACACTATCAGGTAGTCTAATCACATCCAGAATTTATTCGGGTTTGGACCATCGTCCCACTGATGTGTAGCACCAGAAAGTCCCTCATCACACGTTTCATCTCTTTGTTGTATCTGGTTGGCCTCCCGGAAGCTGGAAGAGCTTCTTTGTCTCTCTGTGTGTTTCTTGACATGGGCATTTTTGATGAGTGCAGGTTAGTTACTGAGCAGGCTGCCCTTCCGTCTGGGTTTGTCTGGGGCTTCCTCATGGTTACAGGGGATATGCGTGTTCAGCAGGGCCAGTGCAGAAGCAGTGCTGTTTTTTTTCTCAAGGGTATCATCTCTGGGGGTGCATGATGTCATCGTGTCTTATTACTGGTGATGTTAACTTCAATCATTTGGTTAAGGCGGTGTCTGCCAGATTTCCACTGAAAATTTACTCTTTCCCTCTTTCTAATAATGTAAGTATCTTGTGGGAAGATGCTTTAAGACTAACTATGCTATTACTCCTCAAACTTTCACATCTAGTTTTAACCTCTGTTAATGATCCTTGCTTGAATCAGTTATTGTGATGGTTGCCAGATGGTGATTATCTAATTCCATCATTCCTTCAACACTTGTTAGTGGAGTTTCTACTGTAGGGAAGAACTTGACCTTCTCATTTATTTAACTACATATGCAGCCTATTGGAGAAGGCAATGGCACCCCACTCCAGTACTCTCACCTGGAAAACCCCATGGACGGAGGAGCCTGGTAGGCTGCAGTCCATGGGGTTGCTAAAAGTCAGACACAACTGAGCGACTTCACTTTCACTTTTCACTTTCATGCATTGGAGAAGGAAATGGCAACCCACTCCAGTGTTCTTCCCTGAAGAATCCCAGGGACGGGGGAGCCTGGTGGGCTGCCATCTATGGGGTTGCACAGAGTTGGACACGACTGAAGCGACTTAGCAGCAGCAGCAGCAGCAGCAGCAGCAGCCTATTAGTGTGGACTTGTGGAATCTTATTTTATTGAATGGATTGCAATCCTTTACTATTGTTATTTATTTTAATGTTCAAATTATCCAAGATTTGGCCAGTGGACTCCTGTGTCCTTTCAGCAGTCCCCATGACTCTCACTCTCTTTTTTTTGGGGGGGGTGTTGTGCTGGGTCACCAGTCCCCTTGACTCTCTCTCCCTTTTTGGGGGGGGGTTGTGCTGGGTCAGCAGTCCCCGTGACTCTCTGACTTTTTTGGGAGGGAGTTGTGCTGGGTCTTTATTGCAGCACGTGAGCTTCTCAAGTTGCAGCGCACAGGCTTAGTTGCCCTCCAGCATGTTGACTCTTAGTTCCCTGTCCAGGGATTGAACCTGCATCCCCTGCACTGGAAGGCGGGTTCTTTACCACTGCCCCACCAGGGAAGTGTCCCACCCTGTGACTCTTTTGAGCACTTTTTTACTTTTGCCCCAAAAAGATGCTCCAGGCTTTTCTTCTGTTTCCCCCACAGCAGGCTTGAAATCATCCAGATCTCCAAGGAGCCAGCCCTAGTTTCTTCTGGTGGGTGCTAAGTGTGCTTGCTGCTATAGCGTTGTTATGCCAACACACTTTTCCTTTTATAAAAAATATTTTGTGACATCCCCTTTACTGTCCTGAATTGAAATACAATCAACCTACACATATAGGAAAAAAACAATCAAACTCCCCCTAAATAATTCTCTAAAACAGAAAATAAGCAAAAGTTCTATATGTCATACATTTTAATGAGTAAATACTTTGGCACCATTACACTGAATGACATAATGAAGTGATCAGATGCTTGGATCTACCTGTAATGAATACATTTGGATATAAGAAAATAAGACAATTTGATTAAACATACCTGCTCTCTGCCCTGTTCTCCCTCTGTGTATGTATGTGTATATATATATATATATATATATATATATATATATATATATATCTCTGTTCGGTTCAGTCACTCAGTCGTGTCTGACTCTGCGAACCCATGGACTATATGTGTGTGTATATATATATATATATATATATGACTTCCCAGATGGCACAGTGGTAAAGAATCTGCCTGCCAACGCAGGAGAAACAGGACATTTGGGTTTGATTCCTGAGTCAGGCAGATCCCCTGGAGTAGGAAATGGCAACACACTCCAGTGTTTCCAGTATTCTTGCCTGGAGAATCCCACGGACAGAGAAGCCCGGTGGGCTACGATCCATAGGGTCGCGGAGTCCAAGCACACAAACATGCATATATACATTTGAGATTTCCTAATTTTTGACATTTCAAGCTATTTTTCATAAGGAATCACTGCACATTGTGTGGGTGACTCAGATACCATAAGCCACCAAGTCATCAGTAAATAATGAACAACTCTTGACAAAATACCAGGAAAAAAAAAAGAGGGCAAAGTATAATTTTCCCTCTGTTTACATGAACGTTGCCTCTCTGGAAAATTCTGATGCTCCATTTAAATTGTGTGGAAAATTCTTTGGGTTTGATGTGACCTGGAGCTGGGGTCTCAGCTCTCTTCATGTCCACTGTAAATAGATCTTTCTCTTCCCAACTGCCCCGTGCACTATGGTGGGCCTGCCCCTGCCCACTGAATGCCAGCAACACTCTGCACTCACTGTGGTAAGCAAACACACTCGTGGAAATTCCCCAAACCCTCCCTAGGTGGCAGCACCAGCCTCATTTAGAACCGTGGGTCCATCTCTATGGAACAGAAACACTTTGATCCCTCTTCCTTCAAACATAAATCCTGCTATATTGCTTGAAGGTGTTTGATTTTTTGAACAGTTTCCAGAATTACGTCTACATTACAGCTTCCCTGATTCCCACCTTGAAATGAGGATGACCCTGATAGGATCCTCTGCCTGGGTAGGGAAGTGGCCTCAGCTCACTGCCTCCGGCGGCCTGAGCCAGAATGCAGGAGGGTGTCAGTGGGAGGAAGGAGGGTCTGTGCCCTCTGAGGGCACAGCCCCATCCTGCTGGCAGTCTCGTCATAACCCTTGCTCATCAGAGTGTGGAGGGAGAATGCTGGTAGCCCTAAGCAGACAGAGACCTCCATTGCACAGGTGAGGAAAGTGAGGCCCGGAGAGGGAAGGCGCCTTGGCCAAGATACACCACACATCAGAGATACTGGTTAGGCCTAGAGCTGAAGAAGGTGGTACCAAAGAACCACAGGGACCGGAAAGGACCTGAGGGAACTTTCCCGCTGCACCCTTCTGGGCGAATGCCCTCTGTGCCTGGACAGGTTATCATCTTCAGAAATGGGCAGTTTGATATTTTTCTAGGCGGTTCATGCCACCTTGTGACTGTTCTACGTTTTAAAACATTCCTAAATTTAGACCTTTTCTTTTTAATAAGTACTAAAGACATGAAATCAAAAGACACTCCTTGGAAGGAAAATTATGACCAACCTAGACAGCATATTAAAAAGCAGAGACATTATTTTGCCAACAGAGGTCCGTCTAGTCAAGGCTATGGTTTTTCCAGTGGTCATGTATGGATGTGAGAGTTGGACTGTGAAGAAGGCTGAGTGCCGAAGAATTGATGCTTTTGAACTGCGGTGTTGGAGAAGACTCTTGAGAGTCCCTTGGACTGCAAGGAGATCCAGCCAGTCCATTCTGAAGGAGATCAACCCTGGGATTTCTTTGGAAAGAATGATGCTAAAGCTGAAACTCCAGTACTTTGGCCACCTCATGCGAAGAGTTGACTCGTTGGAAAAGTCTCTGATGCTGGGAGGGGTTGGGGGCAGGAGGAAAAGGGGACGACAGAGGATGAGATGGCTGGATGGCATCACTGACTCGATGGATGTGAGTCTGAGTGAACTCTAGGAGTTGGTGATGGACAGGGAGGCCTGGCGTGCTGTGATTCATGGGGTTGCAAAGTCGGACACGACTGAGCGACTGAACTGAACTGAACTGAACGGAAAGGATCATTTCCAGTTTTTTTGTTCTGGTTCTGGAGCGTCTTTCTTTCTGTGGCTGCATCAGGCCTTAGTTGCAGCATGCATGATCTTTGTTGGGACACAGACTCAGTAGCTGTGGGGCACAGGCTTAGTTACCCCATGGCAGGTGGGATCTTCCAGGATCAGGGATCAAACTCATGTCCCCTGCATCAGAAGGTGGATTCTTAACCACTGGACCACCAGAGAAGTCTTGTGAGTTGAGGCTTTTCTACCTCCCTGCCCCCACTGGATACAGTTGGCCCCTCGTGGTCCCATGGAACATGTATGTTCCCCATAGACCCTATGACAGCCTTTCTGAAATTTCAAAATGGTACCCATGTCTCCTGAGCTGAAATTTCAAAATGGTACCCATGTCTCCTGAGCTCTCGGACTCTGGCATTGTACTCAGCACTGAGATGATTGTGGTGAATGTGCTGGACGTAGTTCTTGTCCTCATGTCACTTTTAGCGTAGTAGGAGGGCAGGTATACTACACAAGTAGGGACGGACGGACTGAGGCTGAATACCCCTGCTCCCCTTTCCAAAGTGGCCTAGTGGAAGAGCTGCGTTCTGGAGCCGGCCACACCTGCAGTGATGCCGTTCACAGCTACACGTGCGGCCTTGAATTATTTCCATGAAATTCAGACAATGACTGCCCTGGGGCTGTTGGTTGATGAACATGAGATAGAGGGCTAAATAAGAATGCCACAAAGCACCTGGGAGATGCTCAAGAAATGGTCACTTCTTTCTCTTATTCTTTCCTTTCTCACTGTGTAACATGCTTGAAGTAACTTCTAGATCTTTAGACAGGGCTTAACGCTTGGAATAAAATGATTTATCAGAGTAAGGCCACTCAGACTTACCACTGCTGCTTCTGACCTTTGTTAGATAACCATGGGATACTTCCAGAATGATACAGGCAAAACGCTGACCAAGAGATGATGCCTATTTGGATTCAAGTCGAAGGCAAAAAAGTAGATGGACTCTCAGATTAACTGTTGTACGTTTAATGTTATAATACGTATTGACTCCTGTCACCCTTGATTAATGTCACCATATCACCATATCTTATACATTGAAATTATAGTCGGGGGACTTCCCTGGTGGTCCAGTGGCTAAGACTCCACACTTCCAATGCAGGAGACCGGGTTTCCATCCCTGGTCAGGGAACTAGATCCCACATGCCACAGCTAGGACCTGGTGCAGCCAAAGGAAAAAAAATTACAGTCAGTCCACATTATTAATCTGAATATATGTGAGCTGCTCCGGTGTTCTCCAAGTATGCTATAATTTTTAAAGTGTTCCCTGGTCCCTGGAGTCTGGGAAATCCTGGACCAGAGAGGTTTATTCTAACCCCCACTTGATGGGTGAAGATATTTATGCTCTAGTGTTGGAAACCCTACTATTTCTTAGACGTAAGTCTCTGGGCTGTTTAGTTTATGGGATTGTATCCTGAGATCCTGAAAAGCTGTTGTGTTGAGGTTGCAGGGTAGCTGTCCTGACTTCATGGGTCATAGGTAAGGCCTCCCCTGGAGAGGGCGGCCTTTTCAAGGTCACCACCAGGGGATCTGTTGGCCGAGCCTCCGAGGAACCTGGCTGTGCTCCTAGGTCGTGAGAAGACACTGTCTTCTGCCAGCTGAGGGCCCATGGAAGAGCCCTGTCATGCTGGGATGAGAGTGTCTGTAAACAGAATGATCTGGTAGCTCGTCTTTGTGTTTATTTCCCTCCTCCTCTCTCCGACTCATTAATAAAGTCTTTGAGAGGCTGGTGGCATCTGGGCTTCGGGGGAACTGAGGCGGGTTAGAGCCCACATTTGGTTCAGAGCACTAAGGGGGATCAAACTCCCCTCCTGTCCATGGTGGGGACAGTGACTTGTGAGATATCCCCAAGGGGAAGGTGGATTTGGGGGGAAACTCAGGGGAGCTTGTCTACACCTCCACCACCCCTCTATGGCTCATGAAGGAAGCAGGGAAGTTTCCCACCAAGGTCAGGAAGGGGGACTGGGCCAACAGTACCAGGAGCCCATACAAGAGCTTAACCAAAGGTCCCGTTGTCCAGGCCACCTGGTATACTAGTGAAGTAAAGCGGGAAGGGAAATGGTATTTACTTAAGGAAAAGTGGCTTGCGGAGCTGGCCTCCAGGGGTACAGTAAGAGTTTCTTTGTAAAACTCCACCCAGCTTGCCTTCCAACCATCAGGCTCACTTAGAATGCCGCAGTACTGC
This sequence comes from Oryx dammah, assembly GCF_014754425.2. NCBI lineage: Eukaryota > Metazoa > Chordata > Mammalia > Artiodactyla > Bovidae > Oryx > Oryx dammah. Next base: position 92,003,863 of record NW_024070209.1, on the reverse strand, counting down.
AGAGTAATCAAAGGTGTGTAAAAGTAATTCCTTACATGTCAACACCATTACATTTCTCCTTGAAATTTAAACCCGTGGCTGAAATCCTGGGGCTTGCAGGAGGTCTCCATCTCACTCTCCTGGTGTGAATGATCAGGCCTTCCTGGGCAGGCACTTGGCTGCCAGGCCAAGTTCTCAGAGGAGACTGGCTTCTTGGTCGGTTTCCATTTAGCACGCTTCCGGTGGAGTCAGCACCGTCACCCGGCAGCATCAGCAACTCACTGCTGTCCGCGGCCAACCGGCCACCCCGAGCCCAGTGGACCCAGGGACAGACTGTGCCATGGGGACTTCAGGAAGCAAGCGCCCAGGCTCGTGGCCCGGGTCCCTGGAGTCATCTCAGGCTTCCCTGCCTCCCCACCCTTGCTCTTTACTGTTTTTCCCTCCTAACGTTTTGACACCGCTTCCTGACTGTGATTCACAGGGCTCTTGACTTCTCTGAACCGCAGACCTTTTATTTAACAATACACAGTCATGTACGTACACAAAAGATACTAAAGACAAAACAAACAAACAAAAAAAATAAAAATATTTGGGGTGAAATGGGTGAAGGTGGTCAAAAGTATAAGCTTCCAATTATAAAATAAGTAAGTCCCAGGGATATGATGTACAGCATGGTGACTGTAGTGAATAATACTCTGTATAGTATATTTATTTTTTATTTTATTTTTAAAACTTTTTATTTTGTGTTGGCGTGTAGCCGATTAACAATGTTGTGGCAGTTTCAGATGAATGGTGAAGGGACTCAGCCATGTATTGTATATTTAGAAGTTGCTGAGAGAGTATATCTTAAAAGTTTCATCCCAAGGGGAAAAATTTTTTTAATTATGTAAGGTGGAAGGTGTTGGCTAGACTTATTGTGGTCATCTTGCAATATATGCAAATATCAAGTCATTACGTGGTGGCTCAGACAGTAAAGAATCTACCTGAAATGCAGGAGACCTGGGCTCAATCGCTGGGTTGGGAAGATCCCCTAGAGGAGGGCATGGAAACCCACTGCAGTATTCTTGCTTAGAGAATCTCATGGACAGAGGAGCCTGGTAGGTTATAGTCCATGGGGTGGCAAAGACGACTGAATGACTAACACTCAACTTATGCTGTACTACCTGGAAGCTAATACAGTGTTGTGCGTGCGTGCTAAGTGCTAAGTCACTTCAGTCGTGTCTGACTCTTTGAGACCCAATGGACTGTAGCCCCCCAAGCTCCTTTGCCCATGGGATTCTCTAGGTAAGAATATTGGAGTGGGTTGCCATGCCCTCCTCCAGGGGATCTTCCCGACCCAGGTATGGAAACTGCGTCTCCTCCGTCTCTTGCACTGGCAGGCAAGTTCATTACCACTAGCGCCACCTGGGAAGCCCAATATAATGTTGCATGCGATTATATTTTAATTTTTAAGAAGCTTATAAGCCTATGGTGTTTCCAGTAGTCATGTATGGATGTAAGAGTTGGACTGTAAAGAAGGCTGAGTGCCGAAGAATTGATGCTTTGAACTGTGGTGTTGGAGAAGACTCTTGAGAGTCCCTTGCACTGCAAGGAGATCCAACCAGTCCATCCTAAAGGAAATCAGGCCTGAATATTCATTGGAAGGACTGATGCTGAAGCTGAAGCTCCAATACTTTGGCCACCTGATGCAAAGAACCGACTCATTGGAAAAGACCCTGATGCTGGGAAAGATTGAAGCTGGGAGGAGAAGGGGATGACAGAGGATGAGATTGTTGGATGGCATCACCGACATGATGGATGTGAGTTTGAGTAAGCTCTGGGAGTTGGTGATGGACAGGGAGGCCTGGCGTGCTGCAGTCCATGGGGTCACAAAGAGTCAGACACTGCTGAGTGACTGAGCTGAACTGAAGAAGCAATAGCTCATAAAGTGAAAATTTGATAGTCCTACCCTCTTAAAAATAGTAATAGCGAATACTTGCATAGCACTTAGGGTTTCATCAGTGGCATAGTGGTAAAGAATCTGCCTGCAGTGCTGGAGACTCAGGAGATGTGAGTTTGATCCGTGGGTCCTCCCTGGAGGAGGAAATGGCAACCCCCTCCAGTATTCCTGCCAGGAAAATCCCATAGACAGAGGAGCCTGGCAGTGTAGAGTCCATGGAGTCATAAAAAGTCAGACACAATTGAGCATGTGCATGCATGTGGCACTTACTGTATGCCCAGCACCATATATAAGACGCCTTTACATATAACTCATTCCGTCCTCAAAACATCCCCGTCATATGGATGGGGTAAATATATTATCCCCATCACATTCTTGAGGAAAATGAGGCAGAGAGTGTAGATGTGTTGCCCCCAAACACAAAAAGATTAAAAAAATAAATCAAAAAGAAAAATCAATATCCATAGATTTCTCATAGCATGGTTATGAAATTAGGTAAAATAATTAATGTAAGGCATATAGTAAGTGCTCATAAATGGTCATTTGTTGTTGTTCTTTAGTTGCTAAGTCATGTCCAACTCTTTGCAATCCCCTGGACTGTAGCCCGCCAGGCTTCTCTGTCCATGGGATTCTCCAAGCAAGAATATTTGAGTGGGTTGCCATTTCCTTCTCCAGGGGATCTTCCCAACCCAGGGATTGAAACCATGTCTCCTGCACTGCAGGCAGATTCCTTATCACTGAGCCACCCGGAGAGCCCAATATGGTAGTCATTAATATATTATTATTAATTATATTTTAAAATGTTAAGTGGTGAGCTTTCCTCTAGGAACTGGTATATGAATCCTGCAAGATGGTACAGTTTAGCAGAGAGAAGTATAGTCTTTGGGGATGTGAATCCACACCTGGGTTCAGATCCTGAGCCCCCCAGAGTACAACTTCTTTGAACTTGGGGAAATAACTTACCCTCTAAGTCCCAGTTTCCTTACCTGCAATAGGGGGGCGATAATAGCATTAATATTAGTTTGGACCATATGAAATTGCTGATAACCATATGGCTGTTTTTGACCTATAAAAATAGCGGTTTTCTTACGCTTTAATGCCTGACTTATGGGGTTGCTTGTAAGGACTGAGGAGCATACACGGGACCACTCAGGATGGAGCCTGTATTGCCAGGCCTCAGGTGACTTAGGAAGCTCTTCCAGTACTACAGGTGAGGAATGTGTGAGGCGTTGAGGTCTGAATGATGTGTCAAGGAGTCAGAGTTGGGAGACTACATGGGATGGGCAATGTGGAGGAAGGTAGGTGCTAGGGACCCCCAGGTTTCCAGCTAGGGGACATGGTACCACTTACTGATGCAGGAAGCCCAGGAGGCGTAGATGTGAGGAGAGAGGCAAAGGGTTAGTAGTGGCCACGTGGAATTTATGATGCCTGTGGAGATGTCTAATTCTATGGGGCTGGAGCCCATGGACAGAGTCAGGAGTCACCCGCATCCAGGGCGTATGGAACGGAAGTCCTGGGCACAGCAGAGATCACCCAGCGTGAGCATTTAAAGTCCTATTTCCTCTGATCCCGGACCAAACAGAACCGCACTGAACAAAGTAAGAGGGTGAGTCGAGTTCCAAAGAGATTCCCTTCTGGGTGAGGACAGGACGGGGCAGGAAAACCTAGAGAGTCAGGAGTCACGTTCTCTGCCCTGGAGGAATGAGCAGTTGAGTTAACTCAGCCTCTTTTTTGAGGGTCTTGGAGTGTGTAGGGGAGACCTCTGGTTACAAAATATAAAAGTGAAAATACCATTGCCCATTTGTAGGATTGGATCTCATGGATACATCCTGATGAGTCTAGCCTGAAGCTTGGCGCTAATCAGTCCTGCAAACAGCAGTGCTGCTTTAGCCTGAAGAGCTGAAACATCAGAGGGAGGGCACATGGTCTCAGTGTTGTAAAATGTGTCATTGATCTTCTTGTATTTTTTTAAAGTTCAGTATAAAGTATGGTAAGAACGCCAGGGGCAGATGATAACCTTGTCCCGTCTGTATCTGGAAGTAAGCCTAAGATTGTTCAGTCTGTTCATTAGCAGGAAACCCTCAGTACTGGAGAAATGTGTTTAGCTGGCAGGGACACTTACTCAGCAACCCAGGGAGGTATGTTCCAGGTGGTACCAGCTGGAATGCTTCTGGAATCTCAGTAGGAAACTATGGGGAAGAGAGGGAATGGGGAGGGATAAGGCCAGTGAGGCCAGGGGTGACCCACTCAGGAGCATGGGAACGTGAGGCTGCCGTCCAAGGGGAACAGCCAACAGCAAGGGTCGGAGACAGGTCACCAGGGGCAGCACGGTGCACAGCTCAGGCAATCATTCAGATTCCAGCCCAGAAGGTCAGGGATGATTTGGAAATCAGAGGGTGATCAGAATATGGAGGCAGAATAATAACATTGAAGTCAAGTGAAATAACAAAAAATGATACTGTGTTAAGTACAAAGGCAAGGCACTGTCTAATCCTCACAGTGGTTGTAGGAAGCAGGCCCTGTTCTTCCAGGTTTATGGGTAAGGACGCTGGATTCAGACAGTTTGAAGAGCTTGGCCAGGGCTGTCCAGCTCAGCGGTGGCTCAGAGACGCGAGCCCATGACCTGGGCTCTGCCACTCCCCACAGACACTCAAGCCTCAGGGACCCAGTGGAGGTGAAGGTCAGCTGCAGCCTGGGGGCCCCCATGGGCCCAGGGACCCCCAAGTCCCATAGGCTCATCCTCAGCCAGCCTGGTTAGAGCTCCCTGTGCTGGGGGGATGAGAGTGGCGCGGAGCAGGTGGGGAGGCCAGGCAGCGAGCTGGCTGTCCTTGTGTTCGCCCCCCACTGCCCCCCACTCAGCTCCAGCAGTAAGGAGTTGGATGCTGAGGGCGGACCAGAGAGGAAAATGGGCAGTTTCACGAAATGACTGGTTCCTTTCTATTAAGCAAGGTTTATAGTCCCAGGTGTGTTCTATCCAGAGTGGCTTTCTGATTGTTCGCTAATGATGGATAGATTACGGCCCACATAAAATTGCTGTTCACTAAAAGTGGGATCCGTTAAACTGCATTGACAACAAGCTGGGTTTGGGGCAAAGCTGATGGAGAGGCTCCTGTCTTGTGAGCAGAAGTGCTATATCCTCCTTTGCAGTCCAGGGATGCTGTGTCTCCCTCCCAGGTAAATGGGACACCATCCTCAGAAGAAAGGGCGCCTTCTCGCTGGGTGACTGCTGGCTTCGGGCTTGACTCTCTGGTCCTCAAGTTTCTCGTTCTCCCCAGGATGGAGATTTGAGGCTTCGGTAAGGTGATCTCTCTGGAAAGCACTGAAATTTATTATTAGGACCATGATGTTACTATTCAGAGTGAAGAGAGAGGACTTACTTCTAAGGTCTCTCTCTCTCTTTTTCTTTTTCTTTTTTTTTTTTTTTGACTTTTTATTTTGTTTTGGAGTATGGCCAATTAACAAACAACCTTGAGATGGTTTCAGGTGAACAGCGAAGGGACTCAGCCGTACATACACCCAAGGTCCCTTCCGAAAGACCTCTTCAGGTGCTGAATCCATTAGGGTAGAAAGAACTTCGGGTTGAAATCTGGAGGCTTTCTGTTTTAGTTCTGCCTCAAGCACTGTCTGTGTGGCCCTGGGCAAGTCTCTGGTTTCTTTGTTTGTAAAGTGTGTGTGTGTGTGTGTGTGTGTGTGTGTGTGTGATGGTTCCTCTCTGGGGGTGGAGGCTGGGTGTGAAGGCTCAAAGGGGCTCTGGGCTGTGGAAAAGGCCTCTTCTTACCATGGGGGCCCCAGCAAGGCCCTGTCAGCTGGGCTGACACTTTGTTAATGTCACACAATGTCACTTTGCATTCCCTCAACCTCTCTCTTTTCCTCACTTTACCTATTAAACCAAACATTCAACTGCTTGGAGTTTTCCCAAAGGACGTGGTTGTCACGGAAAGATCTCAGACTTTAGACCTGGCTGTGTGACGCCGGCCCTGGGTCTCCACCTCTCTGAGCCTCAGTTTCCTTGCAGCTTGCGAGGATTCAGGAGATCACGGCTATAAAGCACAGAGCACAGGGCATGGATTCTACAAATAGTTGTTTTCCCTTTATTTTCTTTCTTTCTTACTAGAATAATCTTGTTTATTTCCAGAGAAGCTGGTTTATCTGGCAATCTGTCAACTAGATACCTATTAACTAATGTCCCTGGGGCTCATAAATGCCATTGTAATCAAGCTTCCTAATAATTTCACTTCAGAAAATGTTTACTGAGCACCCACTGTGCTACATTCTGGGATTAGTGAGGAAAATAAGGCTTGGTCTTGATCCTCAACGAGCTCATGGGAGAGAGAACCTAACGATAAATAATAATAATAGCCCACCATATGTTGGCCCGGGCAAGTCACATGCTTTAACTCGTGGAATCCCCTCAACTGCCCCATGGCGGAGGCACTGCTGTGACTCCCATTTTCCAGCTGAGCAAACTGAGGCACAGAGAGGTCAAAAAACTGTCAAGGGTTCCACTGGCTGTGGAAAGGGAAGCAGCGCTGGGCTTTGGAGCACTGCAGGCAGAGTCTGTGTTCTTAGCTCCCACGATAGACTTAAGGATGCAACTATCAAACACCATAGCTCTAGACTTAAAAGACACACAGGCAGTTGCGTTACAGTGTGAGGGAGACGTGCTGGAGACGGGTTAGAGGTCACAACCATGGGAGTGCAGGGGACAGTGCAAGGGACCATTCTGCCTGGAGGCTAGGCCTAGGGCAGGAAAGGATTTTCAGAGGGATCCTTTGAGCTGGGCCTTTGGTGCTGAGCAGGAGCCCTGCCATCGAAGAAGGGGGAGGAAGACTTAGAGGTAAGGGTTAGAGGTGTGGAAGAGGGATGGCAGAGCAGGAGGGGCAGGAAGTGAGACTGCTCAGATGCCAGGAGCAGTTCTGCCCAGGAAGGAGGGTCTTTTAAGCCACTCTGTTTTCAGGAATTGCATGGGAGTGGTCAGCTGTACATCCTTGGGAATAATTCATGTTATTCCTTTTAAGCTGTTCAAGTAAACCCAAAACACTCATCAGTGATCAAAACCAACAGGTTTTTCTTTTTTTCCTTGTTGTTGTTTGTTTTGTCTTACCATTTAGGTTTTTCTTAATTCAATCAATCAGTTCCATTGCTCAGTCATGTCCAACATTTTGCGATGCCATGCACTGCAGCACGCCAGGCTTCCCTGTCCATCACCAACTCCTGGAGCTTGCTCAAACTCATGTCCATCAAGTCGGTGATGTCACCCAACCATCTCATCCTCTGTTGTCACCTTCTCCTCCTGCCTTCAATCTTGCCCAGCATCTTTCCCAAGTCTTTCCCAGTGAGTCAGTTCTTCGCATCATGTGGCCAAAGTATTGGAGTTTCAGCTTCAACATCAGTCCTTCCAATGAATATTCAGGACTGATTTCCTTTAGGATTGACTGGTTGGATCTCCTTGCAGTCCAAGGGACTCTCAAGAGTCTTTTCCAACACCACAGTTCAAAAGCATCAATTCTTTGGCACTCAGCTTTCTTTACGGCCCAACTCTCACATCCATACATGACTACTGGAAAAACTATAGCTTTGACCAGACTTTTGTCAGCAAAGTAATGTCTCCATGTTTTAATATGCTGCCTAGGGTGGTCATAGCTTTTCTTCCAAGGAGCAAGCATCTTTTAATTTAATGGCTGCAGTCACCATCTGCAGTGATTTTGGAGCCCCTCCAAAAATAAAGCCTGTCACTGTTTCCATTGTTTCCCCATCTATTTGCCATGAAGTGATGGGACCAGGTATCATGATCTTAGTTTTCTGAATATTGAGTTTTAAGCCAACTTTTTTACTTTCCTCTTTCGCTTTCATCAAGAGGCTCTTCAGTTTTTTACTTTCTGGTGTAAGGGTGGTGTCATCTGCATATCTGAGGTTATTGATATTTCTCCAGGCAATCTTGATTCCAGTTTGTGCTTCAACCAGCCTGGCATTTTGCATAATGTACTCTGCATATAAGTTAAATAAGCAGGGTGACAATATACAGCCTTGACGTACTCCTTTCCCAATTTGGAACCAGCCTGTTCCATGTCCAGTTCTAACTGTTGTTTCTTGACCTGCATACAGATTTCTCAGGAGGCAGGTAAGGTGGTCTGGTATTCCCATCTCTTTAAGAATGTTCCACAGTTTGTTGATTATATCTCTTCAAAAGCCAGGGAGTGGGAAGATGTTTGACAGGTGCAGTAAGAGGCTCCCTGCTCCCAATAACTGCTAGGCTGAGCAGTTTCTTTGGATTCTCTTCCTCCAGTTCAAGATGTTCCTCATCTGAGTTTAAAATTGGCATCTCAAGCCAGCCAGCCAGTAGTTCTTATTTTTGCTAATGCCGGGAGAGTTGCTATATCAGTGTTAATCATCTGCATGAGATATTGAACAATGTGGTCCTGTTCTGATGAATAGCGAGGGGCTTATGGGAGGAGGTGATAGAAAATCTTAAATTGGCTTTGTGGCTGCAAGTGCTCAATGGATAAGTCAGTCAATGAGGTGAACTCCTCACCCCGCTCCCCATCAGGACCCACTCCTATTCCTGAGTTCCCTGTAAATCTGTAAGTGGCACCAACCCTCTGCCCCTTCACCTCCATCCAGCCACCAGCTGCCCCTGAATCCACCTCTGATTTCTGCATCCCGATCCCATTGCCACTGCCCAGCTCAGCCCCTTGGGCCTTGGATAGCCCCATATCTTCCTGCATCTAATCTTGCCCCGTCAAAGCATCCCCCCTCTGATGCCGGAGTGATGGGGGTTCCAGGTCACCCAGCAGTTTAAAACCCACTGGTTGCCTACAGATCATGTAGAAACACCTTTCCAGCCTTCTGTTCCTGGGGGCATCTCTCCCCTCCTTACTTGCCCTGTGTAACCTGGTCCATCGTGGACACGTCCACATCATCAGGGGGCCTGACAACCCCAGACCTCTCCCTTTCCTCCTAACTCCACTGCTGGCGTCAGTTCAGGCTCATCCTCTCTGTCCCCCCCACCCCATGTCTGTCCCCTCCAGTCCAACCAGAGAGCTTTTCCCCACAGAACCCACAGAATTCAGTTGTGTGATTAAGTTCTCAAAAGGCTTGAGTGGCTCACCATCACTTTAGAACATTATCCAAACTCCCCTCAAATGATATTCAGGACCCTTCCCTGTCAGACCCCGCCTCCTCCCCAGGCTTGGTCGTCTTCCATTGCCCTTTTCCACACACATCCCACACTTCATCCTATACATAAGCCCAGGAGCCTGACTGCGTTCAGATTCATATCCACTTGGCTGTGTGACCTTTGGCAAGTTACTTAACCTCTCTGGGCCTCTGTTTCCGTATCTGTAAAATAGAGTTGTTGAGGGTTAAATGAGATGATGCAGGTAAAGTACCTAGAACAGCACCTGACCATAATAAATCCATGTAGGTGTGTGCTAATGTTATTGCCCTAGTGATCTGGTCCCTGAAAATCTCATGAGTGGGGTTTCCAGGGCACTCCCCACTCCACCTGCTGGCTATTCTCCAGCCACTGGAATGAATCCTGCTCTCTCCTGCTTTCTCAAAACCCCACTGCTGCAGCACTCTATTTGTTCTTCCCCTGGGCCTCACCTGGCTACCTTTCACCATGCCCCTTCCTGCCTGGCCCTCAGTAACCTAGCTGCAGACTGCTGCCTCCTCTCCTGACTCAGAAATTGCCTGGTACATGGTACACTGGGAGGAGGAATTTGCACCCCTCCTTCCCCCTTCCCCCCCAACCCCTGCCCCTGGCCACGTGAGGATGGATTGGCTGAGACCGGAAGGGGCTGCTCCCTGCCCTTGCCTGGCATGTACTGTATAACATCTGCTTGTCTACCAAAGCCTTGTTTTATGCTGCCAAGCTGCTCCCTGTGCCTGCGACACCAGGGGTCTCGGTTGCTAAGATTGGATGCAAATCCACCCGAGTGACAGAGGACCGCTCTCACTGGCTTTGACGTCCCCGCTATTGCAGACACAGTATTTCTTCGGCAGTTGTCCCCTCACCTGTCCCCTCGCTGCTAATAATGTTTTATGGCTTGGTATTCCAGTGGCTGAATTTCTCTCTCGAAATAGTTTAGCCTGAGTCTACCCCCACTGCCCAGCCGACTCCCTCAAGTGCATCACAAATCTCCCATGGCGGGGGGCTGGGGGGGGGGGGTTCCTGCTCCCGTAGATCATCCCCGTGCACTGATCACCACATCCCTGAATCAGCCCTCCTCCTCTAATTCACATCACTCGCGTGTTTGTAGCACAGCCTTCCACTGGGTGATGTCAAGATAAATCATTGTTCAGAACCCGTTAGCTGGCGGGAGCCAGGGACCTCAGCGTGACCCGCTTTACTGTATAGGTGAGTACAACACAGTCTAGGAGGTCAGGTGACTTTCTTACAGTCACGCAGTCAGATGTTTCCTAACTAAACGGACTGGAATCCAGATTTTCTGTTTCTCACTTCAGTACTCTTTCTAACTCACCAAAAACTATTCCTTTTTTTTTTTCAATGAAAAAATTTTAACTCAAAGTGGTAAAACGTGTAACATAAAATTTACCACCTTAGCCAGTTTAAAGTGTGCCATTCAGTGGTGTTAAGTATATTCATATTAGTGTACAGCCATGGACGGAGGAGCCTGGTGGGCTGCAGTCCATGGGGTCGCTGAGTCAGACACGACTGAGCGACTTCATTTTCACTTTTCGATTTCATGCACTGGAGAAGGAAATGGCAATCCACTCCAGTGTTCTTGCCTGGGGAATCCCAGGGACGGGGGAGCCTGGTGGGCTGCCGTCTGTGGGGTCGTACAGAGTCAGACATGACTGAAGCGACTTAGCAGCAGCAGCAGCAGCAGCAGCAACCATCATCTGCTGCTGCTAAGTCACTTCAGTCGTGTCCAACTCTGTGCGACCCCACAGACGGCAGCCCACCAGGCTCCCCCGTCCCTGGGATTCTCCAGGCAAGAACGCTGGAGTGGATTGCCATTTCCTTCTCCAGTGCATGAAAGTGAAAAGTGAAAGGGAAGTCGCTCAGTCGTGTCTGACTCTTAGCGACCCCATGGACTGCAGCCCACCAGGCTCCTCCGTCCATGGGATTTTCCATCTACAGAACTTTTTTCTCTTCCCAAACTGAAACTCTGTATACATCACACAGTCACTCCCCAGTCCTCCCCCTTCCCAGTCTTTGGTAACTACCTTTTCACTTTCTGTCTCTCTGAATTTGATTGCTCTAGATACCTGATTCAGGTAGCCCTAGTGGTAAAGAACCCGCCTGCGATCGCAGGAGACGTAAGAGACTCGGGTTCCATCCCTGGGTCAGGAAGATCCCCTGGAGGAGGGCATGGCAACCCACTCCAGTATTCTTGCCTGGAGAATCCCATGGATAGAGGAGCCTGGCGGGCTACAGTCCATGGGGTCACAAAGGGTTGGACATGACTGAAGCCATTTATCATGCATAGCATACAGGTACCTCATACAGTGGAAGCACATACTATTTTTTCCTTTAGTGTGATGGATTATTTCACTTAGCACAGTGTCTTCAAGTTTCATTGTAGTGTATGTCAGAATTTCCTTCTTGTTTATAGCTGAATAATACTTGACTGTATGTACATACCACGTTTTGTTTATCCATTCATCTGTTGATGGACACTCAGGTTTCTCCCACATTTTGGCTAGTGACAATAAAGCTGCTATGAACATGGGCGTAGAAACATCTGTTTGCCAAGAGCTATCCCTTATGAAAATATATTCAGAGACGCTTGCTGCTACTGGTATTTTTTTTTTTTAAATGGTAAGTTTGGAAAAGAACAACAGCAACAAAAAACCATCTTGAAGAATAAAAACGTCACTAATTTTACCTGGTATGTATCTCCTGTATTTCATACTCATGTTGCCTATAATTTTAAGTTTTATACAGAGAATTTTAACTGAGGGAGACTTTTTAACCATCTGTGTATTAAGGAGAACACTTGAAGTGTTTTTAAGGGACAGACAGTATGAGAACTGAGTACGACCTTGGCTAACCATGGCGTTCTGGAGATTTCATTCATTCAAAGTATGAGCTTATCTTGACAGTAGTACAGACGGAAATTTTTGTGGTGGTGCTTCTTTAAGACTGTGTGCATGGGTCCTAAGTTGCTCCAGTCGTGTCTGACTCTGTGTGATCCTGTAGACTGTAGCCCACCAGGCTCCTCTGTCCATGGGATTCTCCAGGCAAGAATACTGGTTGCCATTTCCTTCTCCAGGGGATCTTCTCGACCCAAGGATGACCATTAACATTTTGTAGAGTGCTTTTGTGTTGTTATTCGGTAGCTAAGTTGTGTCCAATTCTTTGTGACCCCATGGACTGCAGCACACCATTCTTCCCTGTCCATCTCCACCTCCTGGAATTTACTCAAATTCATGTCCGTTGAGTCGGTGATGCCATCCAACCATCTCATCCTCTGTCATCCCCTTCTCCTCCTGCCCTCAATCTTTCCCAGCATGAGGGTCTTTTCTAAGGAGTTAGTTCTTTGTACCAGGTGGCCAAATGACTAAGAGTCACATTTTGAATGGGGGCCCAGGAGGCGAGTCTTTCCTGGTCACATTTCTTAAATATCCACTAGGGGGCAGTAAAAGACATAAAATTTTCAATAGTGCCAATGAGTGCCTAGCAATCTGGCCACCGTGCCCTCTGCACATCTCTCTCGGTTCTCTGTGCACAGTTACAAGGTAATGAATTTCACATGCAAGGGCATGTGTGGGTGAAACTGGTGATACCGTCAGCTGTAGTCCAAGTGCAAGTTTTTCTCATATTCTGGGTAGCATTAATACATAAAACTTCATTCAGTATGTAGGGTCCAGATTGCATTTTTATTTAATTCACGTTAGCCCAGTGATTCTCAAACGGAGTGAACACCAGAATTACCCGTCATGCTTTTTCTCAAATACATATATGCTCAGGTCTCATCCCAGATCTATTAAGTCAGAATTTCTGGGCCTGGGGCCTAGTTATATAGACTATCTTTAGATTCTGGTCCATGCCTTCTTGCTAAGAACCAATGCGTTCATTCTGTAATAACTTTAATAACTGGGGGGAAGAGGTCACCTTTGAGTAAAACCTCTGAGGAAAGTGAATGTGACTTCTAGAATTTTTTTCTCTTTTTAAAATAGAAGTTACTGAAGGGGTCTGGTGGCTTGGGGGATGACATTCAGAACAGCTATGCAGCTTTCCCATAAATGGTGCCTATATTGGAGCAAGCCGGGAGCCCAGACAGGAGACCTAGAACTGAGGCAGGCCTGGCAAACTCAGGGTCTATGATGACAGTTCCAAGAAGGCCAAGCTCAGAGGCCAAACTCTTCAGTGTGTGGCCATACTAAGAGAACCTTTCCAATAGCATTCAGGGAAAAAGAGACCTTTTTTATTTTGTCAGAGATAAAGATGACACAGAGAACTTGCTGTGAGGTCAGAAGGCTTCAGTTCTCATCCTGTGTGTGTGTGCTAAGTGGCTTCAGTGGCATCCGACTCTCTGCGACCCCATGGACTGTATCCCGCCAGGCTCCTCCATCCATGGGATTCTCCAGGCAAGAATACTGGAGTGGGTTGCCATTTCCTTCTCCAGGGGATCTTCCCGACCCAGGAACAGAACCCGCGTCTCTTAGTTCTTCTGCGCTGGCTGGGGTGTTCTTCAGCACTAGCGCCAGCTGGGACGCCCCAGTTCTCATCCTAACCGTCCCCATAGCCAGTTAGGGAACCCAAGGCCACTCATGTCACCTCTCTGAGCCTCCACTGCTCCGTTTGAATTATGAGAGGATTGGGTGCCATTGATCTCCGAGGATCCTTCCTGTTCTAAAGGTTCCATGATCCTGTTGGTATTAATAATCTTGATTTGTATGGTACTACTCTGGCAAAGAGCAGAAGAAATATTCAGTAATGCAGTGAATGACAGAGACTATTGACCATGTAGTTTAATTTATTTAAGGCATATACAGTGAATCCAAAGGAGAAAATATTGTGGCCAACAATATATTGAGCTGTTAGTATCTTCAGCATAGCAAAAGCTTTCCAGAGGGAAAAATTACCCATCAGTACAAACCTGACATTTTTCACTTCTTGATCCATACTGCCATTTCTCCAGTACGCTTATATTTACTGTAAAGGGCCAAACGTATGAATGCTTCAGATGAATATTAAATAACTATATAAGCGTCAAGGTCACTGTTGCGAGGGAGGCTCGGTGGAGGGCCCTGGGAGGCCGGCATTGATCTCCCGTGAAGTTCCATTCTCGAATCCTGCTGACGAGGGGGAAACAATGGATGTGGACCATTATTAAGGCTTTAAATGTTTCCTCCATTGTTAACGATCTTTTACAAGCCCGGAGTAACTGATAGTGCCCAAGGAATTGGCAAAAGCTTCACTTAGAAATATAGGCTGGTCAGAGAGATAAGTAAAACCCAGAGCACAGATGTCCTGGGTTGGGCTTACGCAGCAGAGGTGTGCAGCCAGGCGAGAGCAGCGCTGGGGCACGCCAGCTTAGCTCTGTTAAGGTTCAGCAAGGAAGGAAAGCTCACCCTCGGGCTCTTTCAAGCCAGAAGCTGCAGAGAGAGTGGCTCCCTCTTTCAAATTCGCCAGTTAGGGGCTTCTCTGGTGGTCCAGTGGTTAAGACTTCGCCTTCCAAGGCAGGGGATACTGGTTCAATTCCTGATCAGGGAGTGCAGATCCCACACGCCTTGCAGCTAAAAAAAAACCCGAAGGATAAAATAGGGCTTCCCTGGTGGCTCAGAGGTTAAAGCGTCTGCCTCCAATGCGGGAGACCCGGGTTCGATCCCTGGGTTGGGAAGATCCCCTGGAGAAGGCAATGGCAACCCACTCCAGTATTCTTGCCTGGAAAATCCCATGGACGGAGGAGCCTGGTGGGCTGCAGTCCACGACGGGGTCGCAAAGAGTCGGACACGACTGAGCGACTTTACTTACTTACTTACTTAAAATAGAGGCAGAGGACTTCCCTGGTGGCTCAGTGCTAGAGCATCCGCCTGCCAATGCGGGAGACACGGATTCAATCCCTGATCCGGGAAGATCCCGCAGACCTCGGAGCAACTAAGCCCGTGCACCACAACTACTGATTCTGTGCTCTGGAGCCCAAGAACCGCGACTACTGAGCCCACACGCTGCAGCTACTGAAGCCTTCGTGCCCTTGAACCAGTGCTCCGCAACAAGAGAAGCTGTCTCAAGGAGCAGCCCACGCACTTCAGCGAAGAACAGCCCCTGATCTCCGCAACTGGAGAAACGCCCATGCAGCAACGAAGACCCAGCAAAGCCACAAATAAATAAACACCCAGAGGCAATAGTGTGGCAATTTCAATAAAGACTAAAAATGGTCCACATTAAAAAAAAAAAAAAAAAAAACCCTTTTTAAAAAAATTAAAAATTTAACAAAAACAACGAAAAACCAGATCCACCTTTAAATTTCCTCCAGTTCCCCTCCCCTGGTGAAAACCTCTCAAGGATCAGACAAGTGTCTGGGGGAAACTGGATGTGTGCGAGTGGTGCAGAGCCAGGCTGAGTGTCTGCGCCGGTCAAGCGCCCCGGGTAATTATGTGGGTGTCCTGCTGACCTGGAGCTGGGAGGAGAGCGGATCTTAGGATGACAGAATCTAGTTTCAAAAGATCTCAGCAGATCAAAGGATTGAGTGAGTCTAACAGATGAACTTAATGAGAAACACAGAAGCTGAAACTCACAGTTCCCGTGCGCAAGCTCTCTGTGGTGGCGCGTTCCGCCCTGTGCACATTTCAGTTTATTTCCTCTTTACAGTGATCCGGGGGGGGGGGCCGGGGGAAGGTTTTTACATCCCTGTTTTTAAACGAGGAGACTGAGGCACGGAAGTACAGAGGATGGTGCGCACACCTCAGGGCCCTTGATCCAGGTTCCAATCCTGGTTCTGCCCCTCAGTCTTCCAGAAAGTTACTTCATCTTTTAAAAAAACAGCAACGCTATAATTGCTTTAAATAAAGACTTTGGAGTTTCTTATAACGTTTCACACACACAAGAAAAAACAACCAACCAGCAACACCGAGGCTTTATGGCCGCCTTTTGTGTGTCAGCTTCAGTGGGCTTCACCCTTTGCATGTGTTATCTCATTTAATCCTCAGAACAATCTTGCTCCTATTTTACAGACGGAGAAGACGCAGATAATTTACGTAGCTTGCACGGGGTCACACAGGAAGCACCAGGGCGGGGATATGAGACCAGACCGTCTGACTTCCAGGCCTGCGCTCCCTGTTTCCTATATTATGAAAAGGGAACAACCAGATGTCTGTGAGGGCTGGATGAAATAACTTCTGTAAAATGCCTCATATAGTCCCCACACATAGTGAAGTGAAGTGAAGGTCACTCAGTCGTGTCCGACTCTTTGCGACCCCATGGACTGTACAGTCCATGGAATTCTCCCGGCCAGAATACTGGAGTGGGTAGCCTTTCCCTTCTCGAGGGGATCTTCCCAACCCAGAGATCGAACCCAGGTCTCCCACATTGCAGGTGGGTTCTTTACTAGCTGGGCCACTAGGGAAGCCCAAGAATACTGGAATGGATAGCCTGCCCCTTCTCCAGCAGATCTTCCCAACCCAGGGATCGAACCAGGTCCCCTGCATTGCAGGTGGATTCTTTACCAACTGAGCTATCAGGACTTGCTCAGGGTGATAGCTAATAACTGGCCAATACCTGGGGTTGGAACCCCGGTCTCATGATTGCAAATTGGCTGCACTGTGGAGGACAAGATCGGGGGCAATCTGGGGGTCCCTGTCTCAGTACCTGGCACAGTGTTACCTCTCTGGCAGGAGCTGAGCGAGTCCTTACATAGGTGGGGTCATTCTGTCACTCATTCACCATTTGCCAAGGTCCTGCTGTGTCTCGGGGAGCAGAGAGGACAGCAATATGATGCTAACCACCCCTTTTCTGCCCCCAGGTTCGAATGGTGAAAGATGGGGACCCCTCCTGGAAGCCCACTTTTATTGTGAAACCTGACGGTGGTTGCCAGGGTGACGGAATCTACCTCATCAAAGACCCCAATGACATCCGCCTGTCAGGGACGCTCCAGAGCAGGCCGGCGGTGGTCCAGGAGTACATCTGCAAGCCCCTCCTCATCGACAAACTCAAGTTCGATATCCGTCTGTACGTCCTACTAAAGTCTCTGGAGCCCTTAGAGATCTACATAGCCAAAGACGGGCTCTCTCGGTTTTGCACAGAGCCGTACCAGGAGCCCAGCCCCAAAAACCTGCACCACATCTTCATGCATTTGACCAACTACTCCCTGAATATCCACAGCGGGAACTTCATCCATTCGGACAGTACTAGCACAGGCAGCAAAAGGACTTTTTCTAGCATTCTCTATAGGTTGTCCTCCAAGGGCGTTGACATCAAGAAGGTCTGGTCCGATATCATCTCCTTGGTGATCAAGACCGTCATTGCCCTGACTCCAGAACTCAAAGTGTTCTACCAGTCAGATATCCCCGCGGGGAGGCCGGGCCCCACCTGCTTCCAGGTAAGCAGTGCCAGTTCCCAGCCAGAGTTCTTGGCCTTGACCGGGCCCTTGGAGGGCTCCCTCGTCTCCTGCGGGGTGAGGGATGGGGGCAGGGTGGTCAGAGGAGTGGAGGGATGGTTGCCTGAATGGACTTTGGTGTGAAAGCAGAGTCCAACTTTCTGCCTTCTATTCACTGGCTGTGTGACTTGGGGCAAGTTCCTTCCATTTTCTCACCTGTAAAATGAGACTAAGAGTAAACGTCCCTTAAAGGATGCTTGTAAGAGTCAAATGAGCAGTATGGAAAGCCCCAGTGCCTCCTATTCATTCTTTCTTCCTGCAGTTTTCACCAGCTACTTAGCAGCGGCCAGGCACTGTTCAAGGTACCAGTGAGACAGGAAGTCAGGTCCCTGCCGGCTGATGCAGAGAATCTGTGCTCTTGTGGGAGAATAAGTTAAAGAGCAATTCGTGGAGGGACTTCACTGGTGGTCCAGTGGTTAGGACTCCACGCTTCCAGTGCACGGGGCCTAGGTTCGCCACCCGGGGGGGGACCTAGGGTCTAACATGCTGTGTAGAATGGCCAGAAAAAAAGGAAAAAAGCCATTAGTATAGAGTGTCATGAGTGCTGGAAGAGAGGAAACATACCAGGTGCTGTGAGATCGTGGGGCCGTCTAACATTTTCTGAGTGGGAACGAGGGTGGTCTGGGAAGACTTCCCAGAAGTAGCAGCAGTTAAACTAGGATCTGGAGTAAGAGTTAGATGGAGCCGGCGAGACTGGAGAGGGCTGGGGAGACAAAGCATCCTGGGGGGGACGTGCTTGCAGCCCCAGAGGTGAGTCTGGATGGAGGGTGGGGTTTGGAGCAGAGACATGGAGGGAGATGAGGAACTTGAGGTGGGAGAGGTCGGTGGGGTAAGTTGTGGAAAGCTGAGGGCAGTGGGGTCCACGGCAGGGTGCCCAACGGGCACTGAGGCACTCAGGTTTGCGTGTGACAAAGACCAAACTGGCCACAGGGTGAAGACCAGACTGAGGGGAGACTAGGAGCAGGGTTGTGGGGGGAACTAGTGAGCTGAGTGCTTCCCTACAAGCAAGAGAGGATGCTGGCTTGGGTTGTGAAGGGCTTGGTGGCGTTGGAGAGAACAGATGTGAGAACCGTGGTGGTGGTGGTGGTGGTTTAGTCGCTCAGTCGTGTCCGACTCTGGCGACCCCATAGACTGCAGCCCTCCAGGCTCCCCTGTCCATGGGATTCTCCAGGCAAGAATGCTGGAGTGGGTTGCCCTTTCCTTCTCTAGGGGATCTTCCCAACCTAGGAATCGAACCCGGGTCTCCTGCATTGCAGGCAGATTCTTTACTGACTGAGCTATGTGGGAAGCCCATGTGAGAACTATGGAAAGGGTCAAACAACCAGACGTGGTGATTGGCTGGGGCTGTGGGACAGTGGAGAGACCGTGGTGGGGAAGAGGCGGAGAACCCAGACCGACTTCCAGCTGGCTTAGGTGCTTGGATGGATGGAGAGAAGCCACCGGAGGGGGGCCAGGCTTGTGGGCAGGGGTCAGGAGTTGGACTTGAACTTGGCTTTGAAAGGCCTGTGTGACATCCAAGTGGGGAGGTTAGGGGGACATTGGCCCTCTGATCCCGGAGTACAGGAGCGAGAGGGCTGGGCGGGAGAGAGATGGGGAGCAACAATGTTCAGATGGTCATGGGGCTGTGAGACGCTGCGGGGTGAGCAGAGGCCCGAGAAGACTCCCCTGGGCACTGCCATTCAGTAAGGGACAGGGTGATGTGTGGAGCACTGGGCCAGCCAGTGGGCGGGGAGGAGATGGACACGGGGGTGGCACATCCTTCCAGGTTATTCAGCCGTGAAGGTGGTAGGGGGGACCCGGAGTCCAGGCGCTTGGTGGACAGACAGTTTCCTGCAGGTAAATCGGGGTAGGGAGCAGATGATACGAAATACCACCTCTGGGACCCCCTCGATCTAATCTTGAAGCAGTTAGTATATAAGAAAGAATACGTGGAACATGTGTGTAAGCTGTGAAGCAGAAGCACGAAACCATCGTCTCCAATCTGCCTCCCAACCCAAGGTCCCCAGTTATAGTGCCGCTCCCTGATCCCGTCCTTACCCCGAGGTAACCATCGTCCTGAATGTTCTCATTATCATTTCCTTGCTTAAAAAAAAAATACTTTTATTATATGCGAATATATCCCTAAGGAATATATCGTTTTGCTTGTTTCTGAGCATCATAAAAACACTGCAATCATGTACATAGTCTTCTGCCACTTTCTTTTCTGCTCTGCATGGAGGTAGGTCGTTGGTTTCGTTTCATTTGCTCGGCTGTACATCCCATTGTAAATACGCACGGTTTGTTCATTGGTTCTTCTATCAATGAATGTTTGAGTTTCTAGTCCTTTAAAGGCTGTGGCAGGAGAGACACAGGTAGGTAGCATGGAACAGGAAGGGGGAGGGGGAAGCAGCGGGGTGGCATCTCTGAGGGAGAGGATGCTCGTTCGGAAGCAGGAGAGGAGGCTGGCCCCAGGATACAGCCCCAGATCCAGAGAGGCTACCCTGGTAGTGGGAGCCAGTCAGCAGGCTTTCCGGGAAGGCCGGTGGAAGCCTTTGGCGGGGCATTCAGGCAGTGGTCAGTTTTGGGGGTGGTGGTGGTGGAGGTAATTGTCATCCAAAATCTGTCTTTAGGCACTTGGACCTCAGCCTTTGGACCCCAGGCAGGATGTCCAGCTCAGCCTTCAGGCTTACGGCATTAGAAAGGGGAAGTGGGCACCACTTAGAGGCAGGACCAGAGGAAACAAATCCTGGCTTGAACCACTGGAAGGTTAGGGAGAAGGAGAGAGTTGCAACGTGGAGGCATCCAGGGGTCATCCCAGGGGACTGCGTGGTCACATCTGTTCGACAGTGACAGCTATTCCGGGAGCGTCATGTGGGCCCTTGTGCGTGGCCAAGCCGCAGAGCCCTGGCACAGCGAGGGTGCAGGGTGGAGGGCCAGGGCCGTGGTTTTTCTGCCTGTCTTGCTGTGGACCAGCAGCATGGGGCAGCCATGGGGTGGAACCAGGGCCCCAGCTGGAGGGCAGACAGAGAGGGAGCCGCTGGTTTGGACAGAGCACAGCTGGCACATGGAACCACAGGCCCGTAAGCGTTTTCCACTGCTCGACCACGCTGAGTGCTGCCAGGCCTGGGGTCGGGAGAGGAGCACAGGGCCGGAAGCAACCCTCCAGGAGGAGTTCATCCTCTTCCCGGCTTGGGGGCCCCATGGGCACGTTTCCTCGCCACCCCGAGCTTCTGTTTCTTTCTCTGTGAATCACCTACACTCTCCTCCTTACCTGCCATCTTGGGAGCAGTGTGAAGGAATGAGGGGAAATCCTTTGATGTGGTATAAAGCATTGTGGTGGTTTAGCTGCTCAGTCGTGTCCAACTCTTACAACCCCAGGGACTGTAGCCCATCAGGCTCCTCTGTCCATGGGATTCTCCAGGCAAGAATACTGGGGTGAATTGCCATTTCCTTCTCCAGGGGATCTTCCCGATCCAGGGATTGAACCCACATCTCCTGAATTGCATGAGGGTTCGTTACCCACTGAGCTGCCAGGGAAGCCCACAAAGCATTAGATACTTGAAATCTGTTTTAACGTACGTTTCAGACTCACAGTGATTGAGAAAATAGTATCTTTTTCTCCTTGGAGTCCTCTCTTGCTTTCTTTATCCTTATCACTTGTTGAAACACTTGTTAGTTTAGGTCTCAAACACCTGAACTAACTTGGAACCCAAAGCTTTGGGGACAACACATGGTTCTGAGATTGACTTGCTGTGTGACGTTATATAAGCCGCTTGACTTTTCTGTGCCTCCGTTTCCTCACCTACATCACAGGGCTGTCAGCTAACTCACATGAGATCAAGATGATAAAGGGCTTTGCAAACTATAACGTTTTGTGCATATATAATACATTTTTTCTTTGTCATGGATGCCCGTTTTGCTTGTAGCCAGGCCTGGCCCAGAATGCAGCATTCCAGAACATACACTCTAAGCCAACAAAATTACATTTATCCTAAACATGTGACTGTGACCCCTTTCCAATCACAGCCACAATAACTACTTGGGAAATTGTGAGGCCCAGAGCAGGGGCTGGCGTGGCTGGGCTGTGGGCAGCTTTCCTGTAATCTGTTGCCTAGGAACGTGGCTGCCCTGTCATTCTGGCCTGTCCCCCTGTCATTGCCCAGACAGCCCCCAGCAACATTTCCCCCTGTCAGTCTTCTGGAGGGCAGCTCTGTGACCCTGGCTTACAGAGTCAGGCCCGTCTGGGTCTAGACGATTCATGTGGCAGAAATGCACACACAGGGGAGAGCTTTCTAGCTCAGCTTTCGTGAACTTTTCTATCCCAGTTCCGCAGCTGGGTTTCTGTCTTCCTCTCGCTCTGGTCCACTTCTCTCCTTGGCTGTGATCCTTTCCCTTCGGTGTCTGGAGGAGGCACCTTCTGTGAGTGCTAAGGTGCTTCTTCTCTCCCTTCTTTGCTCTTCTGATTTCCCCACCATCAGCCCCAGACACCCCTCAGGAAGGAGGGGAAGGAATAGCCCAGCACTCACACATGGGCTTGAGTTTAGTTCTCAGACGCCCTGGATTTGAGCTAACCCCAGCTCCTGCTTCCAGCAGCTCTAGCTGGAGAGCTTGGCAAGTTAACCTTTCTCTGCCTCAGTTTCCTTATCTGCAAATAGAATATTGGTTCCTGCCTCACAGAGTTGTTGTGAGACTGAGTGAGAGAAAACTGTGTTGAAAAGTACCCAGCGGTGGCAATCACTTAATAAATAAGGTCATTTCATTTGCTATCAGTCATGACAGTTGTTCTTAAACTGGTCTACGAAGAAGTGCCTTGAACTTAGGGGGAAACCAGGAAGCAAGTCACATTTCCAACTTAATGGAACACTGGTGTTCCAAGGAGCACAGTTTGAGAAACAGGTCCTGACCCCTGCTGCCTCCCAGCCTGGCCCCAGCCTCGCTTCCCCGTTCCTCCCAGATCCACGCGAGTCTGCCAAACACAGCTGACTCCTGTCTCTTGGACATCCTCTGTGTTTCCCCCATTCTGCCCTTTTGTTCTTTCCTGGCTTGGCCCCTTCTGCCACGCTCTCCCCTCTTCTGCCACGCTCTCTTCTCCCTCTCTTGCAAAATCTAGTGCTGGCAAGGTATAGCTGGAATCCCATCTTCTCCATAAAGCCTTCCTCGACCACTTTTGACATGAAAGCTTTTTTTTTTTTTTCCCTTTTGTAAGACACATATGCTGGCCACCCACTGACACAAGCCCTGAGCTAGCTGTGGGCGTGTGGTGTGGGTGAGGTTGCAGTCCTGCCCCTAAGAGGTGCGCGGTGTGGTGGGGAACAGTGCCACGTGGGGGTCGTGAGCACCGTGGGGGGACGTGTGCAGGATTATGGGAGAACACAGACGAGGCAGCTTGTCTGCAGTCCCCGCGTTGGAAGTGTGGAGTCTTAGCCACTGGACCACCAGGGAAATCCCAGTGTGACTTCCAACCAACGCCTCTGCTTCCATCCCAGTCCAGACAGCCGTCATCCTGTACTTGTATCACTGCGATCGCCTCCTAATTGATGTTCGTTTTCCCACCCTGGCTGCTTGGAGCCTATTTTTCTCACTGTAGCTAAAGTGATTCTTTTAAAACATGTCAGATTAAATTACTTCCCTGTGTAAAGCCTCCAATGGCTTTCTCATTGCACTTAAAATCCTGGCTCCTTACCATGGCTTGCAAGATGCTACATGATCTATCCCTTGCCATTCTGTCTGACCTCATCATCTCCTGTCTCCCTCCCTCTCACTCCTTGCTGTTCGTCAGAAGTGGCCTATGTTCTTGCCGTTCCTTCTGCTTGGGACGCTCTTCTTCAGCTCTTCAAATGACTTATTTGCTCACTTCACTCAGTCCCTGTTCATACATCACCTCCTGAGTCTTTGGCTTCTGGTCATGATGGAGTAACAAAGACTGGACTTAACCTTCTTTTGAAAACAACTAGAATACCAGACAAAGTACACGAAAGAAGTGTTTTCAGATTTTGCACCACAGACAGCTCGGCATCGTAATCCCCAAGGAAAGTGGGGAACAAAAGCTGAGAAGCGTCTACAGTTGCCTCAGCTTTCTGTCTGAGGGCACTCTCCAAGACATGGGTGGGGGTGGGGGGCACCTAAACAGAGCCCTGTGACCTCAGTGAGTCGAGGAGATGGAGATAAACATTTAGTAATGCCAAGGTGGCTGGAATTCTGTGGGCAGAGTTCTTTAAAGGAGGCACCCAAGCAGGAAAAGAGCTGCAGGAACCTGCATGGGAATCCCTGTACACCTTTGCTGAGTGCTGGGCTATTCATATGTGGAGGGTTAATCCACAGAGTTGGGCAAAGAATGACCAGGGAACTGAGAAGATGAACCAGAGCTCACACAGAGCAGGGAGATGTCCAAGCTCCAAAGAGTCAGTGTGGAGAGTGCTTGGTGGTTACTGGACACATTCAAGGGAGACTGCAGAGAAGTTCTGTCCTAATGGATTGAGTCTTCCCTGGGATGAAAGTTACTCTAGACTCAACCTGCTGCTGTTGCTGCTAAGTCACTTCAGTCAGGTCCGACTCTGTGTGACCCCATAGACAGCAGCCCACCAGGCTCCACCATCCCTGAGATTCTCCAGGCAAGAACACTGGAGTGGGTTAGTAAAGCTTAAATAATAGGCCTGGAAGGTATCAACGTAATCAGCAAATAACTGACTGCCTAAAAATTTCAGTTCGGTTCAGTCGCTCAGTTGTGTCCGACTCTTTGTGACCCGCCCCCCCTGGACTGCAGCACGCCAGGCTTCCCTGTCCATCACCAACTCCCAGAGCTTGGTCAGACTCATGTCCATTGAGTTGGTGATGCCATCCAACCATCTCATCCTCTGTTGTCCCCTTCTCCTCCTGCCTTCGATCTTTCCCAGCATCAGGGTCTTTTCAAATGAGTCAATTCTTTGCATCAGGTGGCCAAAGTATTAGAGTTTCAGCTTCAGCATCAGTCCTTCCAATGAATATTCAAGACTGATTTCCTTTAGGATTGACTGGTTTGATTCCTTGCAGTCCAAGGAATTCTCAAGAGTCTTCTCCAACACTGCAGTTCAAAAGCATCAGTTCTTTGGTGCTCAGCTTTCTTTATGGTCCAATTCTCACATCCATACATGACTACTGGAAAAACCATGACTTTGACTAGATGGATCTTTGTTGGCAAAGTAATGTCTCTGCTTTTTAATATGCTATCTAGGTTGGTCATAGCTTTTCTTCCAAGGAGCAAGCATCTTTTAATTTCATGGCTGCAGTCACCATCTGCAGTGATTTTGGAGCCCAAGAAAATAAAGTCTGTGACTGTTTCAATTGTTTCTCCATCTATTTGCCATGAAGTGATGGGACCGGATGCCAGGATCTTAGTTTTCTGAATGTTGAGTTTTAAGCCAACTTTTTCACTCTCCTCTTTCACTTTTATCAAGAGGCTCTTTAGTTCTTCTTCGCTTTCTGTCATAAGAGTGGTGTCATCTCCATATCTGAGGTTATTGATATTTCTCCTGGCAATCTTGATTCCAGCTTGTGCTTCCTCCAGCCTGGCATTTCATATGATGTACTCTGCATATAATTTAAATAAGCAGGGTGACAATATGCAGCCTTGACATATTCCTTTCCCAATTTGGAACCAGTCTGTTGGTCCACGTCTGGTTCTAGCTGTTGCTTCTTGACCTGCATACAGGTTTCTCAGGAGGCAGGTAAGGTGGTCTGGCTTAAAAACTTCACACTTTTTAAAAAGAAGACAAAATCCAGATACTGAGCATTAAATGTCCAGTATCCAATAAAAAGCCACTAGATATTCCCCAAGGCAGGAAAAGGTAACCTATACCTAGGGGGGAAATCAATAGGAACAGTCCCATAAATATTAGAAATAATGAAACTGATAGAAAAAGGATGTTAAAACAGCTACTACAACTATGTACAAAAGTTTAAAGGAAAATAGTTTACTATAGAGAGAAATGAAGCTATGAAAAAGAACCAAATGGAACTTCTAGGAACCAAATGGAAGAAACTGCAATATCCGTATTGAAAATTTCACTGGATTAGAATTAACAGCAAATTAGATACTGTAGAAGAGATGATCAGCAAACTTGAAGACATAGCAATAGAATTTATTCAAAATGAAACACAGAGAGGAAAGTGACAGGAAAAATAAATGAACAGACCCTCAGTTACCTATGGTACAATATCAGATGGTCTAACATCTGTGTAATTGGGAGTTTCCTGAGCAGAGGAGACAAGGAAGACACAGAAAAATATTTGAAGAAATGGCCACACATAGAATAATGTGTACACACACACACCCCCCAAGGCTTATCAAAGTCAAATCAGTGACAATAAGAAAATTTTAAAAGCAGCTAGAGAGAGAAGACACATTATGTTCAGAGGGATGAAGGATAATTGAAAACCTCTCATCAGAAACGGTGCAAACCAGAAGACAACAGGATAACAAATGTCACAAATCCCAGGCCTTTCCTGACCTCCAAGCCCTTCCCTCCATCCACTGTGCACACTCTGTGTTCTTACCTGGTCATAGATATTTACTTGCTTGTGATCTTTCTTCTAGAATGTAAGCTCCAAGAGGGCAGGAGTTAAAACAAACCTTGTCTTCTTCACTGCTTTATCCCCAGTGCCTGGAATACTAAGTAGCATTTGGTAGCTGCTCAGTAGATATTTGATAAATAAAGTTGTCTTCCAAGTAGAAGAGTATAAGGGCAGAGAGCAGGAGAGCATTCTAGAACTACTAATCTGTTGTTTATTTGCTAAGTCACATCCAGCTCTTTTGCAGTCCTGTGGACTGTACCTGCCAAGCTCCTTTGTCAAGGGATTTCCCAGGCAAGAATACTGGAGTGGGTTGCCATTTCCTTCTCCAGGGCATCTTCCCAACCCAGGGACTGAACTAGAGTCGCCTGAGTTGGCAGACAGATTCTTCACCACTTGGGAAGCCCAGAATTCCTAACAGTTCAGCACAATTAGAGCCCAAGACGTGCAGCGTTGAGTCGAAGAAAACGAAGCTAGAGTTTGACACAGATGCTGGTCACAGAGGAATTTGCAGGGCATGCTCTGGAACTTGGGCTTCCTCCTGTAAGCCAGGATTTTAGGTGGAGGGTTCCTGACATTTTATTTGCATTTTAGAAAAATTACTCTGGTAGCCCTTTGTGCCAGGTGATTAGAGGGGTAAGTTTGAGAGCAGGGAAATGAATGGGGGAAGGTATTAAAGTAGTCCAGGTGAAAGATGGTGCGTGTTTGATCTAGACTAGGAACAGGGAGATTGGGCCAGGTCTATAAAGCTGTTTTGGAGGTAGAATGTACAGAGCCTGTGAGCAGCTAGATGTGAAGGGAGGAGAGATTTTTGGCTGACTGCTGCTGGTTCGAAGTCCGTCACAGGCTACAGTTAATATATTGTCTAGGATTGCAGTCCTCTTGAAGCTACGGGGGAAAGGTCCCCTCCCCAGCTTACTCACATGGCTATTGGCAGGCCTCACGTCCGCCTTGCTATCGGCTGGGACATCAGTTCCAGAGGCCATCTCAGCCTCTCCATCCAGCAGCTCACAACACGGAAGCTGGCTTCCCTTAGTGTTGAAGGCACAAGAGAGTAAGAGAATGCATCTCAAGATGCAAGCCGCAGTCTTTTTATATAACCTAATATTTGAAATGATATCCCATCATTTCTGCCCTGTTTTGTTTGTTAGAAAAACATTACTAGGTGCAGCCCACTCTCAGGGAAAGGGGCTTACAAGAAGGTATGAATACAGGAGGTGGTATCATTGGGACTGTCTTAGAGTCTGCCGATCACAGATAGTGAGTTTGGTTATGTTGAATGTGAGTGGTGTGGGATCTCCAAATTGCGACTACTCTGGATGCAGATGGATGTGTAGTTCTGGGCCCTGAAGAGAGGGCAGGCAAGAATACTGAAGTGGGTTGCCATTTCCTTCTCCAGGAGATCTTCCCAACCCAGGGCCTGAACTCAGGTCTCCTGTATTTCAGGCAGATTCTTTACCACTAAGCCACAAGGGAATATGGTATAATACATATAGGGTACATACATATATGGTATATATGTATATATACTACTAATTTAGTATAGATAGATGTGTAGATATAAATATATACTTTTCCCATGGGAACCCCAGGATGTAAAAAAGATAAAAGTTGATCTGATCTGGTCTCCCCAGTGCTTTCCCCTCAAAATAATCTCATATTGAAAAGCACTGAACCAAATAAATTCCTGATTTTCTGCAAGATCTGACATTCTGGGATCTTATAAAAAGACCAACTCAGCTCCTCCAAGTTTTGTGATTCTGTTTCTTGAGATCCACTGCTGCTGCATTTTTCATTAAACTTTTGGGGAAAATTCATCTTTCCTTGAACTGGTGAAGAACTATAAAGATGACTTTCATTAAATACTCTGTGTCAAATACCATGCAAAACATTTTACATCCCATTATCTTTACTTGCTCCTGTCTCCCCAACTCAGGTGTAAGCTCCATGAGGGTAAGGACTTTGTCTAGTCCACTCCTGTATTTCCGGAAGCTTGGAAGAGCCTCCAGGGCACAGGAGGCATTCAGTATTTAACGAATGAATAGACTAAGGTAGGCACTATTCTTATGCCCATTTTACAGATGAGGAAACTGGGGCTTGGAGCTGTTAAGTCACTTGCCGGTAGTTGAAGGCAGTTGAACACAGTTGAAGGCAGAAGTAAGATTTGAAATGAGTTCTTCTGGACTCCAAAGCTAATAATGCCACTTCTTATTGATGGGATCAGTAGGAAACCAGAAAGGGAGCCAGCGTATACTGAGTACTTTCTTTAAGATGAGCATAACTCTAGGGGCTTTTTTTGTTTCCATTGTCAACTACCCTGCAAGGTAGCTGTTGTTGTGTCCATTTTTTTCAGATGAGTTATGTGAGGCTCACAGAGGCCTAGAGTTGTGTAGCAAATATGAGAGACTGAACTGGATTGAAGCCCAAGTCTGGCTCCAAAGCACTCCTGCACAAGACTCAACACAGTCAACTACACGTGCCAAAGTTTAGGCCCTGGAAAGTTCTATGCTACTGCTGGGTGCAGGTCCCTATGGTTGGTGAAGTTTTGCCACTCCTGTTCTCCAGCTTTCCCATAGCTGTGGATTCAGGAAATCCCTGTGCACTGAGCTGAGACGAATCCACCAGGCTGAGAAAGGACAAGTCCAAGCTTCTAAGATGTAGCAAAAAGTAAGCATCCGTGACTCGGGATGATAAACGTTGACACTGCCTCCCATTGTTCTCTGTAGGCTCATCAACATCAGGTCTCAGACCAGGTCTGAAGTTAGACTGATGATGTCACCAGAGTCTCTTACAGGCCTCATTACTCATATCCACTTGTCATATATTATTAAGCAGATCTATAATACATGTAACATTTTCTACTGAATTTCCATTCCTTTCTTCTTATGACCAGGAAAAGAAAAATAGAGTGAGGATGACTTTTCCCAGCTTTTCATCCTTATTGTCCTTTCTTGAAGAATAACCTCATTTGAATTACGTGCCCTGCCCCCCACCCCCAAATGGTCATTCGGGCTCTGAGTTCATTAATAAGGATGAAGCTACACTTTAATAATGATCATTTAACTAATGCATATTCTAGATAGACAAGTAAATGGATTTCCCCTCATATTTTCTTCTTGAGTCCACAGAGGAGGCGATGCAGCTGTATCTTTGTTCTCTCCCCTCCTTTATTCTCCATGTTACTTTTTGAAGCTGTGGGATGGTATCACTCATATTAGGAGTTTTCTTCTACCTTATCACCTCCTAGAGAGATAACGACAGTCCTCCCGAGAATCTGGCATCCTCATAGTCCACATCTGAATTCAATTAGAAACTGCGATCTCAAGGGTGAGGAGATGTTATCTAGATAAAGGGCTGTTTCAGGGCTAGGGAATGAAATGCACAGGGTGACTTATACCCCAAGCAGGGGACTCCTGAGGAGTTGAAAGAGTCCGGAAGACAAAGCCACACCTGAGGCAGAACGCCAGGTTCAAGAGCGGGCGGTTGGCTGGTTGGCAAGGGTGCTAAAGCTGGCTATGGGTGCAGGCTGGCTCCAGGGGCATATGGGCTGTGCCATCACAGAGGGCCCCACACTCCAAAGGGCTCCATGCTTGGTTTAATGCTCTGTTTCAGCATCATAAAATTTGTTAATACTTTTTGAACACTGCATTTCTATCTTGCACCGGGTCCCACAAACTGCATAGCAGTTCTGCAGTTCTGAAATCCAGCTCTGTCCTTTATGAGAGGAGCAATCTCAGGGAAACCCACTGGCCTTTCCAAGACTCACATTCTGCTTCTGTGAAATGCAGGGCATGATCCCTACTTCAAGTATGCTGTTGTGAGAATGAATTGAGATTGTGAATAATTGGTGCCTAGTGGGCACCCAATAAATATTCCCTTCTTCTTGGGTAGGAGGGTCCATCAGAATTATCCAGGGTATTTGTTACTGAAAATACACTGGTTGTGTTCCACCCTGAAAGACTCTGACTCATAGGTGTGGGCTAGGGATGAGCAGTGGTTTTAAAAGGGGTCCCTAAGTGATGCTGATATATACCCGAGGTTAAGAAACATAGTCACGGGTTTTTTAGAGATCCAGCTAAGACGCAACTTAAAAGAGGATAACAGAAGGAGAGAGAGAAATTGATGGACAATTACTGATCCTTAACATAATAAAAAACCTGTTAAAGAAGAGCGAGGTCATCATCTTACAGCCCTTCAGATGACACCGATGGTGCTGAAATGAACCATGGGACCTTATCTCATTACCAAGGCCCCTATAAAATTTTCTGCTGTCCATTTGGCCTGACAAGTCCATCCAGAGGAAGAGGGGCTATGGATGAGTGAAGCCAGGGTCAAGGCCCAGGTTGGGGACGGAGGTGGAATTTACTTTCACCTTACTACCCCTAATACAGTACCCAATTCCTGAAAAGACACTGTAACTAATTCTGAATTATGTTTATCCAGATTTTAGGCTTTGACATTCTTCTCATGAAAAATCTGAAGCCTATACTACTCGAAGTAAATGCAAATCCCAGCATGAGAATTGAACACGAGCAAGAAGTAAGTATTTTGAGTATCTCATTGAATATAGTACCAGGCAAACTGAACGGTCCCACTCCTCTCGCTGCTCCCTTGGCTAAACAAGATTTGACACTGTCAGATTTGCCCGGCCAAGTTCTGTTCCTGCCTAAATAACTTCAGTTTTGTTGAGCTCAGAACTTCGTCTATTAATATAAGACCTATCCAACCTATGGTGACTACCCCGCGTGCCCTTCTCCAGTTCTGAAGATCTGCAAATGGAGAAGCAGCTGAGCCTTTCCATCAGTTTTGACATGAACTAATTAGTTAGCCTCAGGAGATGAACTAATTGAAATTCTATGAATATGATTTAGCCATGTCGACATGCTTGAGTCCCTAAGATAAATAGTACATTGAGCAGTGCTTATCTCCCTCCACCTGCCCCCTACCCCCCACTTAAGAGTACATTAAAAAAGACTGGAAGGAAATACACCGACTATTAATCCTGGGTTTTGGGTGGGGGTGGATTATGAAGGTTCTTTTCTTCACCTCTTCCATATTTTCAAAT
This sequence comes from Oryx dammah, assembly GCF_014754425.2. NCBI lineage: Eukaryota > Metazoa > Chordata > Mammalia > Artiodactyla > Bovidae > Oryx > Oryx dammah. The sequence continues at coordinate 91,972,785 of NW_024070209.1, read as the reverse complement.
ATTCTACAATGAGCATATATCATTTTGATAATGAGAAAAACCCAGTGCTCTTTTTCCCCCTTCGTGTATTTTGTTGATTTGTAAAAGGAAACTGACATTTTAAAGGTAGACTGAAGGGAGCCTTTAAACAAGTCTCACAGTACAATCACTGGGGCTGTGCTTGTAGTCAGCTGGTGCTGAATCACTGTCTCTACCATAACATGGAATCCTTACCCTTCAAGCTCTCTCCAGGGGTATTTGAGAATGTCCCCAGTCTTGTCGATGAAGAAGTGAAAGTGGCCGTGATCAGAGACACTCTGCGTCTCATGGACCCACTTAAAAAGAAAAGAGAGAGCCAGTAAGTATTTTTTATATCATTTATTTCTATCAATTCCGCTTCCCATGTCCTAAGCAGGTAAGCCAAGTTCTCAAAACATGTTAGCATCGTGAGTGAGATTTATACCTTTAACAATCTAATAAATCATATTTTCATCTATGAGTATCGCCCTCCAGATACAGTGACTCAGAGTCAAGAGATGGAGACACTTGCAGTTCAGCAGATGAATTTTTAGCCAATCGTTATCTGAGTCTGGAAAGTCTTTCTGAAAACCCACTCTCCCCCAGTGACAGAATCTCCCCTCCCTCACCATTGTCCACGTGGTGCTTCTCTGTGACACTCTCAAACATAGGCAAAGAGTACAAAATGCTAGAGAATGGGGCCACAGGTAAGTTGGACGTGTGTAGTAAGGATCGCTTTCTTTTAATTTTCTTCATGATGTTAACTCTCTTGCAATGTAAATTTTTTGTTTCAAAATCTGCAGAACCAATTGTCAAACCTGTGGCAGTTCTATAATATTTACAACCTTATAATACCTGTTCATCCCACCCACCCAGTAACATCTAACTGGAATATTGATGGGAGTATGTGCCCAGCCCCTCCCTCCATGGAATCATGGAATATCACTTGGGTATTTTGTTGGTTTTGTTTTCACCAAATTCCTGGCTTTTGCAAAGTGAGGGTTAAGTAAATATCATTGTGCCTGTTTTAGGCAGAAAAACCAAAGCGCTCCTGGTGCTCCTGACATATCAGTTGGACCCCAACACCCCCCAGACAAGGAAAGCGTTTGTCAGCTGTGGTTTAGGAAGGTGAGGAACCCTGACTTCCCTGAGCAAGTGGTGCCTCACCGGCTCCTCTTACTGCTGCCGGTCACCAACTGGGCTCAAGCCCAAAGATCGTCAGAATCACCCTCCAATAGCACTTCTCCTCTTGGCCGCACATCAGAACCATCTGGAGATCTCTCGTAAATACCAGTGCAAGCACCCCCACTTCTAGAGATGCTGCTTTTAATCAGCCTGGGCTGGAGACCTGACCACAGAAACAGTGTAGGCTCCCTGGGTAAGTCTATCTCGCAGCCAAGGCTGGGCACTGCTGCCCTGCAGGAAATGTCATTCTGAAGGAGCCTTTGTCATATTCCGAGTCAGGCTGGATGGTGCCTCTTGACTGAGTTCTCTCCCAGAGCATTCTTTGCTGTGTGAGGCACGGATCCAAGGCCAGCAAGGCTAGCTGAGAACGCTCACCTGTCATTCACGTGGGCCGATCCCACCAGGTGTGGCCTCCACCAACAGGGGGCTTCAAAGTGGTGGCGGGTCAGGTCTGTGGAACCCCTCACAGGAGCAGCTCACGGCAGCTGGATAATGGGTCTACTCATATATACATGCAGGGCCTTTTTTAGCCATCCTTGAGGAAAAGCAGTGGATTAATTGCAGTTTGGTCAGAATCATTGCAATGTAATTCATTTCTCAAAAATCTACTTTCTAATGGTTATTGATCTCACTGGTAGAGATTAGGCCTTGAGTGACTGGGTTGCACTGCAGGGAGATTTTGGCAGCTATCATGCCAGGCTGGCTCTAGGGGATAGATTTTTAGAGGACCTTGACACATTAACCCTCTGATTGCTTTGGTGGGAACAAGTTCAAAGGCTATTGTGTGGCCTAAGCCTTCTTAACCTCTGCCGCCAAAAACCAGAAAGAGAGGAGAGGGGACTGCTGTATTTCACAGTAGATGGCCTCAAAACATGATCAGCTTTCATTTTCTGGTTCTAGTTGTTTGGTTTTTTTTTCCCCCACCAGCACCTGGCATTCGATGTGATCCATATGAGCTGCAGATCAAAAAGTTAAAAGCAATTTAAATGGGCCCAGGACCACTGGGAGGGATGGGAAAGGCATTTTACAACTTATCAAGTCATAAGTAGCAGCACCTCATTTTTAATTTAAAAGGCATTGACTTTTCTTTTTCTTTCTAACTGATAACCAAGAACAGTTAGAGTTTCAAGAACCTGACTTCAATCTTAATAAAAAAATGCTTTCATCTCACCCTTTCTTTCCCTACCTACAATATAAGGGTGTATGTTAATAGCTAAATGGCATTTACTGATATTTTCCCTTAATTATACCTTTTTTTAAAAAAACAAAAACGAGCAGTGATTGTCCATGAAAACATTTTGTAATCTGTAAAGTGCATTATATGTAAGCAATTATTATCAGCATTTTGATAATTTTACCATACAGACCAAGGGCTTTTCTGGTGGCTCAGACTGTAAAGAATCTGCCTGCAATGAGGGAGACCCGGGTTCGATCCTTGGGTAGGGAAGATCCCTAGGAGAATGAAATGGCAACCCACTCCAGTATTCTTGTCTGGAGAATTTCATGGACTTAGGAGCGCGGCGGGCTACAGTCCATGGGATCACAGAGTTGGACACGACTGAGTGACTAACACTTTGATACAAACCAAAAGGCTGAAATTATTCTCAATTCCAAATGTTTCAGAATAACTTGGAAAAGTACCACATTTGTGCCCATAGCTAAGGCACAGTGTTGCAGTGTTAAACTGTGTGTTCAAATCTGGGACCAGGTCACACCAACTGCAGGAAGTGACATCACAAGGACTTCTAGGCCAGAAGTTAACTTTAGAAGCTGGAGTTTTTTGTGTTTGAATAGGATCCAACCTAAATATTTAAAAAACAAATAGTTTCCTTGCCTTGCTCTTCAACTCCTTAGCAAAAGAGAGTTTGATGTGTCATCAATTCATTGAATACACTTTGCTAGCAAGACTGTTGAAGGTAGTTTTCACTTTTCCTGCACAGACTGAAGCAAAAAGGCTTAAACTGCTCTAAACTGCTAGAAAGGTGCAGAAGGGGCCTTGGAAGGGTCTCAGACACCTGTGTCTGTGTGTCCTTCATCTTCACACACCCCAGGAGTAGGGGGGTGCATGTAGGCTAGGGTCAGTATTTTGATGGGGCAGAGAGCAATCCTCATGCCTTCCACGGGGAGAGGGACCTGTGACCCTACTGAGTGGGTATAGTGGATAGAACTTTCTCCTGAGCTGCAGAGACTGAGATTCAAATCTTGACGTTGAAGATGTGGAGAGCTATTCTGAGCCTCGGTATCCTTTTCTATAAAATGGAGATAATGATGTTTAAGTGAAGCAATGTGCAAGACTTAGTATATAGTGTGTGTATGCTCAGTCGTGTCCATGTCTTTGTGACCCCATGGACTGTAGCCCACCAGGGCTCCTCTGTCCATGGAATTCTCCAGGCAAGACTACTGGAGTAGGTTGCCTTTCCCTTCTCCAGGGGATCTTTCCCACCCAGGGATTGAACCCGAGTCTCCTGCATCGTCCCCTGCATTGCAGGCATATTCTTTACCGCTGAGCCACCTTACTATATACTAGGCACTTAATAATGCTTAGTTTACTACTCACCAATAAAATTATCTACTATAATTTGAACAAACAAACAGTGCTTACCATGCTCTTTTCTGGTATACTTAAAGCAGACTTTCGAGTTTAAAACCAATGACATATCCTAAAACCAAAGCTGTTGGACCACTGTAACTAGACTTGGCATTGGAGCTGACTGCAATGGAAAATTTTGTTTCCATGTAGCATGATGTCACTCGCCCAGACAAATTTATTTGTTGGGTTAGGAGAAAATATACCTTTGGCCCCAGAAGGAACAAAATAGCTGTCATATGAGAGCTGTTTTGAACCATGATGACTTTTTGTAATATCTGATGACTCTGTTGATTTACTTACTAGGAGTCTTCAGAGGCACTGCAGGGGCGGGGGAAGGGCGATTGATGGGATAGGATTCTAGAACCCTCATATACTTCTGCACACACATATGGAGGTAAAATCCACACAACATAAAATCAGCCATACAAACGTATACAGTTCAGTGGCATTTAGCACATTCTCATTGGGAAAGACTCTGATGCTGGGAGGGATTGGGGGCAGGAGGAGAAGGGGACGACAGAGGATGAGATGGCTGGATGGCATCACTGACTCGATGGACGTGAGTCTGAGTGAACTCTGGGAGATGGTGATGGACAGGGAGGCCTGGCATGCTGCGATTCATGGGGTCGCAAAGAATCGGACACGACTGAGCAACTGAACTGAACTGAACTGAATGTTGTACAACCAGCACCCCTTTCTAGCCCCAAAATATTTTGTCACCCCAAAAGGTAACCCGTTATCCATTAAGCACCCACTCCCCATTCCCGCCTCTGCCAACCTATTTTCTATCTCTGGATTTACCTTTTTTGGTTATTTCATGTAAATGGAGTTTTTGGTGGCTGTCTTCTTTCACTTAGCATGTTTTTGGTTCACCCATGTTATAATATGTATCAGTACTTTATTCCTTCTTATGCCCCAATAATGTTCCATTCTGTGGATATACCACATTTTATTATCCATTCGTCACTTGATGGACATTTCTGGGGGAGTCATTTCTTTTTTAGCCAGAGGGGAGCTGGGATGACCTATTTTATACTTTGGCATTCTCTAGATTTCCTTTGAGAGGGAAGGATCTTTTCTGCTACAAGAAGTTTCTAAAGCCCGTGGTTTAATCCAGCCCCAGCATTTTATCGATAGAGGCACAGAACTGGCAGGGACCTTAGAAACCAGCATGGCCATCAGCTCCTGGGCTCAAGAACGTCCTTCATAAACATCCATGTCAGAGGAGCAGCTCGTGTCCTGACGAGGCCCTGGACTTGGCATCAGCCAGGTCTGGGTTGAAGTCCTTAATCTCTGATCAGTGCACGATGAGCTTGGCCAAGTCGCTTTATTCTCTGATCTCATCTTTGAAATGATCAAGGGCTCAGGGGCTCTCCTTGCCTGGATTGTCACTGGCATCATGTGAAATGACACATACGAGAGGCCTTCATGGCATCTGAGGGTACTAGACAAATGCTAGTTCTTAGGGTCACCACGTGGTCAATCAGGCTTCATTTGAAAGTTATGCTGATAGTGACATGTAAGTCACAGCTCCTGAAGCAGCCTGTTTGAGTTGTGTATGTAATGATTCCGCTTGTCTGAATTGTACAAAACAAAACTGAGATGATCAAGATACATCACTTGCCGGGGGGTGGAGATCAGGAAAAACAATGGAAGCTGTCCTCTTTTCTCAAGGTATTTGGGGAGCCTGAGGTTTTCTTTTGAAACACTTCTATCAGGAGCAGAAGAGGATAAATTGCTTTCCTAGATTATTTTATGAACAAAGTGATTATTCCATCAACTGATTAATTTTTGGAAGATGAGTTTACCTCTGGTGGAGCCATTTTACTAGTAGTTTGCTCCTTTTCCTGGATGTAGACGTTTCTAGTAGCCATTTCCCTTTCTTAGGAATCATTACCCTTTAGGACCCCCGGAGTAATATAAAGCCGGGGACAGGCTTGGAGGAATCTGAGGGGATTTCTTGATGCCATTCAGAGCCTGGGAGCTGGGGGTACCTGGGAGCCGCTTGCCTCTTATTCAAAGTGTACATCTGAAACATGACTATGTAAGTCACAGAAGCCCCTTTTCCCAAAGCAGCGTTTCATGGTCCTCTCCCAGCTTCATGTACCTCCTATCACCATGACAACCAGGTTTATATGAAGGGTGGAGTCAGCCTGCCAGTACAGCTTCATCCCCAATTCAGAGAGGTTCCTCCTCTGAAGGCTTCACTGGGAGATCAGGCTTCACTTCTTACCTTGACTGTCCAGTGTATCCCTTGGATCTTGTGACATGTTTAGAATCCACACACTAGGTGAATCCTCAAATTAGGTTGATTCTATGTAGAATCTAGAATAAAGGTGAAACATTCTAACATAGCTTTCTCTTCTTAGGGCTTCCCAGGTGGCCCTAGTGGTAAAGAAGCCACCTGCCAGTGTGGGAGACATAAAGAGATACTGGTTCGATAATTCGGTGCGGAAGATCCCCTGGAGGAGGGCACGGCAACCCACTCCAGGATTCTTGCCTGGAGAATCCCATGGACATAGGAGCCTGGCAGGCCGCAATCCATAGTGTCACACAGAGTCGGACACGACTGAAGTGACTCTGCACACACGCATTCTAAGAGAACAGAGATCAAGGAATCTCCCAGTGGTTTGGTTTCACAGCTGAGGGCTTGTAGTCTGATCAAGGAATGTAACTCCATCCTGTCCTGGGGAAGAGTATCAAAAATACATTAACCAGAAATTCCCTCAAGCCCTGATCTCTACCCCTTAAATTGGCAGTATGTCCCGACTGAAATCCCCTCAGTGATAGACAAGAAGGGTTTCTAAACTATTTGGGCTAAACATGCCTTTGTGAATGTAGAACAGTTATCTTTCTTACTTTTCAGAGTAGTCTTCTGGAAGCAAGCATCCTTTCAGGAGAATCATCCAACCACCCTGTCCAATGGCCCATCCACTTGCACACAACTGACATTTTGTTGAAATTCCGGGGCTTTGTTGACCCCTTAATGATTTCTTTGTGGCAAGCCCCTATAGACGAGCATGCCCTGACCCCAAGAACCTCTGAAGATTTCACATAAATCAGAGTCACAAAGAGATGAATATTTGCACACTCATTGGGGTTTCATTTTACAACCTGTATCAGGATCACTTACACAGATACTGGTTATTTAGAGCATCTATTGAGCACTGACTGTGTGCCAGGGAGATGATTGAAAGTGAAGTGAGAGTGTCCAGCTCTTTGAGACCCCACAGACTGTAGCCCACCAGGCTTCCCTGTCCAGAGGATTTCCCAGGCAGGAATACTGGAGTGGGTTGCTATTCCCTCCTCCAGGGGATCTTCCTGACCCAGGGATCAAACCTGGGTCTCCCGCACTGCAGGTAATTTCTTTACCATCTGAACCACCAGGGAAAAGCCCCAGGGAGAAGACTATGGAAGTGAATTAGCTCACAGGTCAGTAAGAGAGGCAAGACTCACAAATACCTATAAGGTAGAAAGTTACAAGGTGCCCGAAATATAAAGATGAAGTAACGAGGGAAGAAAATGTAAGGAAAGATAATTTCCTGATGAGAAGAGTTTAAAAAAAAAATGACAAGGAAGAGGTGGCGAGGAAACAGGTTTCAAGGATGAGTAATATTTGGAACACACAGACGGATGGAAGCATCCCCCTGGTGGAGGAAACAAAGGCACGGGGGTCTGTTGGGGGAAATGTGAGGAGTTAAGTCAGCTGGCGAGGCAGAAGTATGAAGCGGATGAGTAGAGAAGGGGGGCTGGTGGGGAGGTAGACGCAGAGCCAGAGGCCAGAGGTGGGTGACCTGGGGTGACAGGCTGAGCAAATCCAAGCTTGTCTTCAACCTGACTCGGAAACACGAAGGCCTCTGGAGGGTCCATGATCCTCGTAATGACACAAAATTTCATGTCCGTGACTAATTTTCCTGGAGAAAAGGTCAGAAATGTTTCATCATATTTTCAAAAAGCTAAGAACCCATCAGTCCTATTGTCACTGGGGGCTCCAGGGAGCCGGAGCGATTTGTCCCCCTGGGGTTCGGGGTGTCATGGCTTCAGGATCCATCATGCCCACCGTACTGGCGAGGCTTCACATTTCAGATGGCCATCAGCAAATTAGAAAAATACGCGTGTATTTTTAAGTAAGGATGGACAGGAAATGACTAATGATACATGCCTTATGTGCAAGAAATAAAACCAGACAGCTCTCTCCCATCCATAAACGTTTATGCATTAAGTCAGCAGTAACCAGTAGAAAGCCTCTTTTGCCTGCAGCGTGTTGAGCAGGAACTGTTCCCGGGGCTTATGAGGAAGGCGGATTTCCTGGGCCGACGTGAGAGTGCCGTTTCGGGGAACATTAGACAGGAGCTGGGCCCCTCCGCCAGTGGGCAGGCCGCTCCTCCCTGTCCCCCCGGGCGCCGAGCAGATGGGAACCGAGACGAGCATATGGCCCGTCAGTCAGCACTTTTGGGGAAATGGCAGAGTGGAATTCTGCGTGGGCCCTTCCAGAGTTATTCCAGGTAGTGACAGGCGAGCAAATGTGTTTGGAAATTTCCTCATGAGCTGCGCCAGTGAGCCTTAAATGTTCATGGGCTCTTAAATGAGGTGTCGGTGGCTTTTTGGAAGGACGCCTTGCGGTCTGGGCTGAGGATGGAGGTTTAGATACAAGGTCCACTTGGGCTCAGATAAGTCACTGGACTCCCCTGAACCCAGTTTCCTCATTGAAACAAACCAAACCAAACCAAAACAAACAAACAAAAAAAACCAAAAACAAGCAAAAAAAGCAAACAACAACAAACAAAATAAGGGAAGAAAAGGGAGTAACAGTAGCGGCTCTGCCTCTGTTCCAAGGGACCGTTTGGAGAGGGCTTATGGTGCACGGCACAGTGGTATTTACCTTGATTCCGGTTTCGTCCTCACAACGGCCATATGCTGTTGCTGCTTCTGTTTTAAGAGGACAGACACTGAGGTCTGGGGAGGGTGAGTGACAGGCCAAAGACCACACCACTGAAAAGCTACAGCCTGAGATTTAAAGCCAAGTGTGTCTAGATCTTGCCTTGAGAGAGCGGATGTGAAGGCATTAAGTGCACTGAGATGTGCACCCACAAGGCCTTGTCCTTACCTGACTGGGCTTGTGTCCTCACACAAACTTTAAGGCAGGGACGCATCCCTTTAGCTTCCATCACTGAACGGAAGTAGGTGCTCATGAGAGATTGATCAGGTCCATGTGAGGGAGCTCCGTGGCCAGCTAGGGGGCTACTTCATATTCACTCAGCTTCAATTAATGAAGATTCACAATGAATGAAATGTAAGCCAATGCAGAGAGCGCCAGCTTAAAGCACGGACTATACATGGCACAGAATGAAACAGATCTGGACTCTCTGTACAGTAGGGCATCCCAGACCCGGAACACGCCAGAAGTTCAGAAGAGGGCAGGATGAGCCACAGGCGAGGCGGAATCCTATGAAATTTCGGGTATTAGATCTTTTTTTCTGACCTACAACCATTGACACTTTCCTGTGATTCAACTGATAGCTGGCCTGGAGTGGTCAAGGCAGCCATGGTGAATGAGGTGGGGCTTACATTTTCTTGGGCTTGATTGGGTGAGAAAGATGTAAATAAGCTTGGGGGAGGGAAGGATGGAGGCAGGAAGCTGAGCGTAGGAGTTAGGCAGGGTCCCGCAGGACAATCAGTCAGGCCTCCAAAATCGCACTTGCGGTTGGAGAGGGCAGATCTTGCTTCTGTGACAGATGCTTCTTGAAATTTTTCTTATTATAAAAGTAACACATGCTCATTATAGGGAAAAAAGGACAATACCAAAGTGCATAGCATGAAATAAAAATTTCCCTCAAATTCAACCACCCAGAGCTTAGTCATGATTAACTTTTTAGTTAATAAAAATTATATCATTTTCTTTCTATATTGTTTTACAGCTGAGGCCATACTCTGTCTATATAATTTTTGTATACTGTTTTTATTTTCCTCCATTTTATGTCACAGTAATTTCCCCTTCTTATTAAGAGCTCGGTAAACATCATTTTCATCAGTGGCTGGGTCAGAGTCTGCCTCCATGTGGAGCAATGTTTGGCTTATTTCCAGCATCTTGTGCTTAAAGCTCTGTGTGCTACCTATTTATTTTACTTTTAAAATTATTTATTTGTTTATTTTCGTTTTGGCTGTGCTGACTCTTCACTGCTGCGCGCTGGCTTTCTCCTGTTGCGGCAAACGGGGGCTGCTGTTCAGCTGTTACACACAGGCTTCTCACTGTGGTGCCTTCTTCTATCGAAGAGCACCGGCTCTAAGGCACAAGCGCTTCAGTAGCTGAGGTGCACAGACCGAGTCCCCTGCATTGGCAGGCAGATTCCCAGCCGCCGAACCACCAGGGAAATCCTCTGTGTGCTATTTAGAAGTCCGTCTTAGGCTAGAGAGAGCCCCCCAGGAAGCGGAACTGGACAGGCCCTGCTGTTCGTAAGGCCCTGGTGGGAGAGAGCAGTGTGGTAAGAATCAGAGCCCTGGAGCTGGCGCTTTGGGGTGAATCCTCTCACTGCCATCTGCAGCCCTAAATGATCCAGAGTTTCTTCCCCTCTCTGCACTTTGATCTTTCTCATCCATTTAAGGGTGTTTGCAGTTGGATGTTTTTAAATCTGCAAAGCAAGGAGTTCTTTATTTGGAGGGAGAGAAGATGCTGCTTATTCCTAAGAGTATTTGTCATTGGAAATATCCAATCTGAATGTAGTATTTAAATAATAAGTATATTATTTAAGTCAAACGATATATACAACCTGGGGAGGGTTTTTTTTTTAATATGTGAAGGAGAAGATGGTTAAATAAGTGGGAATTGATCCCAACAGTGACAGGTTGATCTTCAGCTGCTAGGCTGGATTTGATTTCCCTCTAATTATCTGCTAGATTAAAAGAAACGAAAGCTCGAAATCAAAGCCAGTTTTAGCTGTCATTGGAAAGCCCCTGGTTATTACACCAAATGCTGGGCAGCATTCTCCAGCTGCTTTCTTTCCTTTCCTTTTTACTCAGTTTCCATTTTTTTTTCCTTCCCTTTTTAAGCAGTAGAAGAGACCCTTGAAACTCTCATCACAGAGGCTAATGCGAGGGAGTGGGGAGAGGGTGGAAATCGAACAGTTCAGAGATCTAGGATCCGCCCCCCAGCTCATCCTGCTCTGCGCTGGCATCCTAGCTGAGCAGGGCGAGGTGGGGGACCGCCTGTTCAAGGTGTGCGCTTTCTGTTGGGGCGAGATAGGGGTTGGGGACTGCCTGTTTGGGGGAGCCTTCATTTGCTCAGAGAGGCTCTCTTTCTTCCTCCAATCTGTCCAGGCCTGGGCAGCACCCGAGGTCGGCCTGGAGAAGCTGCTACCTGTGTGAATGAACGCGTGCGTGCATGCGTGGATGGATGAGTGTCATGCCCCGCTAGAGGCTGGGTCAGGATGAGCCTCTGTGAGATGCAGGATGCCTGGGAGGATAAGAGCTCCGCAAGGTGGGCGGGATGGAGCTGGCGTGACGGGATGGAGCTGGCCTGAGAGGCCTCGGCAGGGAAAACGGTTCCCATGAGGGCTTGAATGCAGGCCAGAGCACCGGACTCTCAAAGCACAGGAAGAGCTCCAGAACTCCACCCACGTGGTTTGTAAAACACTCTAAGCTGGAAACAATCTATCCACCAACAGAAAAAGACATGCATGATGGGTATTCATTCACTGGAATACTATATATCAGTGGAAATGCATGAAGGATGTACTTCCAGTGCGGTGACATTCACATTGAGAAAAAGAAGCAAATCATAAAAGACTATCTAGAGTATGGTTCCAACTGAAAAACTAACCTTTATTATTTTTTATTGTACTTTAATAAAAACCAAAGATTCTACTTTCTTAACAAAAATATTAAATGCTATGTAAAAGCAAGAGAGTTCCAGAAAAACATCTATTTCTGCTTTATTGACTATGCCAAAGCCTTTGACTTTGTGGATCACAAGAAACTGTGGAAAATTCTGAAAGAGATGGGAATACCAGACCACCTGACCTGCCTCTTGAGAAACCTGTATGCAGGTCAGGAAGCCACAGTTAGAACTGGACATGGAACACAGACTGGTTCCAAATAGGAAAAGGAGTATGTCAAGGCTGTATATTGTCACCCTGCTTATTTAACTTATATGCAGAGTATATCATGAGAAACGCTGGGGTGGAATAAGCACAAGCTGGAATCAAGATTGCCAGGAGAAGTGTCAATAACCTCAGATATGCAGATGATACCACCCTTATGGCAGAAAGCAAAGAAGAACTAAAGAGCCTTTTGATGAAAGTGAAAGAGGAGAGTGAAAAAGTTGGCTTAAAGTTCAACATTCAGAAAACTAAGATCATGGCATCTGGTCCCATCACTTCATGGCAAACAGATGAGGAAACAGTGGAAACAGTGGCTGACTTTATATTTTTGGGCTCCAAAATCACTGCAGATGGTGATTGCAGCCATGAAATTAACAGACACTTTCTCATTGGAAGGAAAGTTATGACCAACCTAGACAGCATATTAAAAAGCAGAGACATTACTTTGTCAACAAGGTCTGTCTAGTCGAGGCTATGGTTTTTCCAGTAGTCATGTATGGATGTGAGAGTTGGCCTATAAAGAAAGCTGAGTGCCAAAGAATTGATGCTTTTGAACTGTGGTGTTGGAGAAGACTCTTGAGAGTCTCATGGACTGCAAGGAGATCCAACCAGTCCATCCTAAAGGAGATCAGTCATGGGTGTTCTTTGCAAGATTGATGTTGAAGCTGAAACTCCAATACTTTGGCCACCTGATGAGAAGAGCTGACTCATTTGGAAAGACCCTGATGCTTGGAAAGATTGAGGGCAGGAGGAGAAGGGGACGACAGAGGATGAGATGGTTGGATGGCATCACTGACTCGGTAGACATGAGTTTGAGTAAACTCCGGGAATTGGTGATGGATAGGGAGGCCTGGTGTGCTGTGGTTCATGGGGTCGCAAAGAGTTGGACATGACTGAGCGACTGAACTGAACTGAACTGAATTATAGTAGTCTGCCTGGATGCATAAACTTTATTTTATAGAGATGTAACCTTACATGGCAAAAATATGAAGGAAAGCAAGCAAGAAGGATCAGAGAGTTTTAAGATGGGTGCTTCTGGGTGTAGGTGGGAGAGGGACCTGTAAGGGGTACACACAGGTGGTCCATTGAGATCCTGACTGTGTTCAATCTCTTAACCCAGGTGAAGTCTGTGTGGCAGCATTATATTGGGTAAGCAGGGATGGGGTCAGAAGACAGATGCTGCAGGGTCTAATGGGGCAGACCAAGCATTTTGCTTTTCATCCTAATGAAAAGCTTTTCATTTTTTGATTGAAGTATAGTTGATTTAAAATAATGTGTTAGTTTCTGGTATATAGCAAAGTGATTTGGACATATATATATATATATATATATATATATATATGTATGTATAGTCTTTATTTGGATTCTTTTCCATTCGAGTTTATTACAGAATGCAGAATATAGTTCCCTGTGCTATACAGCACATCCTTGTTGTTCATCTATTTTTACAAATAATTTTATTTATTTTTTGGCTGTGCTGGGTCTTCATCACTGCGCTCTGGCTTTCTCTAGTTGCGGAGAGTGTGGGCTACTCTTTCTCGTTGCAGTGGTTCTCTTGTTGCAGAGCACGGGCTCTAGGTGCTGGCTTTGCAGGTGCAGCTCCCGGGCTTTAGGGCACAGGCTCAGTAGTTTTGGCACACCGGCTTAGCTTTGTGGGATCTTCCAGGATCAGGGATCAAACCCGTGTCTTCTGCACTGGCAGGCAGATTCTTTACCACTGAGCTACCAGGGAAGCCTCTGTTCATCTATTTTATCCATGGTAGTGTGCATCTGTTCATCTCAACCATGGACAGGTTTTAAACAGCAGAGTGACATGGTGAGATCTGTGTTTTCAAAAGGTCTCTTGGGCTGAGGCGTGAACACCAAACTGGAGTGGGGCTAGGGAGGATGTGGGGGGTAGCTAAGAGGTGTGAGAGATGGTTATGTGGATTAGGGTGGCAGTGGAAGGGGCAGAGAGAAATATCATATTTAAGAGGACTTTAGGACAATGGGTGGGTAGGATTTGGGGATGCGTTGGATGTGAGAGGTGAGGATGAAAGAGGAGTCAAAAAAGGGGGCTGGTTGAGCAACTGGGTGGCTGTTGGTGGCAGGAAGCCCTGGGGATGCAGCATGTGGGGGAAAGTGGTGCCAGGTCATGAGACCTCCTGCACCTCCAGTAAACTGTCTGCTGGGTAGCTGGGTACAGGACCATGGGTCTTCTGAGGGGGTAGGGCCCATTTTGGGGAGAGCTGTTCCCTGGAGTAGACCAGGACATCCATATGGGTGCACCCAACTCTGTCAAGCGATTTCAGCGGCAACTGTTGTGAAGTGGGCTGAGCTGGGGTAGGAGGTCTGGGTTTGGACCCTGACTCTGATGGTCTTTCTGGCCTTCTTTAACTCTCTTCCCAGCATCCTGCTCACAGAGCTCAGCCCCGCTTGTTGGTTTAGTTGCCGGGCATAGGAGCATCCTGTCTTCAGGGCACCTTTTGCAAACCATCATGCTGTCTTAATTTAATTTCCAGCTTCTGGAGTGCTGCAGGTGCCTTGGTGTCCTTCATGAGCACTGGGCCCTGTGCCCTGGTGGGAAGGGTGGTGGAGGAAGCTTGGGGTTTGGGGTGGGAGGGCAAGGAGGCCCTCTCTGCAGCTCTGCTTTGCAGGGCTCCCCATTAGCTGCCTCCTATTCTGCTCACTGTCGTCACCATCATCACCTCCCCACCCCCATACCTGTTCAGTGTTCTGCAGAGTCATTTCAGAGCCAGTGGTCCATGCAAAGTAGGCAGGGTATGAGCCTTTATCCCATTTTTATTGTTATTGTTGTTGTTTAGTCGCTCAGTCATGTCTGCCTCTTTGTGACCCCATGGACTGCAGCATGCCAGGCTCCCCTGTCCTTCACCATCTGCTGGAGCTCGCTCAAACTCATGTCCATGGAGTCAGTGATGCCATCCAACCATTTCATCCTCTGTTGTCCTCTTCTTCTCCTGCCTTCAGTCTTTCCCAGCATCAGGGTCTTTTCTAATTTTCCCATTTTATGGGTAAGGAAACCAAGACTCAGAGAACAATGGACATTCCACTGGCTTGGGGTTCTTGGACTCTCCATGTGAGAGGAGGTTACCAGTGATGGGAACGCTTGTATGTTTGTGCAGACCCGTCAGCCAAGGCCTCAGATAGATTGCATTTCTGCACATCATGACCCGTTTAGGTGCCATAACGGGTGGTGACCAGAATCTGTCCTCAGAGGCCTGATTAGGAAGTGGCTGTGGAATTCCTCTGCCAGCAGCAGAGAGCGAAGGAGAATAAAACAGCCCAGGGGATGGTTATACCATTTGTAGCTTGAAAAGTGGTTATATGGAGAGGGGATAAGCTCTCTAAGGGCCACAGTGGGCAGAACCAGGAAACATGACTGAAATTGGCAGAGAGATTTAAGCTCAAGGAAATGGGGGGAAAAATCACCACCTCCTTACTTTGCCTGAAACAATAAAGGTTGACTCAAAGTAGCAGTGAGTTGTGAGCTCCATGTAGCTGGAAATATTCAAGCCAAGACTGAATGGCCACGTGTAGGGAAGAAGCACAGATATGGGTTCAGTGCCTGATGGTGTGACCTTGGGCAGGTCACCCAACCCCTCTGGATCCCAGTTTCCTCATCTGCATGGCAGGATCATGGTGCAGGCTGGCTGCGAGGGGCCAGTAGGGGCCAAAGCAGCCCGCTGGGTGCACTCATTCCACAAGTAGGTCTGTGTGTGATATCTGTTGTCTGGCTTAATCATCACCAGTTTGCGTGCTGGGCTGCCTCAAACATTTGTGGAACCTGAGAAAGAGAACACCCGCTGGTCCCAGCCCCCTGCCAGCCCTCCTCCTCTTCCCACTCCTGACTCCCCCCTGCAAGGGCTGGGCAGGTCCTCCAGTTCACACATGCAAGCTCTGTCCACACCAGCCCTGCCCCACCAGGCTCCCCTGGCGTCTCCTTGTTTAGGAAGCAGGACAGCAGAAAAACCATTTGCCTTCGGGAGGGTGGACTCCAGCCACTTAGGAGGGCACTTCCTGGTACCCAGAGTCAGTGTCCAGAGAGGGTGGGGTATGGGTCCCAGGTGAGCATGTCTCCTTGGCCTTGAGAACTCTGTGCCCCTGGGAAGGGGGTCTGTCTGAGTTGGGCTGTAGCAGGACCCTCTCAAGCGTAGAGCCAGGACAGGGGCCCAGCGGCCAGGTCTTCTAAGTGCAGTATTTTCTACAAGATTCCTAAGTGGTGGTGCTTAGTGATCTTGCATATGCTGATCTATGAGCCATTCTAGGTTCTTAGCGACAGGCTGAGAGGAAGGGGACAAAGTCAGGAAACCAGGAGAGTGGACAGGCAGCTGGGGAGGTGTGGGACAGGGCCAGCAGCCCCAGTTGTAAGCTGGGGCAGGGTTTTCATTCCCATGATCACGGAAGGGTCTGTGGGCAGGGTGTCACTATAGGAGTTCCCAGGCAGTGGCAGGAGGAGCCCCCTGATTCTGGGCTATCAGCCCATTTGAAGAAGAGAGAGCATGAGTACCTCCCCTTGGGAGTGGGGGCTGGCGCTGGAGGTTGGAGAGGATACCAAGGACAGGCCTCAGCCATCTCACCTGGAGTTTTAGAAACGACTGCAGCCCTATTAGAATAGCCAGCATGGCAGCAGGGATGGCACAACTGGGCATCAGATCCTGGGTTTGAGTCAGCAAGACCACCCCAGATCCCTTTCTGGGGCTTTGGCATCTATCCTCCTTGCTGAGGCCAGCACAGGCCGAGAGGCTGTCTGGAGGCAGAGTCCTTGGATGCGGGACCTCAGAGCTGAGCAGGGGCAGAGGGGTGAGGCTGCGCTGGCACCTGAATCACCAGAGGTGGGGAGGTTGTTAAAGCCCAGATAGGGGCTTCCCTGGCAGTCCAGCAGTAGGACTCCACACTTCCACTGAAGGGGGCATAAGTCCCTTTGATCCTTGATCCAGGAACGAAGAGCCCGCATGCTGCGGCATGGCCAGAAAAGAACAACACCACAAACCAAAAGGCCCAGATGGCTGGGTCCCAGCGCCAGAGTTTCTGATTCATTTTGCATTTCTAGCAGGATCCCAGGTAATGTCAACACTGTTAGTCCAGGCGCAACAGGACAATTTGAGAACCCCTTGCCTGCCAGCCCCAGGTCCTGGGTCTGTCCCAAACCACTTGAGGACTCAGGGCAGTGGCCCCTCCGCCCCTGCTGGGGTTTGGCACCGTGGGGGAGACGGTGAGCAGTCAGTAGGACTCATCCTTATGCAGAAGACATGGATGATGCCCCTGGTGAAGGCAGCCACTGGAGATAATTTGCCGATAACACAGAGACAACACACCCCCAGCTCTGCTCACAGGTGTCACACACATTGCATGTGATCCCAGGACCAAAAAAGCAGAACAGGGCCACTTCATAAATGCATGTTTCCATTAATCTATTTCCCTTCCCTGCGGGTTTCTGAAGACAAGTGAAATATTAAATGATTGTAAAATCTAACCTTTAAGGCACAATCAAACCCTTTTAAAACAGTTCTTCTAATGAGGGAAATTGTCGCCTTATTATTATTTTTCTTTTTTCCGTCTCTTCATTCCCTTCCAGCTGGTGTGCAGGCAAAGTCCTCAGTGATTTCTTAATTTTGACTCAGGCTCTCTCTACAGCCGAACAAGTGGTGGGGAAAATCTCCTCTCTAGGCAACGGCAACATGTCTGTCTCATTTGTTTGGTTTCGCTCTGTAACATGACAGCTTGTGGGGCTGCTAATTCGAACTTAGGCCCTTCTAGGAATGCGTCGTTCGTGAACAGTAAATATATCAGGTTGCAGATTTTAGCCATTTAATTATTGAAAATGGGAATGCTTCCTTGCCTCATGAATATTTTAATGTGGAGCAATAGACAAATTGTCTTTCACGCCCAAATTTCATTGTATTTTGGAACCACTTCAGATTGCAGCCTTATCCGATTGCCCTGAAGCTGTGAGCTCGATTTTTCTTCAGGGAATTTGGTAGCAGAGTTACTTTGTTCCAAATCATGAAGAAGTCTGAGACATTTATAGGGAACAGGTCTTCTTAGCGTCATTTAGTTTGTCCTTGGATCTGTAAATGTCCTTGCTGGAAATAGAACCTGAAGCAATACTTTCTGTAAAGCGGATATAGCATTACATGGTAGGAACGGAGAGTTCCAGAAGCTCACGGGCTGGGTTTGAATCTTGACTTTCCTCTTGCTCACTGTGAAATTTAGGGCAGTTACTTCTCCAGGTCTCAATGTCTTCATCTGTAAAAAGTGAATGATAGTAACTACTTAACAGGATGACTTTGATTGTTACATAAAGTACTTAAATACATAGTATAATAACTGGACATATTATGTATTCAATAAGTGATAGTTACTTTATAATTATCCTTATTGTTATTCTGTGAAGTGCCTATGGCAGTACTGAGCATGTAGGTGTTCGGTAAATGCCATTTTTTTTACATTAATATTTATTTATTGGCTGCGCTGGGTCTTCACTGCTGCGCTGGGGCTCTCTCTAGTTGTGGCAAGCAGGGGCCACTTTCTAGTTGCGATGAATGGACTTCTCAACTGTGGTGGCTCCACTTGTTGGAGGGCACAGGCTCTAGGCGTGCAGGTTTAGCAGCAGTTTCACACAGGCTTAGTTGCTCCGCATCATGTGAAATCTTCCCAGACTACAGAAAAGGGTTGAACCCATGTTCCCTGCATTGGCAGGTGGATTCTTAACCACTGGACCACCAGGGAAAGGTGATAAATGGTCATTATTAGCATTAGCATTATTATAATTCTCACAGGTGGACATAGATTAAAAATACAATCTTCCACCATGCAAAGCATATGTGTTTTATTTTTTAAGATGTTTGAGCTAACAGGAATTTATATAAGTAAATAGACAGCCAAATTCAATTCAGCAAGATTAAAGTAAATTGAAGGTGCTCATATAAATAATTTAAGATAATCCCTGATGCAAAACGTTTGTTCAGTTTGTGCCTCAAAATAAAAATGGGTCCCCTAGGTGTTCAGGAACTCCTCTTTGCTGTGCATGGGTTTGCTACTGCTGCTGCTAAGTCATTTCAGTCGTGTCCAACTCTGTGCGACCCCATAGACGGCAGCCCACAAGTTTCCCCCGCCCCTGGGATTCTCCAGGCAAGAATACTGGAGTGGGTTGCCATTTCCTTCTCCAATGCATGAAAGTGAAAAGTGAAAGTGAAGTCACTCAGTCATGTCCGACTCCATGGACTGCAGCCTACCAGGCTCCTCCATCCATGGGATTTTCCAGGCAAGAGTACTGGAGTGGGGTGCCATTGCCTTCTCTGGTGCATGGGTTTGGGAACCTTAAATAAGAACAGTCTCCCTATGGAAGGGCAGCTCTGACGTGGGAGGTGACTTGGACTGGGGTGGAAAGTGGGGGAATCAAGGTCCTGGGCCTCACTCTGAGCTTGACCTTGGACAAGTCCTCACACTTCTCTGGGCTATAGTCTGCTCATCTCTAGAGTCTCTCTGATGCAAAAATGCTGCACTTCTCTAAGAGCATGTGATTTATTCCCTTTAAAAAGAGAGAGACTTTAAAAAAAGGGAGATTTCATCCTTTAAAAACCCTTAGACTCTGCACATTTTGCCAGTTGCTTTTAAACCACTAGGTATTAGGTGCCAGATATTTGAGGGTGCCTTAATTGGAAGTTGTGTTTATCATCTGGAGTGTATGTGCACGCACTAAATGTGGTTTTGACAGTCTCTCTCCATCCAGCTACTTGCTTCCAACCGGAATGATTTGCTTCTCCACTGCATTCAGAAGAGACACTTTAGTCCTTGTTACGAACGTTAATTAGTTTGAAGAAGAGAAAAAGGATTGTGTTTCTAAAAATAGTGCTGCTACCGAAGGCCATTTTTGGTGCTGTTATAATCTGGGTGCTTTCCTGAGGATGAGGGTAGCTGGCTCTGCTTTTTTTCTCTGCCCAAGAGAATGTTAGCATCTTTGAAATTGGGGAACCAGTCTTCCTAATCAGGGGGTAGAATGATGCGCGTCTCTGTGCTGAGCTGTCAGAGCAGTGGCCCAGTGTCTCCCACGGTTTAAATCTTAAATCTGCTAGTTGTTCGTGGGTTACACTGGTCTCAGAAGCCTGTAGACATGGCCTGTGATACTCCCCACAGTGTGAGCACATGGTGTCCGTGAGGTGGGCATACCAGCATCGCTGTGGGCCGCACAGCATAGAAAAGGGAAGGAGGGCTGCAGTGGGAGACCTGGGTCCTAGTCTTGGCTCTGGTACCGACTTGCTTCTCTGGGTGGAACCTCTGGATTGTAAGGACGTTTAGCGTGGCTCCTCCGTCCAGCTCTGTCATCCGGCCTTTTTTCATTCCTTCATGGAGGAGCTTGGGCTTGATTGCTGAGGACTGTTTCTGTTCCAACATTCTGTTCGATCAATTATTAATAAAATTAAGTCTCAGGCTTGTTATTTAGATAGGCATTTTGGTAGAATTCCGACAGCAGGTAAATCTCTGGATGAGTTTCAAATTCTACATGGCTCTGAAAAGTGTGCTTAGTTTTTGAGCTTGGTATTCCACTCATGAGGTTTATTGTTGGCTTTTTTTGCGGGAGGTGGGGGGTCTCCATAAACTGGTTCTTGGCTCGTTCATAGTAGTTGAGAAATGCTTTGGGATTTTTAATTTTTATTTTTATTGAAGTATAGTGGCTCAGGCGGTAAAGCGTCTATCTAGAATGCGGGAGACCCGGGTTCAATCCCTGGGTTGGGAAGATCCCCTGGAGAAGGATATGGCAATCCACTCCAGTACTATTGCTTGGAAAATCCCATGGACAGAGGAGCCTGGTAGGCTACAGTCTATGGGGTCGCAAAGAGTTGGACACGACTGAGTGACTTCACTTCATACTTCATACATCTTTTAGTTGATTGGGGGCATGGAAGAGACCCTGATGCTGGGAAAGACTGAGGGTAGGAGAAGGGGACGACAGAGGGTGAGATGGTTGGACGGCATCACTGACTCGATGGACATGAGTTTGAGCAAACTCCGGGAGATGGTGAAGGACAGGGACGTGTGCTGTAGTCCATGGGGTTGTAAAGAGTCAGACACGACATAGCAACTGAACAACAACATCGCTGATTTACAATGTTTTGTTAGTTTCAAGTATACAGCCAAGTGATTCAGTTATCCATATGTATTTATTTCAGATTCTTTTCCATTATAGGTTATTACGAGGTACTGAATACAGTTCCCTGTGCTATACAATAGGTTTGTGTTAGTTATCTATTTTTTATATAGTAGTGTGCATCTGTTAATCTCAAACTCCTAATTTATCCCCCCCTTTCCCCTTTGGTAACTATAAGTTTGTTTTCTATGTCTGTGGGTCTGTTTCTGTTCTGTATATAAGCTCGTGTGTATCATTTTTAAAGATTCCATATATAGGTGACACCATATGGTGTTTGTCTTTCTCTGGCTTACTTCACTTAGTATGATTATCTCTGGGTCCATCCATGTTGCTGCTAATGGCATTATTTCTTTTTTGCATGTGTGGTTGAATAATAGTCCAGTCCATGCTAAAGGAGATCAGTCCTGGGTGTTCTTTGGAAGGAGTGATGTTAAGCTGAAACTCCAGTACTTTGGCCACCTCATGCAAAGAGTTGACTCATTGGAAAAGACTCTGATGCTGGGAGGGATTGGAGGCAGGAGGAGAAGGGGACAACAGAGGATGAGATGGCTGGATGGCATCACCAACTCGATGGACGTGAGTCTGAGTGAACTCTGGGAGTTGGTGATGGACAGGGAGGCCTGATGTGCTGCAGTTCATGGGGTCGCAAAGAGTCAGACACGACTGAGCTGAATTGAACGGTCCATTGTGTGTTTATACACCGTGTGCACGTTCAGTTGTCTCACTTGTGTCTGACTCTTTGACACCCCATGGACTGTAGCCCGCCAGGCTCCTCTGTCCCTAAGATTCTCTAGGCAAGCGTACTGGAGTGGGTTGCCGTGCCCCCCAGGGGCTCTTCCCCATCCAGGGATCGAACCTGCGTCTCTTTCCTCTCCTGCATTGCAGGCAGATTCTTTACTCCTGAGCCACTGGGGCAGCATTTATACACCACATCTTTAATCATTCATCTATCGATGGACAGTTAGGTTGCTTCCATGCCTCGGTATTGTAAATAGTGTTGATATGAACATTGGGGTACATGTATCTTCTCAAATTAGTGTTTTCATTTTTTCCAGATATAGTCCAGGAGTAGGATTGCTAAATCATATGGTAACTCTCTTTTTAGCTTTCGAGGAACCTCCATGCTGTTCTCCACGATGGCTGTATCAGTTTACATTCCCACCATCAGTGCAGGAAGGTTCCTTTTCCTCCACATCCCTTCCAGCATTTATTATCTGTAGGCTTTTTGATGATGGCCGTGAGAAGTGCTTTGGCTAATTTTCTACTCCAGGCTCTCAGTAGCGTTCAAGTTGCTTCATGTGTTATCTCAGAATTGGTGGGGGCTTGACATTTTCTTGATTTACGATGCCATCATTTGAGGTTGTGTTTTCTCTTTTGGTCTGTTTCACATTTGAGTTACTTTTGGTGATATCACCCTATTCTCCCATTTTTCTCTATGTGTCCCAATCTGAATTAAAGAAATTACATTTGTATGGCAAATAATGTCTTGGGCAATTTACCACCTATGTGCTGACATTTAAGCTGTTTTTTTCTTTAAGAAAGATCTCAGCCTTTTTCTGAGCTTCATCTGTAAAATGAGGATTATAATCATGAGAACCCTTGAAGGAGGCCAAATTAGCAGCCTCCTTTTCCCTAAGTTCTGAATTAATTGAGAGTAAGACAAAGGCCTAAAGAAGATAAAGACTAAAATATCACCTCCATCAAGGAAGAGGTGATGTTGAGAGTGTATCTTATGTCCATGCGCAAATGAACCCCCTGATGTTAGATCCAGAGTGAGACTCATGCAGACAGCTGTCCCCCCATCCGCAGGCAGAACTGGGGAACCAGGTCCAGTTCCCTGATGAGGAGCAGAACCTGTGCTCCCAGGAGGAAGGGAGAAGGGATTGAGCTACTTTCACCCAATATCTCCTTCCAAATCCGCCAATCCAAAAGGCATTTCATTTCCTCGGTGGAGTAGAGCAGGGGTGGGGCAGAGAGTCCAAAAATGTTACCTGAAGTCACTCCTGTCACACGGAGAGTGGGTGGGAGGAAAAGTGCCTCCCCAGGTTCCCCTCCTTCCCCAATCACATTTACCTCACAGGAAGCAGAGTAGCAGGGGTTAAAAGAACAGGCTTCGGAGGACAATAGACCCAGGTTTCCAATGCCAGCCTCCTTTCACAGGCTGTGTGATCCTAGATGAATTCCTCCACCTTGTTAAACCTCACCTGTAAAACAGGAGTGATAATAAAGGTCATTGTGCAAGGTAAGCGGGATAATCCACCAGAATGTAAGTTACATGATAAGTACTCAATAAAGAGTAGAAAGTCAAAAGAGAATATGTATATAAACATCGTCTGTAAATTATAGTTTTCCCTGGTGGCTCAGAGTTTAAAGCCAATGCGGGAGACCCGGGTTCGATCCCTGGGTTGGGAAGATCCCCTGGAGAAGGAAATGGCAACCCACTCCAGTATTCTTGCCTGGAGAATCCCATGGATGGAGGAGCCTGGTGGGCTACAGTCCACGGGGTTGCAAAGAGTCGGACACGACTGAGCGACTTCATTTTCACTTTCACTTTCATATAAAGAAGTATTATCATTGATGGTGGTGTTATTAGTATAATATTGAATTCCACTTGTTATACAATACTGTTTGCACCTCCCGATTTAGGCTGATTGAAATAGGCTGCGGTACTGGGTGGCTTGTTATGCGTCTCTTTTCTGTCAGCTCAAAGCAGAATCCACACACCAGAAGGAAAGAAGAAATTGAATTAACGAGACGCTCCCATGCAGCCGAATGACCTGTCCTCTGATTTCAGCTATTTTTGTAGATTCTTCTGGAAGCTGTCATGTAATTCTGTAGCAGTCATTAGAAAGTATTCATCCCATTTAATTTTTGCTGAAAAATCATTAGTGGGAATTTGACATGGGCCTGGAGTGTTCTCAAGCCCATAGTCCACCACTAGGCTTCAAGGGACAGCTCCCCTTGACTTGAGCCCTTGAGATTCACTCAGGAGAAAACCAGGGTGGAGGTCAGGGGGGCTGTTACAGCTTCGCTCTGCCTCCTCTTTGTCCTTCTCTGTCATCATCCTCCACATCACATTTATTCAGTGTTACGTGGCCAGCTTCTTTTTTGTCTAATTTTGGCTATGTATGGTTTTTATTATCTGCACTTTGTTATCATTGCTGTTCAGTCACTAAGTCACATCCGACTCTTTGCGACTCCATGGACTGCAGCACATCAGGCTTCCCTGTCTTTCACCATCTTTTGGAGTTTGCTCAAACTCTTGTCCATTGAGT
Organism: Oryx dammah; assembly: GCF_014754425.2. Taxonomy (NCBI): domain Eukaryota; kingdom Metazoa; phylum Chordata; class Mammalia; order Artiodactyla; family Bovidae; genus Oryx; species Oryx dammah. The sequence goes on along the minus strand of NW_024070209.1, from coordinate 91,948,494 downwards.
TGGTGATACCATCTGACCAGCTCGTCCTCTGTCATCCCCTTCTCCTCCTGCCCTCCGTCTTTCCCAACATCAGGGTCTTTTATTTTCTATTGAATCAACTCTTTGTATCAAGTAGCCAAAGGTTTGGAGCTTCAGCTACAGCATCAGTCCTTCCAATGAATATTCAGGACTGATTTCCTTTAGGATTGACTGGTTTAATCTCCCTGCAGTCCAAGGGACTCTCGAGTCTTCTCCAGCTCTACAATTCTGCACTTTACTGGTATCATATTTGCCCACTGACTTGAGCAGAGTCAGGACTGGCAAGGTTTGATTCATTCCAGAGCCTGTGGTCCCTTCATTGGGAGCCTTGGTGACAACCTGAAACCTGGAAGGAGGCTCTGGAGGGACCCTTGCTGCTTCTGTGTCACCAACACCAGGCAGGAACCAGCAAGAACCTTTTCCTGACAACTGTTATTGCTAAGATCTGGAGAAGGGAAGGACTAACCACTCCAGTATTCTTGCCTGGAAAATTCCACAGAGGAGCCTGGTGAACTACAGTCCATGGGGTCGCAAGGAGTCAGACACGACTGAGCGACTAACACTTTCACTTTTCGTCATTGCTAAGGTCAAAAGCAGCCTCATTTTCGGTTTTACTTAGTTTTTTAAATAGCATTTGTTTTTTTGCATGGAGCTGGGAGCACGGGAGCATCGCTGCAGGGAGTGAGCCGTCTGGAAGGCCTGAGTCCCACACTCTGTCCTCGGGGCAGCCCCTTGCCGTCTGCTGGAGAAAGCACACGCTCTGGCCCCAGGTGTGAGGGTGAATCACTGGAGTTGTGTTCAATTATGAAAAAAATGTATGAGCCGCTACCCTTTGCCAGGCCCAGGGTGGAAATGAAACGGTAGAATCCATCTTGTGTGGCAGAGTGTCGTGGGCCACAATGGCTGGTGCTCCTGGGCCCTTAGGGAGGGCAGCCGTGATGTGGTTATCAGTGCTGACCAGTTCGGGCCTTGGGAGCTCCCGGCGGGCAGGAAGGACACTTACGATGATTCCTGTACTGCTCGGTGAGAGCAGCGTCACAGGGAGCAGGCTGAGAAGAGGCTGACCAAATGGGAAAAGTGGAGAATGGGCTGGAGAAGCATTCATAGCCCTGTCAGACCGGGAAGGACTGAAGGCCTGGGCCATCCAGCCTGGGGCACAGCAGCCTTGGGGAAGACTAGAGACCATCCCCACCTGTGGGAAGGCCTTTCAGGGGCGTGCGTGCATGCTAAGTCACTTCAGTCATGTATGACTCTTTGCAACACTTTGGACCGTAGCCCACCAGGCTCCTCTTGTCCATGGGATTCTTCAGGCAAGAATACTGGAGTGGGTTGCCGTGCCCTCCTCCAGGGAATCGTCCCAACCCAGGGATCAAACCCGTGTCTCTTATGTCTCTTGCCATTGGCAGGCAGGTTCTTTACCACTAGCGCCACCTGGGAAACCCCCATTCAGGGGGGAGCCACATTTATTTCACAGGGCTCCAGGGGGAAGAGCTAAGACTAACAGAATATACCAGAGGGCAGACTTTGGACACGTCTCAACAAAAGCTTTCTAATAATCAGGGTTCTCTAAAGTGGAACAGGGCTGCTCGGGATCCTGCTGTCTGTCACAGAAGGGCCCATGCAGAGCCAGGTCAGGGAGGAGGTAGAGGACAGAGTCTAGGCTTTGGTGGCCGAGACCGAGATTGGAATCAAGCTTGTGCACTTGCTGTGTGACCCCAGGCAGGTCCCTTGCCTCGTCTGAATCTCCTTTTCGTGCAGCGATCCAATGACTAGTGTGAAGGTGCCTTATGAACTGGGAAACATCGTGCAAAATGTTAATTATGCTCATTGTGGTTTCACTGCAGTTACTGGTGAGCGTGTCCTACTCTTCTCCTAATGATGAAATGTGTGTTGATTGAATTGATTAATGAGCCAATGATTTTCTGCCTAAAACTGGCCCTTAAACTTGAATTTGCATCCCATCTGTAAAGCTTAGTACATAGTAGGCTCCAGCTTAACAATGTGTTGAGTGAATAAATGAATGAAGGAGAGATTAAATACATTAACTACTGCTATCGATCTCAATTAATTCTAAGCACAGATGTGAGATGGGCCCAGAAGACAGAATCAGACACAGGATTGTAATGGTGATGGTGGCATTGGATGGGATGTTGGCCCCGCTGGCCTGTGGGTCACTCTCATGTGTGAGAGTTTGCATTTCTGGGGCAGCTACAGTCTTGGTGAGAAATGTTTCACCCTGGGACTATGGCATGTCTATTTGGACCCAGAGAGTCAGTCCTCAGCTTGCATTTTTAGATCCCATTCCTGCTCCTGTACCACAGTGTGTCCACATTAACTTCCTGCAGACAGCAGGGTGGAGGAGGGCTGCTCAGAAAGCAGCGCTGCACTGGGTTCTGGGTGACCCTGCAGTGTCACCCACTCGGGAATGGTCGAGCCCACACCCAAGAATGCAACACCCCCACTGCTTGGCAGTTAGAGTCAGGGGTGTGGATTCTGCGATCCTGAGCATCTCTGTGGGGACCAGTGGTTCTGTCTCTTCCTGGCTCGATGACTTTGGGCAAGTTGCCCTCCAAGCCTCAGTTTCCATATCTGTAAACCAGGACCATACCTACTTCATATATAGTTACTGTGAGGATCACTGTTAAATGATTGTTTAGTCCAGTGCCAAGCAATGGTAGGGTTCAGAGAACGCCATAGCATCAGCAGCAACAAAGTGACTGCTCGAGTTCTCAGACGTGGTCAGTTGCTACCGTGTGTAATTACTATAACTTGCCAAACTACAGAAACATACATAAACCACTTTCTCCATGAGTGTAATATCGAGGTGCACAATTTGGGGACAAACATTAAATAAGTGAAGATGGGAGTTTAAGTCAATGACGGGTAAGTCAATGACGGGAGAGAGAAAAGAAGTATTTCCTTTTCTCAGTATAAGCAGACCTTGGAGATATTGTAGGTTTGGTTCCAGATCACTGAAAGTAATGTGCCTATAGCAATAAAGCGAGTCACATGAATGTATTGGTTTCCCAGGGCATATAAAACTGGCCTAAAACTGGCCCTTAAACTTGAATTACCTTTACATTATACTGTAGTCTACTAAGTATGCAATAGCATTATGTCTTAAAAACAATGCATAGAGCTTAGTTTAAAAAAAATTCGTTGTTGCTGAAAAAAATCTAACCATCACCTGAGCCTTTAGGGAGAGTTGTAGTAGTAACATCCAAGATCACTGATCACAGGTCATCACAACAAATACGATCATAATGAAAAAGTTTGAACTGTTTCGAGAATTAACAAAATGTAACACAGAGATGCGAGGTGAGCAAATGCTGTTGGACAAATGGTGCTGATAGACTTGCTCCTTGCAGGGTTGCTACAGAAGTTCAACTTGGGAAAAACACAGTGTCTGTGAAAGGCAATAATGTGAAGTGTGCCTGTACAGACAGCTGCCCCAGAATCATTACTCTAGTTCTGCCACTGCCTCGTTTCAGATGAGCTACCTTAAGAAAGAGTCTACGGTGATCTTGGCCTCAATTTTCTCATCTGTAAAATGGGGGGTAATTGTAGCTACTTCATTGGGTGATTGAGAGGATTCAGTGAGCTTAACATACTATACTTAATGATTTAAATTTTTTTAACTTTTTATTTTAGAAAAGTTATAGACTTACAGGAAGCACATGCATGCTAAGTTGCTTCAGTCATGTCTGACTCTTTGCAGCCCCATGGACTGTAGCCCACCAGGCTCCTCTGTCCATGAAATTCTCCAGACAAGAATACTAGAATGGGTTGCCATGCCCTCCTCCAGGAGATCTTCCTGACCCAGGGATCAACCCGAGTCTCTTAGGTCTCCTGCATCTGCAGGTGGGTTCTTTACCAGTAGCGCCACCAGAAGCCCAACTGGAAGTTGCACAAATAATACTACAGAGAGGTCCTGTGTACCAAATGTTCCACTGGGACCATTTTGACATGTAACTATACATGTCAAAACCAAGAGCTTAACATTGGTTCAATTCACAAATCTTTTTCTTTTTTTTTTTTAATGTTCAAATAAAACTTTACTTAGGGACACAAACTTGAATTATATATTAGTTTATTTTATTTTTGACTGCACTGGCTTGTGGAATCTTAGTTTCCTGACCAGGGATTGAACCCAGGCCCTTGGCAGTGAGGGCACAGTGTCCTAACCACTGGACCATCAGGGAATTTCCAAAGTTATATATAATTTTTAAATGTCATGAGATATTATTCTTAAGGTTTTCTTTTTTTCAACCATTAAAGAATGTAAAACCATTAGCCTGTGAGTCATACAATAGCAGGCAGAGGTCTATCTGAGTTTATATGTTTACTGTATCTGTGTGTGTATGTATCTATCTACTTATTATCCACCTGCCTGACTACACTTTTTAATACCCAAGGACTAAATAAGATGATCACTTGGAACAGGACTTGATACATAATAGTCGTTCCGTAAATGTCAGTTCGAGTACCATGTATGAAAGGGATTAGCTCAGCGCCTGGCTGTAAAAGTAGGGGCTCAGTAAGCAGGAACCTGCTTTATTCTTTTTTCAGTTTACACTCTCCTTTATTCTCTACAAGCATCATACCAGCACAACAAGGCTTTATAGCTATCGAGCTATTCTTATTACAGGAACATGCTATGAGGGGAAAACACCTTGGGTCTTGAACGGTGGGGACCGTGTGCAGCTGCACTCAGCTGAGGTGGTAAGAGGCCACAGAGCGCAGGTATTTTCTGTTGGGCCCTCCTGTTATTCCTTACTCAGAGGCTCCACTCTAGCACTCCAATATTGGAAGTCTGCACATCCCGTGGCTGAGGCAGAGGCAGGGCTGCCGGAGGGATGGGTCGTTTCAGAGGATGTTTCTGCGTTGTGCCCCCACTGGCAGAGGCAGGGAGCACCTCCAGACAACTCGTTGCACTTATATTTTCCTTTTCACTGACGCTGAGTCTGGGCACCTAGCAAATAGCAGCATGTATAAAGCATTGATACCAGGTGTTGTCAGATTAAAAATTCCAGATATGTGTTTTTCAGATACTTGAGATTTATCTCTTTAAACTAAAAAACTTTTTCAATTTTAACTGTTTGGAATTTGTCTTTCCAAAATGCCTGCTTCCTGAAATTAAAAACAGAACAAAACATAATTTGACATTTTTCCCCTCTTTATTTTTTTGATATCTTGAAGTTAAGAGGGGTTCTGTGAACTAGTTCTCAAAAACCAGAACAGAACAAAACTCTCAGTGTTTGCCCATTTCCGTGGTGTAAATTTATTCCTGCTACCATTTCAAGCTCTTGATGGTTTGTGACAACCAACTTGGAAAATGCCTGAGATCTGAGCTACCCACCACAAGGGGGCAGTGTGCAGCTGCTATGCTTCAGATCTGAACTTCAGCCCTGGGATTGCTGGGCTTTCGTCCTGTTGCCCCCCCCCCCCCCCCCCCCTTGAGAGCTGGGTTACCCAGGACGGGCTACTTAACTGGGGTTTCTTCATATGAACTAATCCACGCTGAGGGTGAGGACTCAACAAGGTGACCTAAGTCATGGGTCCCAAACTTCAGTGCCCTGGGGGCCAAGCCAGTGGGGATTGGCTGATGGCCGCAGCATGTGAATGGGTAGTTGGGACAACACCTGAAACAGTGGTTCTCAAGCTGAGCTGGTGAACTTATATGTGCCTGGGCTCCATCTCAGACTAGTTAAACCAGAATGTCTGGGGGAGGCAGTAAGTGGAATGTTGTTGTAATTTCTAAAAATTCCACAGGGAGATCAATCCCCACAACAGGACTTGCTCACCGTGGTATTAATTGTGGACTGCTTTCTATAAGCTGAGATCCCCAGTCCCCAGAATCTAATGGCTGATGATCTGAAGTGGAACTGATATGACAATAATAGAAATAAAGTGCACAGTAAATGTCATCTGCTTGAATCATCCCCAGACCATCTGTCCCCGCCCCCCCACCCCTGACCCTGGTCCTTGGAAAAATTGTCTTCCATAAAAACTGGTCTCTGGTGCCAAAAAAGTTTGGGGATTGTTGCTTTAAAGGACTTAGATGTTGACTTTTAAAATAATTTCCCTCTCCAATACTATCCTAAATGAAAACATTGTACCTAGGGTGAGTTTGGGAAAACTGTAAATAGTTTGATATAGGGATGGTGGAGGTGGGATGTTCAGGAAGCAGAGGGGATACAGTAGAATGGTTGGCAATGGTTGAATTATAAACGGCCTGAATGCCAGGCCAAGGAGGTTTTGCTTTGCCTTGAGGGCAGAGGGGAGGACCCTGGAGACATGTCAGGGAACGGACAGCACTGCTGTGATGAGGGTCATCTGTGATTGGTCCGTTAGGTCAGCTGCAATCACTCATCCTTCAGCGCAATCCCCCTCCCTCCCTCACCCCTCCATTCTGTGTTCCTGCTCTTCCCCCATTTGCATAATTTACCTTTACTTATTATTATGCTTTCATCATTTTCATTATCACAGCATGAACTGGCAGGGCTGGTCTGACGCAGTGTGGAATTAACTGATGGGACCTCAGAAGACCTCCTTAGTTCCTATTATTAACCCGAGTATCTTTCAGGGAAAATTTTATTAAAAAGAGATCATCTGGGGTTTGTTTTCAGCTGCCTATTCCAGAGGGGGCATGGCCGGTGATTGCCCTTGCCCTTGACTTCCGTCTGTGTGCACACTTGGAAAAGCAGGTGTCACTCAGAGCTCAGAGAGCAACAGTTTCTAATTAGTTGCTTGTTAAACCACCGGGCCTCCAGATTGGGCTGCTAAAATTGCTAGTTTTTCCATGAGGAAACCCTGATGGTAATTTTTTTTTTTTTTTCCCACCCGGAGCACAAAGCACATCCGGTTCTCTGCTGCTGCCACATTTTTCTGAGATCCTTGACAGACTGTTGTCATCGTTACTGTTACGTGTTACTATTACTATTTATGGCACCTGGGCGGAACTGGGTGCTCTGCAAATATTATTGTCTTGTTGAATTCTCATAGGACCTTTGCAGACACTGTTTTCCCAGAAGAGGAAATTCTGGTCTCTGAGAGCTGAGTCACCGCCCCAGGTCATGCAGCCAGAACCCGTCAAGCTCAGCCCTAGGCTGGACCCTTGGCCATGTTCTATGCTATAACCTCTTCTCTGTATTGTTGCTATCCACTTGCCTGTGTTTCACTAACCATCTTTGATGATGTAGGAGTTTGTATTTTAGTCCAATAGCATCTGGAAAATAATGAAAATAATTTTTAAATGTAGCTTAGATTAAATACCACTAATACTTCCCCCAGACTACTGTCATTCCATTTGGGTTCACTTACAGGAACAAATTCAATATTTCCCTACTATAGCAGTGAAGTTCCAAATTCTAAAACTACCCCACGGGCAAGAGTTTAGTTCTTCTATGATTATTCATGGTGTAACCAGCCTTCCTAGGCTGTATTAATCATTTCATTAATTTGGTCAGAGTTTGTTCCTCCTTCCAGCAAAATGGTAATTGCTTAGAGTCACTTTTGATTTGGAATTTCAAAAACATCATATTAACTTGATTTTTTAAATAAAAACTCTCTCACTCTTAGCTGTTTACATTTCTATAATATGAGGATAGATTTGTATTCTTTGATCAGACATGAAAAAAAGAGATGGGTGGGACTGTAGAATCACTTTTTTCATTTATTCAACCAACATTTTTTGAACACCTTTTGTGTGCCGGATACTGTTTTAGGGGGAGAGGATAGAGCCATGAAGCAGCCCCGTGAGGTCCCCTCTCATGGAGCCCACTTTCCAAAGGAGGGGCAGACATTCAATAAACATACCTAGGAAAAGTAGGGAAAAAATGCTGTGGTGCCAGTGAGCATGGTCATGGGATGGCAATGGGCACAAAGAGAAGTGGCCCTTCTCTGAGGTGCTCTCTTTGCCGGGGGGAGACAGGCATTTCAATAAATAAATACAAATTTTAGTTTCTGGGCATTTGGGGATTTAACATGTACAAGTTTGACTATTCTGGGGCAATATGGATATCTGTGAGATGTAGCCGTTTGTCATTTTACTGAGGTGTAACTGTTGGAGAACACTCTTGAGAGTCCCTTGGACTGCAAGGAGATCCAACCAGTCCATCCTAAAGGAGATCAATCCTGAATACTCATTGGAAGGACTGGTGCTGAAGCTGAAACTCCAATACTGTGGCCACCTGATGGAAAGAGCTGACTCATTTGAAAAGACGGTGATACTGGGAAAGATTGAAGGTGGGAGGAGAAGGGGATGACAGAGGATGAGATGGTTGGATGGCATTACCAACTCAATGGACATGAGTTTGAGTAAACTCTAGGAGTTGGTGATAAACAGGGAGGCCTGGAGTGCTGCAGTCCACAGGGTTGCAGAGTCAGACACGACTGAGAGACTGATCTCTGAAGTTATCTTTTGGGCTTCCCTGCTGGCTCTGTGGTAAGGAATCCACCTGCCAAGGCTGAACCCAAAGGAGACACGAATATGATCCCTGGGTCGGGAGGATTCCCTGGAGGAGGAAATGGCAACCCACTCCAGTATTCTTGGCTGAGATAATTCCATGGACGGAAGAGCCTGTGTGCTATTGCTGTGCTTAGTCTCAGTTGTCAAGTGGGCCTTAGGAAGCATCACCACAAACAAAGCTAGTGGAGGCGATGGAATTCCAGTTGAGCGATTTCAAACCCTGAAAGATGATGCTGTGAAAGTGCTGCACTCAATATGCCAGCAAATTTGGAAAACTCAGCAGTGGCCACAGGACTGGAAAAGTTCAGTTTTCATTCCAATCCCAAAGAAAGGCAATGCCAAAGAATACTCAAACTCCCGCACAATTGCACTCATCTCACACGCTAGTAAAGTAATGCTCAAAATTCTCCAAGCCAGGCTTCAGTAATATGTGAACTGTGAACTTCCAGATGTTCAAGCTGGTTTTAGAAAAGGCAGAGGAACCAGAGATCAAATTGCCAACATCCGCTGGATCATGGAAAAAGCAAGAGAGTTCCAGAAAAATATCTATTTCTTCTTTATTGACTATGCCAAAGCCTTTGACTGTGTGGATCACAATAAACTGTGGACAATTCTGAAAGAGATGGGAATCCCAGACCACCTGACCTGCCTCTTGAGAAACCTGTATGCAGGTCAGGAAGCAACAGTTAGAACTGGACATGGAACAACAGACTGGTTCCAAATAGGAAAAGGAGTATGTCAAGGCTGTATATTGTCACCCTGCTGATTTAACTTACATGCAGAGTACATCATGTGAAATGCTGGGCTGGCTGAAGCACAAGCTGGAATCAAGATTGCTGGGAGAAATATCAGTCACCTCAGATATGCAGATGATACCACCCTTATGACAGAAAGTGAAGAACTACAGAGCCTCTTGATGAAAGTGAAAGAGGAGAGTGAAAAAGTTGGCTTAAAGCTCAACATTCAGAAAAACAAGATCATGGCATCCGGTCCCATCACTTCATGGCAAATAGATGGGGAAACAGTGGAAACAGTGTCAGACTCTATTTTGGGGGGCTCTAGAATTACTGCAGATGGTAATTGCAGCCATGAAATTAAAAGACGCTTACTCCTTGGAAGGAAAGTTATGACCAACCTAGACAGCATATTAAAAAGCAGAGACATTACTTTGCCAACAAAGGTCCATCTAGTCAAAGCTATGGTTTTTCCAGTAGTCATGTATGGATGTGAGAATTGGAATATAAAGAAAGGTGAGCCCTGAAGAATTGATGCTTTTGAACTGTGATGTTGGAGAAGACTCTTGAGAGTCCTTTGGACTGCAAGGAGATCCAACCAGTCCATCCTAAAGGAGATCAGTCCTGAATATTCATTGGAAGGACTGATGCTGAAGCTGAAACTCCAATTCTGTGGCCACCTGATGGGAAGAGCTGACTCATTGGAAAAGACCCTGATGCTGGGAAAGATTGAAGGCGAGAGGAGAAAAGCATGACAGAGAATGAGATGGTTGGATGGCATCACCGACTCAATAGATGTGAGTTTGAATAAACTCCGGGAGTTGGTAGGGAGGCCTGGCGTGTTGCGGTCCATGGGGCCACAAAGAGCTGGACACGACTGACCGACTGAACTGAACTGAAGTCCCCTCCATACAAACGAGTTCTGTTCTGAGAGCGAGTTTGCAAGTCCAAGAAGATAGCCTAGGTACCCAACTAACACAACTGGCTGTGTGATAGGTTTAGAATACTTTTCACAGACACACAATTAAAAAACCACAAAAAATAAAGCATGTTAAGTTTTACAGTATAGCACCTTGCAAAGTACAGTAGTCCAGTACAACAGCTGGCATACAGGGAATGGCTTCTAATGAACAGCCAAGAAGTGTTACTGACTGGAGGAGGGAGAGGAGGTGGGAGATGGTAAAGCTGAAGGATCGTCAGCAATAGGAGGTGAAGGGCAAGCTGCAATTTCTCTCACGCCTGACGTGAGTGCACGTCTACATCTCCGAAAGTTCATAACCTGAAGGTTCGTATGAAGGGGACTTACCGTCCTACGAGGGCTTCCCTGGCGGCTCAGCTGGTAAAGAATCTGCCTGCAGCGCAGGAGACCTGAATTCAGTCCCTGGGTCGGGAAGATCCCCTGGAGGAGGGCATGGCAACCCACTCCAGTATTCTTGCCTGGAGAACCCCATGGACAGAGGAGCCTGGCAGTCCATGAGGTTGCCAAGAGTCGGACATGACTGAGTGACTAAGCAGAGCACAGCACTGTAGTACTAACAGTTAGGCAGAGATGAACCAAAGGCTCATTGGTCAGCTGGACCCATTCACTAGTTAAATGACTTGTTAATTCATGCCTGCCTCAGGGAAAGGTACCGTCCCCCTGTCATCTCATTTCATCCCAACCACAGTCGTGATCAGGATTATCCTCTCCACCCACTCGACCTTACTTGCCAGGCCTTCAGGACTGCCAATGCCAAGGGCTTACTGTCATCCATCCTGAGGTCTGTAGCACAGGCATAAGAGGCTACGGGAACACAAACAGTTCAGATGCTGCAGGTCCTCGGATGTCCCTTCTCGAAGGCGGGGGCACTAGATGGGGTCTTGCGGAAGGAGAGGTGTTCGTCAGGCAGAGAATGGGAGGCAGCAAGCAGAGGGAGCCACGTGTGCAGAGGCAGGAAGTATGAGAGCCAGAGTACATTCAGGCACAACAGAGACCAGGAACGTGGGCGGAGCGGGAAGCTGGCAGGAGATGAATCTGGAAACGGGGGTGGGAAGCAGCAGAGGAAAGGCCGGAGCATGTTCAGAGGCAAGGTTGACAGGATTCCTGCTGGCTGCAGTGGAGGAGGGAGGGAGCAAGGAGTCAAGGATGCTCTGGGGTTTTGGCCTGAGCACTGGGTGGAGCCTGGGAAGACAGGGGCGCTGATCTGTATCACACAAATACCCCTCCGGGGACAGACCCCAGGATGGGCTGGACAGTGAGGGCTCAAAGGCTGCAGGGCCAGTTGACAGATGAGAAATGGCATTTGGCAGTAGAGCTAGAGAAAGGGGAATCAACCATAGAGACCTTGCCAGGCTTGACTCAGCAGGCTGGAGGAGTCCCTGGGATCTGATGTATGAAGGTGGAGGACTCACTCATGCCGGGGTTGAGAGTGAAATGATGAATTTAGGTCAGGGATGCAGCTGGGAGAATAGATTTCAGGGGAAGGAAAGAAGTTGGGAAAGACATTTGGGACAGGTCGATTTTTTTTTTTTTGGTTCAATTTTTCCAAAAAGATTTATTTATTTATGGCTGCACTGGGTCTTCGTTGCTACCCAAGGGCTTTCTCTAGTTGCAGCAAGCAGGGGCAACTCTCATCGCAGTCCGTGGGCTCCTCATTGCTGTGTCTTCTCTTGTTGTGGAGCCCAGTCCCTAGAACTCAAGCTCATGTGGGATCTTCCCGGACCAGGGATCAAGCCCATGTCCCTTGCATCGCAAGGTGGATTCTTAACCATTGGACCACCAGGGAAGCCCTCAATTTTTACTGGAGTATACTTGGTTTTACAATATCATGTTAGTTGGAACAGGATGCCTTTAAGTTACGTGGGAGATATGCAAATCAAACCAGTCTAGAGGCTGTTGAAGAGGTGAGACAAGAGACATTTTAACACAGGCTGGGAAGCCAGACCACAGGCATGCAAACTCCACTCAGTCAGCTGAGTGGCCAAGGTGAGGCACTCAGCCTTAGTTTCTTCTGTGTTTAAAATGGGGGGCATTTGCAGCACCTACGCTACAGATTGAGAGGATTGCGTGAGAGAGACACACATGGGAGATTAGCAGGGTGCCTGCCAGCTGTCAGCGCTCAGTAAATGTTGGCTATCATCATCCTTGTCATCATCACTCCTGATTTCATGGCCATCAGCCCCTTGGGGTAGTGGGGGCCACTGCAGGGGATGGGATCCGCCAGGCGGAGTGTGGGGAGCAAGACAGGAGAGCAGGGGAAGAAACAGCTTCCGCCTCCATTTCTTCAAGAAGCAGCGCAAAGGGCATGTTCTGGGATCCGGGGCTCACTTTTGTCATGGATGTGGCTTGACTTGAAAGTTTCTCAAAATTAACTGCAATTAGAAGGTAAGGAGTAAGCCACGGTTTGAATCAGCAATCCTGTGGTTTCCTTTTCATGAGAGCTCTTCTGAACTCACGAGTAAGATAATGACAGGCTCAGCACAGTAAAAATGTTTTAATGGGGAGAAGTGAGTGTGAACGTCAGAATCTTAAATGCATTAATTTTCAACATTGTGAGATTAATTGGCTCCCAAATATAGCCTGCTCCTGCTGTAATTGGGGTTCTGGGGAGCTTCCAGCTTTCCTGTTACCTTTAGCCAACATTTCGGGTTCGACGGTGAATCATATTTTAAGAGGTTAGTCATCTAATTAAAATTATATTTCCGGTTTATATGAAATAGAAGAAGAAGGGGTCAGCAGATATTTATGGAGGCTGTTGCTCCACACCTGTGGTGACACAGGGTATCCAGAGAGGAGTAAGGCCTGGCCCTGGTCTTCAGGCAGCCCAGGGCTTGCCACTGGAAGCAGCCTGGAAACACTGAAGTCAACTCAAGGAGATAAGCGGTGGTGATAAGCTGCTGTCAGGGCTCAGAGGGGAAAAGTGACTCCCTCTGCCCAGTGAGCCCGCAAGCATCCCTGGAGAAGGTGGCATTTGAGGGAGGCCTGGAAGGCAGCCAGGGAGAAAGGGGGAGGATGCCAATCTAACTTGGACCAGTTTGGTAACGTCGCAGAGGTCCAGGGAGCACCGAGGAGGTCTGAACCAGGCACTGACCCCTGGGGACAGTTTGGAGAAGCATTAACCTCTCCTGTGACGGCTGAGGAGGAGTGGGCACGTGGAGAGGGATAAATCAGGAAGAGGGAGTTCGTGGATCACAGATGGGTAGAACGCCAAGGGAGGGAGGGAAAGAGATGGGGGTGGGGCAAGGGACGAGGCTGCCGGTTTCCCACGAGCGTGCAGTTTCATGTAATTTAGAAATAGGATTTATGACCGTCAATCAAACACATACTCAGAAAATCTAACGTAGCTATTACAAGCTCTTTGCTGGTAAGCTGTGCTTTGAGACTGGATTAAATACTTGACCTGTGTCATTGTTGAAAACCACAAAAATGAGCTGGGTTGTCAGGGCCTGGTGAGGAAGGCAGGAAAGCCAGGCTGCTCGGGAGGCTGCAGGAGGGAAAGTGAATGTCCCTTCGCTTTTCAGGTGGTGCAAGAGATGCTCTCACCTCTCATCCCCACAAGCTCACTTCCCTGCCTCCCTCTGCCTGCTGCTCCTCCTTGTGCTGAGCAGAAGTCAAGGCCGGACAGATGAACTGCTTTTCAGAGCTGTCACCACGTCTGCGAGGTACTTGGCCTGCAGCGCCCAGGCTGGGCTGGCTGGTGCAGGAAGAGGGGGACGCCCAGGAGTACCAGGGATTTCTCTGGGGCTTGACCTAGGGCTGGAGATTTGTCTTTTTTTTTTTTTTTTTTCCCTTTTTAAAAAATAAAAAAAAAATTATGAAATATTTTAAGCATTCAGAAAACAATCTAGTACATATTTACTCCTTTCCGAGGTTCTGTGGATGTGAACAATGCTGTCTTATCTACTTCAGATCTCTTTATTTTTTCTTTTTTTAAAAAAGAAATCATTTCCAGATATAGCATCCCTTCTCTTCCCCCTCCCCATTGCCCCCAGGAACCGCTTGGTGGTTTTTTTTTTTAACTTTCTCTAAGTATATCTATATACTTTCGCACAGTATATATATGTGGTTATTTTGTCTATCAGTTTTTATATACATGATGTAATATTGTACTTGTATCCTTTAGCAACCAGCCTTTTTGTTTAACCTTATGTTTCTGATATTTATCCAGTGTGATTAACTTGGATCTATGCTGGAGCCATATGATTTAGCTGCTGCATAATATTTCATTTAATAAGCCACAGTTTATCTATCCCTTCCTTGTTAGTTTAGTCTTCCATAAGGAAAAGCCAGGTTGCTCTCATCTTTGCTATTACAAACAGTGTTGCAGTGAACACCCCTGCACACAGGCAGGCCTTTCTCTGGGATGGTTACCTAGAAGTGGAAAAGAGCGCCTTCTTTGGTTTGGGTTATTTTCTAACATCAGACTTGATCTGTGTGGCTTGCTGCTGTAGCTGTTGCACCTATAGCAGTGCCTGGTAAGTAGTCAATAAACATCCATTTAAAGAATAAATATTGATAGATTACTCCCCAAAATGATAATGCTAACTTACACCCCCACCCAGTTTATAGGAGTATTTCCATTTCCAACATTCTTGCCAACACTTGTTTATTAAACTTATTAACACTTGCCAATCTGATACATATTAAGTGGTGTCAAATTGTTTTAATTTGCATTCCTGTGATCATTAATGAGATTGATGATCTTATCATAGATTTTTGGCCATCTGGATTGCTTCCTCTTTGTATTACCTATTCATATTCTTTGCCACTCCCGTTTGCTTACTGATTTGTAGAAATGCTTTGTTTAGCTGAGACTGAAACTCCTTGATGGTTATGTGGGCTATACTTAAGCTCACTCAAACTGTAATTTGCCTTTTACCTTATTTGGGTTTGCCTTTTAAAAAGCAGAAGTTTATTCAATTTTATATAGTAGAGTTTTTCAGTCTTATTGTTTGCTGAGAATGGTAGTTTTATTTATTCTAATTCCTAATTCTAATTCCTTTCTAATCCTAATACTTTTTGCTTCTCTTTAAAGGTCTTTTTGCTCTATTGATTATGGACAAGCTTCTCTTGCTTCTGATTGTAAAGGGAATGCCTCTAACACCACACCACTGAGTATGATGTCAGTGGTCAGTTTTGGTAGACATCTTTTATGGGGTTATTTTATACCATCCTTGCAAACCTAGGATAAACACTGGCAATGGTAAATTATTTTTTCATTTGGCTTTGTTCTCATATCTCTTTGGTTCGTTTCTTAAAGTTATTATTTTCTTTCCTAATCATTTTTCTCCCCTTAGGATTTGGTTTCCTTTGTTTGAAATTTTAATTATTTTAAGCCTACTTGTTTCAGGATCTTGTGGTTTGCCTTGTCTTTTTTTTTTCCCCCACAGAGAGCCGTCTCTATGTGCTTTTCACACCGGGCCTGTCTTTTGCGTCCATTGGCTTACATTTATTAAGCAACTGTCATATACCAGGAGAGCAGGACAGGGAAAGGGCAAGTCCCTGGACTCCAAGAATCTGTCAAACAGTTAGTGCTCCCTGTTTGGGAATTCCTCGCACAGCAGGGATCCAGGAGCCCAGGGTTTGGAGTCAGATGAATCTGGATTAAAATTCTGGCTCCAGCAATTATTAACTATGTCACCATGAGCAAGTTACTTAAAGCATCCAGTTAAACTCACCTGCTGAAGTGAGCTAGTAATAGCTGTCTGCTTCATAGAGCGCATCAGAAGGTGCCGTAAAACCCAGAGCACGGCAGCTGGCACATAGTGAGAGCCAGTCACGCAGAGCTGTTGCCGTGATCTGTGCCCATCTTCCCATCTGATCCTCACAGTTGCATAAGGAGATGGCTTATTATTACTGTTTGACAGATCTTATAGGAGCACATGGACACATTTAGAAGAATATTATTAACATGTTGATTTTTAAATTAACGTATGTAAAAGAGCTTTGGAAAATGTAAACCATCATGCAGACGGAAGGGAACGTCATTCTCTGAGATGGTTTAAACCCAAATTCTTATTGGTATTTAGAGGTGTTGTTATAGGAATTTAAAATCATGTAGAAAGCCCAGACAAACAGCCTAAGGTGTTTGAAAAGGAGAGACACCTGCAAATATCATTTAATAATAATATCAGAGAAAGGATCGCAAGTATCATTTAATAATAGTACTTGAAAAAATAATATTTAGGTGTTACCAGTATATTTTTAAATGTCTATAAGATGATGTAGTAAATATTTTGAAAGTTATTTGCATATAGTGCCAATTCATTAAAAAAATATATGGTTTATGTGCATAGACTGTATGGGAAGGAAACACACTAAGAATGATGACCATATAAGGTCATACATAATTTTAATTTTTTCTTCAAGTTTTTCTGTATTTTCCAAGTTTCTACAATGAGTCTGCTCTGGAAGGGAAAGAGGGAGCCAGGGCCTGCCTGTCAGACCTGTGAGAGGGCAGCTTGGTTTCAAGTCTCAGAGGACTTGGGACCGGTGGGACTCCCTACTTGCAGGCATGTGCTGGAGCTGGTCAGGGGCTTAGAAACCCAGCTATGGGCCCTCAGAGGGCAGAAGAAAATTGGAAGCTTGTCTCCTTTCTTTCCAAACCCAACTTGATACTAATGGTCTGGATTATATATCCTCCTGTGAGCCTTTAATGATTGGGCTGCTTTGATTCTTGCAGCTTGCTGAGCAGTACCTGCACAGGTAGTCCTAGGTAAGAGAGACCTTACTCTAAATCCCATGTGAGGATTTCTTCTTCCTGCTCCATCACGGGGTTTTTCTTCTCTCCAGCCTCTTATGTCTTATCTAGAGCAGGGAGGGTCTAACTGCATTGACCAAACCACCCTTTGTGTAGATATCTTATGGAGGGCAAGTAGTTCAGTCTCAATTCAGTTCAGTTCAGTCGCTCAGTAGTGTCTGACTCTGCGACCCTGTGGACTGTAGCATGCCAGTCTTCCCTGTCCATCACCAACTCTCGAAGTTTGCTCAAACTCATGTCCATCGAGTCGGTCATGCCATCCAACCATCTTATCCTCTGTCATCCCCTTCTCCTCCTGCCTTCAATCTTCCCCAACACAGGGTCTTTTCAAATGAGTCAGTTCTTCCAATCAGGTGGCCAGAGTATTGGAGTTTCAGCTTCACCATCAGTCCTTCCAGTGAATATTCAGGGTTGATTTCCTTTAGGATTGACTGGTTGGATCTCCTTGCAGTCCAAGGTACTCAACAGTCTTCTCCGACACCACAGTTCAAAAGCATCAATTCTTTGGCACTCAGCTTTCTTTATAGTCCAACTCTCACATCCATACATGACCACTGGAAAAACCATCACTTTGACTAGACAGACCTTTGTTGGCAAAGCAATGTCTCTGCTTTTTAATATGCTGTCTAGGTTGGTCATAGCTTTTCTTCCAAGAAGCAAGAGTCCTGCAGTTTCATGGCTGCAGTCATCATCTGCAGTGATTTTGGAGCCCCCCCAAAATAAAGTGTGTCACTATTTCCATTGTTTCCCCATCTATTTGCCGTGAAGTGATGGGACCGGATGCCATGATCTTAGTTTTCTGAATATTCAGTTTTAAGTCAACTTTTTCACTCTCCTCTTTCACTTTCATCAAGAGGCTCTTTAGTTCTTCTTCACTTTCTGCCATAAGGGTGGTGTCATCTACATATCTGAGGTTATTGATATTTCTCCCAGCAATCTTGATTCCAGTTTGTGCTTCTTCCAGCCCAGCATTTCACATAATGTACTCTGCATATAAGTTAAATAAGTAGGGTGACAATATGTAGCCTTGACATATTCCTTTCCCAGTTTGGAACCAGTCTGTTGTTCCATATCTGGTTCTAACTGTTGCTTCTTGACCTGCATACAGATTTCTCAAGAGGCAGGTCAGGTGGTCTGGTATTCCCATCTCTTTCAGAAATTTCCACAGTTTGTTGTGATCCACATAGTCAAAGGCTTTGGCATAGTCAATAAAGCAGAGGTAGATGTTTTTCTGGAACTCTCTTGTTTTCTATGATCCAGCGGATGTTGGCAATTTGATCTCTGGTTCCTCTGCCTTTTCTAAATTCAGCTTGACATCTGGTTCATCATTCACGTACTATTGAAGCCTGGCTTGGAAAATTTTGAGCGTTATTTTGCTAGCGTGTGAGATGAGTGCAATTGTGTGGTAGTTTAAACATTCTTTGGCAATTGCCTTTCTTAGGGATTGTAGTGAAAACTGAACTTTTCCAGTCCTGTGGCCACTGCTGAGTTTTCCAAATTTGCTGGCATATGGAGTGCAGCACTTTCACAGCATTATCTTTTAGGATTTGAAATAGCTCCACTGGAATTCCACCACCTCCACTAGCTTTGTTTGTAGTGATGCTTCCTAAGGCCCACTTGACTTTGCATTCCAGGATGTCTGGCTCTAGGTGAGTGATCATACCATCGTGGTTATCTGGGTCATAAAGACCTTTTTTGTATAGTTCTTCTGTGTATTCTTGCCATGTCTTCTTAATATTTCCTGCTTCTGTTAGGCCCATACCATTTCTGTCCTTTATTGTTCCCATCTTTGTATGAAATGTTCCCTTGGTATATCTAATTTTCTTGAAGAGATCTCTAGTCTTTCCCATTCTATTGTTTTCCTCTGTTTCTTTGCATTGATTGCTGAGGAAGGCATTCTTATCTTTCCTGGCCTTTCTTTGGATCTTTGCATTCAGATGGGTATATCTTTCCTTTTCTTCTTTGCCTTTCACTTCTCTTTTCTCAGCTATTTGAAAGGCCTCGTCAGACAACCATTTTGCCTTTTTGCATTTCTTTTTGGGGGGATGGTCTCGATCACTGCCTCCTGTACAATGTCATGAACCTCCTCCATAGTTCTTCAGGTACTCTGTCTATCAGATCTAATCCTTTGAATCTATTTGTCACTTTCATTGTATAATCATAAGGGATTTGATTTAGGTCATACCTGAATAGTCTAGTGGTTTTCCCTACTTTCTTCAATTTAAGTCTGAATCTGCAATAAGGAGCTCATGATCTGAGCCACAGTCAGCTCCCAGTCTTGTTTTTGCTGACTGTATAGAGCTTCTCCATTTTTGGCTGCAAAGAATATAATCATTCTGATTTTGGTGTTGACCATCTTGTGATGTCCATGTGTAGAGTCTTCTCTTGTGTTGTTGGAAGAGGGTGTTTGTTATGACCAGTGTGTTCTCTTGGCAAAACTCTGTTAGCCTTTGCCCTGCTTCCTTTTGTACTCCAAGGCCAAACTTGCCTGTTACTCCAGGTATCTCTTGACTTCTTACTTTTTCTTTCCAGTCCCCTATGATGAAAACGACATCTTTTTTGGGTGTTAGTTCTAGAAGGTCTTGTAGGTCTTCATAGAACCGTTCATTCTCAGCCAGTCACTATTCATGCAAGTTTTACCACCTGAGACTGCTTTTCTGGGAACAGCCAGTATGGGTCAGTGTACTTGGAGACTGGAGACTTGGTGGTCTGTCTAGGTCTGGGCGGCTGGTTCTCAACCAGCTCTTACTGAGAGCCAGGCACTGTGCTCTGTGCATTACAGGCTTGATTTCTTTAAGCTCTTTTCTCAGTTCATCCTGGTACCTTGGAGTTTCTCAGGAACTATCAATGAGTCCTCTTGAGTTCACCTCCTAGGTGGTGGTGGTGGTTTAGTCACCAAGTCTTGTCTGACTCTTGTGACCCCATGGACTGTAGCCTGCCAGGCTCCTCTGTCCATGGGATTCTCCAGGCAAGACTACTGGAGTGGGTTGCCATTTCCTTCTCCAGGCAATCTTCCTAAGCCAGGAATTGAACCCAGGTCTCCTGCACTGCAGGCAGATTCTTTACCAACTGAGCTATGAGGGTTCTTAATCTCATCCAGATCACTATGCTCTGTAGTTTGGCTAACTCTTTCCCCTTCACCCCATCTTTTCTCCATCCGTGTCACTCAGCCCGAGTGATCCTTTCCAAACCTAAATCTAACTGGATTAGGCTTCTGCTTCAAAACCTTTCCTGTGTCTTTTCATTTTCTCATGGGCTACAGATAAAATCATTTTAAATGTCTTCCAGTGATTGAGTCTAGGCCAGTGTTTCTGGAAGTAAGGTCCTTGGACCGCCAGGGTTCTCCGAGATCTTTCCAGGATACCTGTGGGGTGTCTTGGAAAGAACTGTTATCATCATTATAATACCAAGACATTCTTTACCTTTCATCCTGTTGACTTTTGCAGCGAAAGTGTAAAAGCAATGGTGAGTAAAGCTTCTGGCTCTTTAGCACCACTGAAGACAGTGGTGCCAAACGGTATTAGTAGTTATTGTGTTCTTCACTGCCTCGCACTTGCTCACAGTTTAAAACAAACACACACGAAAAAACAGGTTCACTTAAGCAAGTCCTTGATGAAACTGTACAGATGATGAATTTAATTAAATCTCAGCCCTTGAGTATGCTTCTTTTTAATGTTCCCTGTGGCAAAATGGCAAGTTGGCTTAAAGTGCTTCTGCTGTGTGTGATTGTTTGCGTTGCAAGCTGAACTAGCCCCTTTTGTCATGGCATGATTGGAAAGTTCTTTTTTCATGGGATGAACGATTGGCATGCAAACTACAGTTATCCCGATTTGGGCATCTGGCAGACGTTTTCTTGAAACTAAATGAAGTGAGTTTTTCTTTTCAAGGAAACCAACCAACAGCAATTTGCCGCCAATGATAAAATTAGAATGTTTACACAAAAAATTAGAATTTTAGGAAATTTGTATCTTCCACCATGACGAGCTTAACAGCTTTGCAAAGTTTAAAGATTTTTCTCTGATGGAATCAGTGGTGCTATTAATGAAAGCAATTTTCTGGTTTCCCATAAGGAAGTGCTCAGCATTGGAAGATCTGTATAAACCAGTATTCAAATATCCAGCACATGATGGGATAAAATTCTGCATAAGCAAAAATCCACTGGAAGGGTCGGAGAGGTCAATAGGTTTCCCTAACCTGGTTTGAAATGTTCATTGATCTGATTCTGGCTTTTCTTTCTTTCTTTTTTTTTTTTTTTGCAACTGACCATTAAGAAAGCACCACTTGACAAGATTTTGGTAGATGCCAGATTCCCGTCATGTATTTCAACCCCAAACATATCACAGCAGATGACATAGACACAGAGAGGAGAATCCAACTGTTTCCTTAAAGCCAGACATTGGAGAGGTTTGCAAAAGACACGTTAACATGGGGCTAACCTTTCACTACATGTTTGGTGATGTTTTGGAAAAAATATTTTTTGCAAAAAATGTTATTAACATTAACTTATGTCATGAATTTATTGTTGTTATTTTTAATACTTTTGTTTATGTATGTATTGGCTGTGCTGGGTCTCCTGGCTGTGTTGTGCAGGGTTTTTTCTCTAGTTGCAGTGAGTAGGGGCTACTCTCTAGCTGAGGCACACCTTCTCATTGCCGTGGCTTCTCTTGTTGCAAAGCACAGGCTCAGTACCTGTGGTGCATGGGCTTAGCTGCTCTATGGCATGTGGGATCTTCCTGGACCAGGGATCGAACCTATGTCTCCTGCATTGTCAGGCAGATTCAGAGCCACCAGGGAAGCCCCCTATTGTTATTTTTAAATGTATATTTTTAAAAGCTGTCTGTTTTAATTTCTATTATGGTAACTCGATAGATGGTAAGTGTAAAGGACACCTGAGATGCCCAAATTTGAGAACCACCGATCTAGACCCCTAGAGCCAGAGATCCAGGTCTTCAGCCTCTTCTTTCATCATTCCTAACATTTCCTGAGCTCCGTCCACACCGTCTTCTTTCCATACCTCCATCGGTGTTTCCAGTCTGACTAGATTCTGCCACAGGGCCTTTGAACATTCAGTTCCTCCTGCCTAAAACATATTTGTTCCCTATTCTTCAGTATTCTCTTGTTAACCTCTACTTGCACTCAGCATCACTGCTCGGGAAGGCCTTCTCTTTCCCTGCAGTCACCGTATCCAGCCCGATTCCCTCCCTTTCACAGGCTCCATGGTAACATATCCCACCTGTTTTCTCTCACTCTTACCTTCGGACTTAAATTCTTACCATGTCCCTCCTCCGTCATTTCCTCTTTGTACCTGTTTTACAAGTATCACCTCCTCCGCTGTCTGTTGTATTCTATTAATCACCACCTATCTGATGCAAGAGAGAGGAAAAACTAACCGACATTTCAATGCCAAGGGAGCCAATTGATCAATCTTTTCCTTGAGATTTCATACATTTTTAAGAGGGTTCTCACATCCCTCTTTACACGCTCCGGTGTAATTTACTCTGTGGTTTTTTTTTTCAGCTTGAGAAGAAAAGCATCTGCATTTTGTCATTAATGAGGCCGATTTTCCTGTCTCTTGTAGTTGCAAATCCCTGAAGTATGTGCTTATTATTATTTTTTTTTTGTATCTGCCAAACTTCCCATTTTAATGGTACATCATCTTTTCTCTGAGCTCCAACCCCTTGAAGTGTAAACTCAGACCTCACCTCTCCACAGGATCAGTGGGAATTAGCCTTATTATTCGATTTTTCTTCGCAAAGAAAAAAAAAAGTGGGTTATCTAGATCTATCAGCCTGCCATCCTGCTCTGAAAGGTTTGACAAGATTTTCTTTTTGAACTGCTAAGAAGGCCTTTGTAACAGCGTAGGCTCTCTGTGCTGTCGGTGAGGAAGGGCTGGGAGGGAAGCTTCTAGAGGCTAATGATGCTGGCCAATCCTCTTTTCCTCCCGGGACCTGGTTTCCCCATTTGTGAAATGAACAGGCTGGGGGTCTTTGCTACAGCGCATCCTGCCCCAGGACTGTGTCATCCAAGTGCGTCCTAGGAACCCAGTACCTTCCCCGGCTGTGCTCGCTGCCGAGCAGGGAGGAGGATGCCGCAGGAAACAAGCCTGGGTCTGCAGAGAAGAGCACGGTGTCCTTGGAAACCAAACATTTAAATCTCTGAAAACATCAGGTGCAATATGGAATCGTATTCGTTTTATAGCGATAACATAGCTGACCCTAGCACCACGTGGGTTTGAACTGTGAGGGTTCACTTAGAGGTGGATTTTTTTCAGTAGTAAACCCTCCAGTACTACACGATCCACAGTGGTTGAATCTGGGGATGTGGGGGAACCTCAGATATGGAGAAGCCTTCTATACGGAGGACCGACTCTAAGTCAAATGTGGATTTTCCAACCCTGGGAGGGTGGGCACCCTTAACACCGGAGTTGTTCAAGGGTCAGTGGTATATATATGTGTATCAATATATTTATTATATACACATATCTGTGCCAAGCCCCTTGCTACCTACCAGCTGGGCCGGAGTGGAGGCAAATGAAGAGCACATTGAAGGTCAGCTCTCAAGAACTCACAGGGTTGTAGTGGAAATGAACATCCAGCTCACCGGACCCCTGCATATCTCAATATGCAGGGCACAGGCTGTAAGAAAAGAGAGAACACAAGGCCCTCTGAGTGTGCTGGCGTCACTGAGAAATGATGCCCAGGGGGTTCGCCCCAGAATTTCTCTGCTGAGAGTGCGATGGGGCTGGGGGAACCCTCGGAAAAATGGGCGGCTGGACTGAGGGGTGACTGTGGTGGCTAGTCCAACAGAACAAGGCCCTCTAACACAGGGGTCCCCGACCCGTGGGCCGCAGACCGGTTACTGGTGCATGGCCTGGTAGGCATCGGGTTACATGGCAGGAGGTGAGCAGCTGGTGAGCAAGTGAAGCTTCATCTGTATTTACAGTCGCTCCCCATCACCCTCATTACTGTTGGAGCTCCGCCTCCTGTCAGATCAGGGATGGCGTTAGAGTCTCATAGAAGTGTAAACCCTGCTGTGAACTGCGCTTGAATCATCCCCAAACCATCCCCCTCATCCCAGTCCGTGGGAAAATTGTCTTCCCTGAAACCAGTCCCTGGTGCCAAAAACACTGGGGACCGCTGCTCTAAGAGGACCCTCTGCCATGTTTTGAAGCCTATTCCCAACGTTCACAAACTTGTTTACAGTTCACGGGCATTTTAGTTCTATCTGGAGTCCGGGAGGGTGACTATTATAGGCTGGAAAGGCAGGGCTGAGATGGCGATCGAGGGAGCGCCAGACGTGAGAGTGCATGACTCTCCCTCCAACAAGAAGTCTAGGAAGAGGGCAGCTAATTTTAACCTTTCGGCACTTAGCTTCCTCCGCGTCTATCTGGAGAGGTTTTCATGCCCACAAGGGGCTCTGAGGCCGGCAGCGGGCTAGTGCCTTTAGCACTGTGCTCCTTGCCCCAAGCGCATTAGATCATTACCGAGCGCCCTCCGCATTTGACAGATGGGACAGCTGCCGCTCAGGCAATTTCTAGTGAATGACTGAGCCAGGTGGAGTGGGAAGATAGCCGGCCTTACTCAACAGGGAAAGCTAATACTAATCATTAGGTCTTTGAACCTTGCCATGTTACCAATTAATGGTAGAATAAAGTGAAACGAGCAATTAGATGGATTCCAACCCACTGGCTGTGCTTCTCTGCTTGAGTGCCTCCCATCTCCTTACTGTGTCAAGCTGAGTACAAATTCAATTACGAGGAGGAAGGGCGGTGTGGGATTATAATACTTTTAACATTGATAGCTGCCTTCTGCTGGAGGCATTAAATGAGCACTTGCTATGTGCCAGAGTCAGGGCTAGGAAGTAGGCATTTCTGTCTGCATTTATCTTCACAGCTGGCCTGTGAGGTGTGGACGGTGTAATAGCTCCATCTTAAGAGATGCAAACAGCAAAGCAGACAGAAATGTAGTGACTGCCAGGACCAGCTGGCTGAGTGACAGACCTGGGACTCGAACCCAGGCTTGCTGACCACACAGTCCAGGCTCTGACTCCCTCCCTGCTGTCCACTGTGCACCACGTGGCTTCCAAGCACATGTCTCTTTTCACCCCACCAGGCTGCTCTGCAGGGTACAGAGGTGGTGTTCATTCTGAATTCACCCATGACGGGGGAGAGGCGGGTTGCTGGCTGGAGCCTACTCGAGGGGTCACAGGCTGAGCCATTTTCCTCTTGATATAAGTGCCCTCTCAACTCCCTGGAAAGTCTGGTTGTGTCCACACTAGCGTAAGTGGCCTGGGCCCTCGAGGGCTGAGATGTCCATATCTTGGCACGCCTCTAACCCATAATAAGCAGAGTTGTGACAGCACTTAGGAGCCCTGGTGCTTCTGATCCTCTGCCTGGGATTCTGTTCCTGCCGGCCAGCTGGCTGGCCCTGATCAGCCAGGGGCCTTGAGGGCCAGCATTCTCTGCTTCTGGTTGATGTTGGATTGAGTTTGATTTATCAGCACCCGTAAACTTTACCTTGGGCTTCCCAGGTGGCGCTAGTGGTAAAGAACCTGCCTGCCAATGCAGGAGACATTAGAGATGCGGATTCGATCCCTGGGTCGGATCCCCTGGAGGAGGGCATGGCAACCCACTCCAGTATTCTTGCCTGGAGAATCCCACGGACAGAGGAACCTGGGGGCTTAAGTCCATGGGGTTGAAAAGAGTGGGAAATGACTGAAGCAACTTAGCACACACGCGTAAATGTTATCTTTGGAGATGTGGAGCATGGCTTTATAATTGTATAACTAAGAAAATGAACCAGTTTGCATATGTACTTCCTCCAAATGATCACTCAGGGCTATTTTCTTAAATTTTCAGTCTATTTGAGTAAGCTCCTAAGGGCAAAGCATCTTGACTATCTAAACGCTTTCCTCTAGCCCCTTGAGTCCAGTTACTGCTACGGCACGTTTGACTCCACAGTCTGGAAACCACAGCGACATGGTACACCTCTGAGTTTAATCCTGGTCCACTAGTACCACTGCCTGCTTCTCTCTTTGCCTTGAACTTGCTGTGTGGTCAGAATTGGTTTCCCTGGATATCAGTGTTCTCAGATGATGGAATTAGATCGGGTCCTCTCTGAGGAACACTCCTAGAGCTCAAAGTCTGTGATTTGCTATTTCTCGCCCTCCTGTTGTTCTCGGCTGGGGAGTGCAGACGTCCCTGTAAGTCAATTCTTTTCACAGGACAGATACTCAGCCCACTAATCTCCAAAATTCAACAGTTCAGTCAAGTAACATTGGAAATCTTTTCAGAGGCTTACACACATTTGTTTTCTTAACAACTGTAGATGTTAAACATGCTCTTGATGAATTAGGATCGTCATTTTGCACTGAAACTGTATGTAGGACCTTACTGCCCAAGAGAATGGCCACCCTCCCCCTTCTCCTGCAAATGCCTTAAGGAGCAAAGTCAAGTCACAGAGGAACACAGGGTGGGTCCTCAGAGCTGGCCTCGTGTTCCTGTCCAGAGCATCTTCTTCCTGTCCGTCTCCTTCTAATGAATTGCTGCCCTGAGACCTCGCCTGTGTTGCACAGGACCAGCTCGGAGAGCCCACTAATCACTGTGTAAGGAGTGAGTGAATCAGCTCATAGCCCCATAAACAGCTCTGCTTTGTAGCACTGGTGTCTGACTTGAACGTTTTGTCCACCTCTCCCCACCGCATCTTTCATACACACTACTTGTCTGGGAGGGAAGCTACAAATGCCCCCGGCGCTCCTAAAATAAAACACATAAATTTTATAGAAACTCTCTGCAGTTCTGGGCCCTTTGGGGCTCGCTTCATGTTTGGAGGCTATGTTTTGATAGTTG
The DNA here is from genome assembly GCF_014754425.2 of Oryx dammah. NCBI lineage: Eukaryota > Metazoa > Chordata > Mammalia > Artiodactyla > Bovidae > Oryx > Oryx dammah. The sequence goes on along the minus strand of NW_024070209.1, from coordinate 91,921,686 downwards.
AAATTGCCTGAAAGTGCATGTTCTACTTAAAATCTCAGAGGTTGTCTCTAGTAAGTTAAAGTTTTTTTTTCTGTCCAAATGAGAAGACGTACGTTTATTTTATGCTAGTGTGACAAATGCACATTGTATGTATACATAAAATCGAATAAAAGTTTTTAAGATAATCTATCATGACTACAAAGAAATAGCATCACATTTTCTGGAGATTGTAGTGCTTGCCAGGGAGTGGCTGGTTGAGACATAGTTCTGAAACAGAATTCCTTTTTTTAGTTTTTTTTTTCATTTTATTTTTAAAAATTTTTAATTGGAGGATAATTGCTTTACAATGTTGTGTTGGTTTCTGCCAAACAACAGTGTGAATCAGCTGTCAGCATTCATCTGTCCCTTCTCTTACCTCCCTCCCCCAACATCTCTAGGTTGTTACAGAGCAGGGGGCAGGGGGCGGGGTGGGGTGGGGTGGGGTGGCGGGTGTTGAGCTCCCTGTGTTACAGGGCAACTTCCCACTTTATCTGTTTTACATATGGTAATGTACATATGAAACAGAATTCTTGATCTTTCTAAATCGCAGACACCGTGTGTCCCATACCCCTTTCCACCTCCCCCCCAACCCCCATGGTTCTTGATCATCCAGTGCGAACCTTGAAGTTTGTAGTTCCTGGTGCATCCCGCTGCTGCAAAACTCAATAAAACACAGAGTCTCCAGGTTAGAGACAGGAAACATGCATTTTACTAAGCTCCTCGGGTGATTCCCTAAGCACGCTGAAGTCTGAGGCTTGTTGGCCACCACGGTGAGATCCAGACCCAGCTCCACGGGATAGACAAGCCCCTCGGGTGACCAGGCGACCTCCCACCGCCTCCCATCGTCCTGACTGCCGTACCGCATGACGGTAACTGACACCCAGCGCCGCCGCTGCTCTTCCGGCTTTCAGCAGTTTCTCTGCCCAGCGAGCTTCTGCATTTCGATCACTGTCCTGCTCACAACCATGTCCCGCAGAAGCCTTCCCTGTCTTCTCCTAGCTTCAAAAATCGCCCGTTTTCTGTGCTCTTACAGCACTTACTTTTTTTTTTTTTTTTTCAAAACTATCAATCTACTTGTTCTTTTCACCCAGAGACTATGAACTTCCTGGGGGCAAAGAAAAGGTCTCGTACTTAGCAGGAATTCCATCAGTGCTTTTTTGAGACTTATGATCCAAAAGGCTGAATCAGAGTTCAAGGGGAGGATTAGCAGTTGGTAGAGATCATGGTGCTGACATTTTTTGAACAAAAACTGTCCCCGGTGTGACCGAAAGGTGTGCGTGGGCGGGGAGGGGCGGGGGGAGGGCTGGGCGGCAGGGGGAGGGGTCCAGCTGCTGCTGCTGCTGCTCAAAAGTTAGTTAACAGGCCAGGTTGGTGGAAGCAGAAGTTTGCTTTATTTCAGATGCGACAGTTGTGGGAGAGGGTGGTGGACATCTGTCCAGAGGCTGACTCCCCTCTCCCCGGACAAGCAGGGGGTGAGAGTATTATGGACAGAGTGTGTGTGGCGGGGGGTGGGGGGGTGTAGGGGGGTGGTGTGGGGTGGAGGAGGGAATTACAGGCAGAAACAGCACCGTCCTCTCTGACAGTCATCTACAAATTGGTCATGCGTGGGCTGACTAGCATCATCTGGAATGTTTTAGGTACAGTTTCTCTTCAGTTCCAGGGTCCATTTGTTCCCCTTTCTTTGTGATCAGTTCTCGGAGTTGTGGCCGCTCAAGTCCTGGGCGCGGTCAGGTCTCCGTGCAGTTAACTCCTTCACCTGGTGTTTTGGTGTCTGAACGACAGCGCACAGGAGGTGGCTCTGGATATGATCTATAGCCCCTGGGAAAGAACTAAAGGCCCTTGACTGTGCTTAATGCTGCATTATTATTATTTAGTCTCTTTTGACTGTTTTCCTTTGTTTCCCGATTTCTCCCTTCTCTGCTTAAACTTATTCTTTGGCTAAAGTTTTCCAAGGCAAAAGGCAGGCAGAGGACATGGCTGGGGGCAAGGACCATGGGTCCTGCTCCGTTTCACCTTGAAGGTCAAATTCTAGGGGAAGGTATAAAGAGAGACAATAAAAATGACAAAAAAAAAAAACAACTATCATCTATTTATTGTCTATGTATCTATATTATCTATCATCTATATATTATCCATTTGTCTACCTATTATCTATGAATCTATTACCTATTGTCTATCTATCATCTGTGTAGCCATGTATCTGCACAGAGAGACACCCAGAGCACCTGGTCTCTGTCAGACACTGCCAAGAGCTCTCTAAGCACCATTTCAATTAACTTCTACAACAGTGCTGAAGGGTGAGGCACCCATGTTTTCCCCACTAGATGGGTGAGGCGACTGAGGCTTTGGGTCATACCATACTGTGCCTAAATCTAGCCGTGCTGCTAGGGTTCAGAGCCCACTCTGTCTGGTCCCGAAGCTCCTGCTCCAATCTGGAGGAGAAGGGACCACTGGAGGGAGACACCAGGCTGCAGGAAGATGCCGTCCACTGAGCAACTCTGAGACGTGGCAGACGCTGCTTCTACTGCCCACCCTGACCACTCCACCCTAAGCCACAGATTCCTGGCCTGTGCACTGGTGATGGCAGCCCCCTTGGAGGGGGGGATGGGGGCTCCTCTCTGTGACATCCTTAGCCTGGCACCTGGCATGTGACTGATGCTCAGTAGATGCCAGGTGTTGTTCCCTCCGTGGGGTGATGCTGAGAATGAAAGGAATCAATGAACGTATTTCCTTAGTAAACTGGATAGCATTGAACAGAAGGGAGATGTTATTCCCAGATTCTAAGCCAAAGATATATCTGCCAGCGGGGCCCAGTGGAGAGAGCGCATGGATGGCAGAGTTTCGGAGCGCCTGGCTCCCTCTGCCCAACGCCTCGTGCTGGGAATGGGACAGGGGCAGTGCCAGCCGGTCCTGGCAGTGGACCCCAGCCCTGGGCCCCTCTGAAGCAGTCGCTTCACATCTAAAAAATCGTGGCTACTTCCTGGCAGGCGTGTGTGAAAGGGCGCTTCAAAGTGTGTGTCGGGATCCCCTAAAGGCTTCTAAAGATGAAAAAACCCCTCAAGAGACAAAGTCACTGCAGAGCCTTCACATGGGTAAACTGGTATCTTTCTGAGAGGAACACAGACCCGGGGAGCAATGGATATGGCAAGATTCTCAGAGCTCCCGTGACACAAGAAAAATGGAAAAGAGAGATGAATGCTTTATCTTCTGAAGAGCCAGCCGTGCCTTTCATCCTGAGATTAGAGGCCCTGGATGCCAGGCTCCCTCCCCTCAATGGGTGACAAACTTCAACAAAGGAGGAGGTTGGGGGAGGGGAGCGGGGCATTCATTCATTCCACAAGCCTGCCCTGAGCTGACCCTGCAGCTCCAGGCCCTGGACTGGGCTCCGTGAACAGACTCAGAACACCGGTCCCTGCCGCTGAGGCTCCCAGGGAGCCCGAGAAGAGTCTTAGTACAGGAAGCTGTGGGCACCTTGGAAGGAAGCAGCTTGTTCTGCCTAAGAGTGTCTGGAGGGCTTCCTGGAGGAGGAAGACTCGGAATTTGAAGACTGAGTAGGTATTTATGAGAGGAAGAGAAGAGGGCAGCCCAGGTAGAAGGGAGGGCAGAGCAGAAGCCCTGAGTCATGAACGTGCCTGGCGTGTCCAGAACACGGTGAAGACAATCGCGGGGATAAGGCTGACGGGGCAGCCAGGAGGCTCGCGTGCACTGGCTCCAGGCTGAGCCCTGTCTCCCAGCTGAGCCCTGGGCTCCAAGCAGTCAACCTGCGCGGAAGGTCAGCGACTCACTTTCTCTGGTTATGTTTTTTCTAATATGTTTTTTCTAATCTCCAGCCCTGGGGGGAAACCACAAAACCTCTTTTGTCACGTTATTCCGGACCTCGGTCTTTCCTTCAGAAATGTCACAGCAGGAGATTGGAAATGAAATTGTGCTGGTGATGTTAGAAATGCAGCAAAAAGAGCTTTCAGAGAAAGCCAGCCACCCGGTCTCACTCCTTCAGCAAAGCCTGGCCTCCTCACTGTGATGGGAGAAAATTCCTGTCATTAGATATAATCCGATAGAGTTGGATTAAAACAGGATTGAAAAAAAAACCAATATCAGTATTTGCCACGTGTTTCATTATGTAGAGCCCCCTTACCTGCTTACGGGCCTTCCCCGGTGGCTCAGATGGTAAAGAATCTGCCTGCAAAGTAGGAGACCCAGATTCGGGAAGATCCCCTGAAGGAGGGCGTGGCAAGCCACTCCAGTATTCTTGCCTAGAGCCTGGCGGGCTGTAGTCCATGGGGTTGCAAAGAGTCAGAAACAACTGAGCAACTAACGCTTTTACTTCTTTCACCTGCTTACGGACATTTTGGTGAGTTCCCCTCCTTCCACCTTGTAATGAATGACAGTCTCAGGGAGAGCTGGAGGAAGCCTCCAGAAGGAATTTTAGATGATAAATGTAGTAAATGTAGCCAGGCTTGACGATTTTGCTCAGGTTTAAAAAAAAAAAAAAAATGGATTGCTATCCCCACAGGTATTTCTGCAGGAAATTGCCTGAGCTTGTGTTTTTTTCTTTCCTCTTTCTGGAAACCCCTGCCTTTCCCTCCGGGCTCTCCCCAGAGCTATTCCCTCCACCTGCCATCTTCCTTTTCATTTTCAAACTTCTTGTCCTCTGCTGCAAAACCCTCAGCTGCCCCTTCCACCACCGGCATCTTGATTTGCCAAGTTTTTTTTTTTTTTTTCCTTTTTTTCCTCTGAAAGGCTGCCTCTCAGCAACTTCTAACTCTGAATGTACATCATGATGAAAACAAGCTAGCAAACAGCACGCTGCAGGGTAGGGAACTCAGGAAATGGGGGCAAAAACCAAGGCTTGGCCTCTGCCCACCTCTGCCCCGCCTTGTAAATCAGCAGCTTTATGGAGCTGGGAAGGGGAGGAGACCCTCAAGGGTCCAATTCAGTGGGGTCACTAGGCACCGGGCACCTACTACATGCCAGACTGTCCAGCACTGGGAGCCTGAGTTGGATGCCGACCTCAGGCAAGTTGGGGTTAGGGTTAGAGATGTCTGGGGAAGCTTTGTGGAAAACCAACGGCTACTCTAGCCCAAAAGCAAATGCCCCTGAAGGAAGAATTCTCTCCCTTGAGGATGAAAACCAGAATGTCACTTCCCAAGAGCTAAGGGAGGCTGTGAGACCTTGGATAGAAAGTTCAGGTTGGAGCCAGACAGGCCAGGTTGAGCCCTGAGTAACTAAGGGAAGTTGCTCAGTTGTGTCCGACTCTTCGCGACCGCATGGACCAAAGCCTAGCAGGCTCCTCCGTCCATGGGATTTTCCAGGCAAGAGTACTGGAGTGGGGTGCCATTGCCGTCTCCATGAATAACTAAAGTAACGCTAAAAACCAAATTTGAGGGGAAAAATGAAAAAAAAGGAAAGCCCCCCACCTTCAACCCCAACTTCTACCAACAAAGTTACTGCTTCTCTGGACTGTGTCTACTGGCAAGTAAACCTTTAGTATTTTCTTGTCATGCACAAACTCTTTGAATTCTGCCAGTTCTTAAGGGACGGTGTGGCTTAAGCGCTCCTCCACGTGGCTGTGCTGTTCATTCCTCCTGTCCTCCTGTTCATTCACGGTGCCTGGAGACTATGCCCGGGGTCTGTCTCACCACCATTTACCCCCTCACTGGACGTTTCTGGTGCGTTTGACTTTGTCCTTCTTTGACTAAGACCCGGCTCTGGAATGACTGAGTCAAGGGGAATGCTTCTCTCTGAAGATCCTGCCCCACAGTGCCATTTTGCTTTTGCAAAGGGCTGTGACCGCTCTTTGTCTGTTCATGCCTGTGTGCCCCTTCCCCTGCAAAGCATTAGGTGCTGCCTTTAAAAAACCAGCTGCCAATTTAGGGTGCAGAAGGTCATTTTAAAAACATATGTGTCTTTGGTTGTTAATGAGTGTGAACATGTTTCCTGGTAACTGTCAATGTTTACCATTTATATTTTATTTTATGGAACTTGGACAGTTATTTTCCTATTTTCTTGTCCATTTAGCCATTGGGATTTTGAGGTTTGATATGCACTCAATACAGTTATTAACCCTTTGCCCTGAATCCTAAACACTGTTATGTGGATGTGACCTGGCAGAGGGAATTATAGTCCCCCTTTGACAAACACACAGCAATGGGGACCTATTTGGGGCACTAATGAAGCCTCTTGGCATCATCTGGGAGGCCCTGAAGAGCTTCGATACCATGCTCCTTTATGTCTCAATGCAGAAAGAATTCAGCGAGAGGCAAAGTGATAGATAAGAAGTGATTTATTACAATAGGATGCTTGTGAGGCTTATAAATGGGCAGGTGAGGGGGTGCCACGCCCCGAGAACTTACTGAGCTACTGGTTTATAATTGAAGGAAGAGCAGGGAGGGGAGAAGAACTTCTTTTCTTTCTTGAGTTGACATCATGCTTTCATCATCAGCTCCTCCTCCAGGTTGAGCAGGGAAATTTTCTTGTCCCACGTGTTCAAGCTAGATCCACAAATTATCATTTTTTATGTGTTTACAGAGCATGTCCTAGAGATCTTGAACTTACTGAGCCCACTGGGCAGGATGTGGATCTCGTGCCACCCTTGTTTTATTGCTTTGGAACATGTCCCATGCTTCTGTTGCATGGTCTTATTGCTAAGCAAGCTGGCTTGGTTTTGTGGTTAAGCAAACCTGCTTTCTTGAGTAATCGTTAACCTACAAGGGTCTCCCATATTTTTAACTTACAGTCCCTTCGGGGGATTAACTATTTAATCACCTACTCTGTCCCTTTACTCTATACCTATAGCTAATTTCTGGAAATCCTCTGGCAGCCCCTGCTGCTGTGATAGTGTTGCAGAAAGTATCAAACTTGCAATTAGTCAAGGAGGCCTTTCTACTGACTCCAGAGGAGCTGAACTGTCCCTGTGGGCTTTATGTCTCCACTGGCCCAAGGGCAGCTTGTTTCCAAGGCGATTACTAGTCCAATGTAGCATCTTGCAAGCTTGAGGACTCCTGGACCCCAAGAATACTTTGAGGAACCCCAGTGAGACATTCGCCATTAAAAACTCAACAGTTGAGGTGGTTCCTTAGCTCCAAGGCTACAGATTTAGCCTAAATGCATACAAAGGAAACTAGGGGACAGAAACATACCTGTTTCACATTTTTGAAGAAGAATATTAGTAAATGAATACAGAAGGGAAAAATGCTTGTGGAGTCCTCGGGGATCTCGCTAGAAATGCTGGTCTATGCGAGATTTCCTCAGGGTTTACGGTACCCTGGGCAGTACAGATACACAGCTGTTCCCATGCAGCTGCTTCAACCTAACTGGTTGAGTTCCTGAAATCTCCTCTGGAACTAGGAGGTGAAGTTGAAGAGCCACCACAGCAGCAGCTAAAGCTTAAGGAGTGCTATCTGCCAGGGTGCATGCTAAACTCCTTAAAGATGTTATCTCAGAATAGTGGAATCACAGATGAAAAGGGCTTAGTGTGTGAAAGTATCCAGCTTCCCTGGTTCCTCCGTCGTCGGCTCTCCAGGGGGAACCATCAGCCCCTCTTATCCATTTCTCAGCTCTCCTGCCTTCTAACTGAAGAGGCAGCCCTGCACATCTAAAGCTTAGGCTTACTCCCTTTATCTGGCCCCAGGCATCATTACAGGACTCAACTCTTCTCAGCTGTCTGCTTTTCTCCTACTCTCTCTGTTTCATCTCCTGTTCCCACTTTGTCTCACCATCCCCATTGCGATGACTGAAGCTGAAATTCTCAAGGTGCTGAACAAGTACACAGAAATAAATCAGCAGGTGTCAGCGTTTCTCCTAAGGGGGACTCAACCCTGGGGAGGGATTACTGAGGTTTAATTTTCACAACAACTGTGCTTCTAAAAGGGTGTGTAAATCAGTCCAGGGGTAATTGAAAGGCCCTGGGAAAAGTAATTGTTACTTAGAGAAATCCTATGGCGAGCTCTTTTGTAAAACAAATCTTACTGATCCTTCAAGGTCCGGCTCTGATGTCACCTCTTCCTTGAAGCTCTCTCTGATCACCCCCCTCTCTCCCCTGTCTGGATTAATTACTCCTTCATCTGAGCGACGTTAGGGTATTGGTGATGCCTCAGCCTAGCATGTGATCCAATCTGCCTTGTGATATAAATAGATCTTGGCACAAAAAAGATGTGAAATGAATGTTTGTTGAGTCAATGAAAGAAGGAACCTGTAAATTAGGCTCAACTCCCTGAAGGAAAGAAGTATATCTGATTTAATTCTCTCTCTCTCTCTCTCTCTCTCTTTTTTTTTTTTTTTTTTTTGCATAGAAATAGCAAGGGTCTTCTACTCGGAGCTCCCTCTTCCACTGGTCAGCAGATATATGGATGAGTAAGCAACTGAAAACCAGTTAACTTCTCTTAATTAATCCCTTACGTAAACCCCTTTGTTAGGAACAAAGAGATGATGTATTTTAAATTTTTCTTTATTTATTTTTGGCTGCAATTGGTTTTCATTGCTGTGCACAGGCTTTCTCTAGTTGCAGTGGGCAGGGGCTATTCTCTAGTTGTGGTGCAAGGGCTTCTCATTGGGGTAGATTCTCTTGTTGCAGACAATGGGCTTTAGGGTGTGCGGGCTTAGTTGCCTTGTGGCAAGTGGGATCTTCCTTCCCGGGCCAGGGATCGAGCCCATCAAACCCATGTCCCCTGCATTGGCAGGTGGATTCTTCACCCCTGGACCACCAGGGAAGTCCCCACAAAGAGGTAAAATTTTAAGATTAGTTGGCAGGAGTCAAAGTTAATCAAAAGCATGAGGATGCCCTCCAGGCAGTTCAGACTTTACCTGGGTGTCCTGTTCTCCCTACCTTCCCCAGGAAAGGGGTCCCTGACCCTTGGTAGTGGGTGAAGGTTTCGTCCCTCTTTGAGAGCATTTCTGGTCCTGTGATGGGGCTGTTCATATTCACATCATGCAAGAGAGGTTGAAATGACCATGGTTCTATGTGGTGGCATAAACTTGGGGGCTACAGTCTTAGCTACTGGTGTTTGTGTCAAAGCAGACACAAAGATTTCCAGAGGGAAATCTTGGGCTTGGCCACAGATTTCCCCCTCAGCCCACTTCTGTTGAGATGGTGTGGCCATCTCTTCAAGAACAAGTCTTCTGGGCTTCCCTGGTGGGCCAGTGGTTAAGAATCTGCCTGCCAGTGCAGGGGACATGGGTTCGATCCCTGATCCAGGAAGATCCCATATGCCGTGGGCAGCTAAACCTGTACGCCACAACTACTGAGGCTGTATGCTCTGGACCTTGTGCTCCGCAACAAGAGAACCCGCCACAACGAGAGGCCCACGCACCATGAAGAGAGAAAGTCCTCTTGCAGCAGCAAAGACTCAGCACAGTCAGTAAAGAAATACAGCATTTTAAAACTTTTAAAAAAGAACAAGTCTTCTTAGATACATCAACTTAAGAAAAGGATATCAACCTTGCCCTTTGGTTTGACTGACTGTGGAAGAAAATAGCTTGGGTCCAGATTTGCAAGATAGGCTATCTGCATCCCAGTGACTTGTTGCCTAGTGACATCCATAGTAGTTTACTTGGAGGATATGGGTCTTAGATTACTGGATCAAGCCAAACCGTCCGAAGGCTTTGCTCTCGTACATCGTCGTTCCAGCAACCTTTCTCAGTCAACTCGGCTTTGGTGCTTGCCCTGCAGTGGGAGACTTTATAAGAAGCATTGGTTTTAGACTTACATTATATATGTTAGCATTGCTGAAATGTCATTGAGGTATCATGCCCTATGTCACTCGCCGCCTCACCATGGGGAATATTACTCTCCAGCATCAGTTCCAGGAAAAGCGGGCCTTCCCCTTGAGCAGCTGGGACATCTTCTGTATTATAAGGTCTTGTTGTCTATGTGCATCTTTCAACTTTTCTGCTTCCCTCTTTCCTTTGGCTTTCAGGACACTGGGAGCCAAATTTGTGACCACTCCACCCCTGCCAGCACCTGTGCGGACCCTGGGAGCCTGAGTCTTTCTGTGCTCCTTAACCTTATCTTTTGATGCTACCCAGGCTCTTCGTCTACCACTACTTATATGTGGGTCCCTATCCAAAGTGTTTTATCTCTCTCTCTATCTCTGTAAGTCACTTCCTAGACTCTTTTTAAAGGACATGTATGTGTTTCTCTAAATAAACACACAATATTTTAAAGTGTTTCAAAGGGATGAAGCCACCCAAGTGTCTATCCTATGAATAGATCACCAAAATGTGGCGTATTTCCACGATGGAATATTAGCCTTAAGAAGGAAGGAGAGTGTGCTGTAGGTTACAGCATGAATGAAACTTGAGGATATGATGCTAAGTGAAATAAGCCAGACCCACTCATATGAGGTTCTGAGAGTAGCCCAAATCTTAGACAGTAAGTAGAGTGGTGATGGCCAGGGGGCTGGGGAGAGTAGGGTGTAGAGTTTCAGATTTACAAAAGGAAAAGAGTTATGGGGATGGATGGTGGTCTTGACTGCACAGCAGTGTGACTGTACTTGATACCACTAGGTTGTACACTTAAAGATGGTTAAGATGGTATATATTATGTGTGTTCTATGCCAAAGCCTTTGACTGTGTGGATCACAATAAACTGTGGAAAATTCTGAAAGAGATGGGAATACTGGACCACCTGACCTGCCTCTTGAGAAACCTATATGCAGGTCAGGAAGCAACAGTTAGAACTGGACATGGAACAACAGACTGGTTCCAAATAGGAAAAGGAGTACATCAAGGCTGTATATTGTCACCCTGCTTATTTAACTTATATGCAGAGTTCAGTTCAGTTCAGTCGCTCAGTCGTGTCCAACTCTCTGTGACCCCATGAATCGCAGCACGCCAGGCCTCCCTGTCCATCACCAACTCCCGGAGTTCACTCAGACTCACATCCATCGAGTCAGTGATGCCATCCAGCCATTTCATCCTCGGTCGTCCCCTTCTCCTCCTGCCCCTAAATCCCTCCCAGCATCAGAGTCTTTTCCAATGAGTCAAGTCATCACATGAGGTGGCCAAAGTACTGGGGTTTCAGCTTTAGCATCATTCCTTCCAAAGAAATCCCAGGGCTGATCTCCTTCAGAATGGACTGGTTGGATCTCCTTGCAGTCCAAGGGACTCTCAAGAGTCTTCTCCAACACCACAGTTCAAAAGCATCAATTCTTCGGTGCTCAGCCTTCTTCACAGTCCAGCTCTCATATGCAGAGTACATCATGAGAAACGCTGGGCTGGAAGAAACAAGCTAGAATCAAGATTGCTGGGAGAAATATCAATAACCTCAGATATGCAGATGATACCACTCTTATGGCAGAAAGTGAAGAGGAACTAAAAAGTCTCTTGATGAAAGTGAAAGAAGAAAGTGAAAAAGTTGGCTTAAAGCTCAACATTCAGAAAACTGAGATCATGGCATCTGGTCCCATCACTTCACGGGAAATAGATGGGGAAACAGTGGAAACAGTGTCAGACTGTATTTTTTCAGGCTCCCAAATCACTGCAGATGGTGATTGCAGCAATGAAATTAAAAGACGCTTACTCCTTGGAAGGAAAGTTATGACCAACCTAGATAGCATATAAAAAGCAGAGACATTACTTTGCCAACAAAGGTCCGTCTAGTCAAGGCTATGGTTTTTCCAGTAGTCATGTATGGTTCTAATAGTCATGTGAGAGTTGGACAGTGAAGAAGGCTGAGTGCCTAATTGATGTGTTTGAACTATGGTGTTGGAGAAGACTCTTGAGAGTCCCATGGACTGCAAGGAGATCCAACCAGTCCATCCTAAAGGAGATCAGTCCTAGGTGTTCTTTGGAAGGAATGATGCTAAAGCTGAAACTCCAGTACTTTGGCCACCTCATGCGATGAGTTGACTCATTGGAAAAGACTCTGAGGCTGGGAGGGATTGGGGGCAGGAGGAGAAGGGGACGACCGAGGATGAGATGGCTGGATGGCATCACTGACTCGATGGATGTGAGTTTGAGTGAACTCTGGGAGTTGGTGATGGACAGGGAGGCCTGGTGTGCTGCGATTCATGGGGTCGCAAAGAGTTGGACACGACTGAGCAACTGAACTGAACTGAACTGAATACAATGTAAAAACCCACACTGTTTTAAGATCTTTCAAAGAGATGAAACCCCTGAAGTTTTAATTGCCATCTTTAAAGTTGTCTAATATCAATTTTACTAAGAAAAACAAAAAAGGGTACTCTTAACTTTATAATATAAGCCCCCATTTTCTCCATCATTTAGTCTAACGTCTGATCTCTGTAAAATATTCCAATTTTAATTGACACATTTTTATTGACACATACCATTTACAGAGAAAAGTGTAGTGTACTGCTCCATGAATTATCATGAAATAAACTCCTTGGGGTAATTAAATCCAGGAGGAGAAATGCAAGACTGACAGAACCTGGGTCCTCCTGACAGGTCCCTCCCAATCGCTGCCCACTGCCTCCTCCCCGCAGGTAACTGCCATCCTGATTTCTCACCTTGTCTGTCCTTCTTGCCTGTCTTTGAACCTTACATATAAATACAGCTGGACAATATAAATTCTTTTGTCTCTGGCTTCTCTCACTCGACATTACATTGGTGATATTCATACATGTTGCATGTAGCAGAAATTTATTTTTATTGTCATATGGAATTATACTTACTGTACCACAATATGTTTCTACATTCTATAACTGATGGGTTATTTCCAGCATTTGGCTGTCATTTCATGTCCTTTTGTGGGGAACAAGATGGGGAATAGAAAAAATCAAGTTAAATGAGTGGATGAACAATGGGGGTTTTTGAAATTGTTTATTTTTGGTTGTGCTAGGCTTTGTTGCTGCAGTGAGGAGGGGCTACTGCTCATTGTGATACGCAGGCTTCTTGCTGCAGTGCCTTCTCTCGCTGCAGAGCACAGACTCTAGGCCCCCGCGCCTCAGTAGTTGTGCAGGGCTCTAGACGGTGGGCTCAGTAGCTGTGGTGCACAGGCTTAGCTGCTCCGTGGCGTGTGGAATCTTCCCAGACCAGGGATCAAACCTGTATCCCCTGCATTGGCAGACAGATTCTTATCCACTGCATCACCAGGGAAGTCCAGGCATGTGGGCTTTACCCCGCTCCGCTCTGATGCTTTCCATCACTCTGTCCAGGGCATCCACTTTCTCTGGTAGACCTCTCGGAGTCTCACCCTGAACATTCAGTCCTCAACCAAGGATGCTCAGGGTACCCCCACCCCCACCCCACGTACAGACTCATTCCTCTCCAGACGCCTCAACTCCCCAGATGCTGATCCTGCTTCAGCAGCTCAGAGGGAGGCGCTCTCTTAATGCATCTCTGGCCTGTGGTCTATAAAGTGCCTACAGGCTGAAGACTGGGTACCTGGGCTTCACCTCCTATTTTCCTTTGTTCAAGCTGCCTGCTGTCCAATGGCTTGAAACACTTTCCTCAAAAAACATGCCTAGTTTCACAGTCATCTAGGTCAGGGGTTTGCTATCACTTTGTCATGGCCCAAAGTATCCTCATCTTTATAATGGCCTCATATTATTTCATTACATGAAAGTGAAAGTCACTCAGTTGTGTCTGACTCTTTGCGACCCCATACAGCCCATTGACTTCTCCAGGCCAGAATACTGGAGTATGCAGCCTTTCCCTTCTCCAGGGATCTTCCCAACCCAGGGATCAAACCCAGATCTCCCACATTGCAAGTGGATTTTTTTAACTAGCTGAGCCACTTAACTCCAGTGGATTTTTAAAGTGCAATTTATTTCCTGTAGAGCAACGAGAAATTTAAGATATAGAGATTATACTCATTTTCACCCCTTACTCAGGCTTGCTTCAGCAGGTTCTATGGATTGCTTTTCTTTCTTTCTTTTTTTTATTGTGGTAAAACATACATAACACAAAAGTTATCATTTTAATGATTGTTAAAGTGTACAGTTCAGTGTCATTTAAGTATATTCATAATGCTGTTTAACCATCAATTCTAGGAGATTTTAAAGGTGAGTGTATTTATTGAAGTTAAAATTGACTCCTGGCCCACACAGGGTATTTGAATCAAATGTGATTCAATCCTGTCACCGGAAAGAACATTTATGAATTTGTTGGAATGCTTTTGGCTACAGGTAACTGAAAACCTGACTTAATTTGGCATATGTAACAAGGAAATGTATTACCTTCCATGAAAAGATGTCAAAAAGTTAAAAGTATTAGTAGCTCTGAAGTTGGTTAGTGTTGGGGCTTCATGATGTCACTGAACCCCCAAGGGGCTTTCCGTCCTCTTGTTCTTCCATCCCAGCTTGGTGGCTTTGTCCCCAGATTTATTCCCCTCCTAATCTCAGGATGGCCGCAGCTGTCTCAGGTATCATATCCCCAAACAGCAGCATCTCGAGACAGGAAAGGGGACGACATCTGTTCATGTGTCTTTAAGGAGTGAAGGGGGACTTCCCTGGTGGTCCAGTGGTTAAGAATCCATCTTGCGGTGCAGAGTAAAAAGGTTCCTCTCTGGTAGGGGGACTGAGATCCTACCTGTGTCAGAGCAACTAACCTGCTCACTGCAACTGGAGAGTCTGTGAGCCCCAAGGAAGATCCTGCATGTCACAGTTAAGCCCTGATAGAGTCAAATAAATAAATATAAATAAAATAGATAACCAGCAAAGAACTACCGTAAAAATTGTTTTAAGGGAACAAAAGAACCTTTATCAGAAGCCCCCCAATGGACATCCCATTACCCAGACATGCCATTAGCCAGAACTGGGTCTCGGTCCCAAGCTGCATCAGTGGTAAGAAATCTGCCTGCCAGTGTAGGAGCCACGGGAGACACGAGTTTGATCCCTGGGTCAGGAAGATCCCCTGGAGGAGGAAATAGGAACCCACTCCAGTATTCTTGCTGGGATAATCCCACGGACAGAGGAACCTGGTGGGCTACAGGCCATGGGGTCACAAAGGGTCAGACCAGACTGAGCTACTGAGCACATCCAAGCTTCAGCCATATTGTCAAGTTTGCTTAGACCAATCAGAGCTCTCCCTTGGTTAGGCCTGGGGCTGGGGCCAGCCTCCTCTGAAGCACATGGCCAAAAGGAAGAGCAGGGCTACCTCAACAAGATGTGAGTTCTGGTAGGAAGAGGGAAGGGAGGAAATAGGCCTTGGATGGGCCGTCAATCATGTCACACTTCCCAACCCCAAAATAAATCTGCCCAGGTTCTAAGTAAGAGACGCTCACCTGGTGAGAAATTAGTTTTGTCTGAATAAAGCAATAAGAATCTTAACTGGAGATCAAGTTTCCTAACAATTTTTCCAGCTGTCTGACTGTCATCAGTTACAGATCAAAGTCTAACACTGTTAGCTGTCTTCAGGACTCACGTGAGTTCACAATTCTTTCAACTGTGATGTTATTCTTCTGTTCTTATTTCTGGCCATCTTTCCAGGCTCAGCTCAGAAAGCATGTCCTCCGACATGCCCCCCTGAACCCCAGAATCAAAATGAATTTTCCCTTTTTCCATATTCCCCTTCATTCTGCTTTGTATAACCACTGTCTATCCAGGTTTTTGTTTTTCTTTCTTTGTTTAAAAATTGATAAAAGCAATAATATTCTTCCTTGTCAATAATTTAAACAATATATAAACTGTGTAAGTTGAAAAGGCAAATCATCCCATTCAGCTTTTCCCTCAATCCCAGCCCTACTTTCCAGTAATGAATCCTGTAATCAGTTTGCTTTTATCCTTCCAAACTTTTTAATGTGACATTTAACCTTTATTTGAATTCATTCTGTTATTGTAATCATTACAAAAAATGGAATCAGGCTCTGAACTGTTATGTACACATGGCATCTATGTCTTGTTCTTTTTACTTATCAGTATAGTGAAAGCATCTTTAGTATCAATTGATCCAGAGCTAGACATTGTTTCTCTGGCCTGAGTTTTATACCAATTTGGGGGGTTAACATACTTTTTACAGCCAATACCCTGATTTTGGGTGCTTAACTTATTTCCACTTTTCCACATTTCAAACAGTACTTCCAGGAATCCCTGTGTCTGTGTATATGTGTGTGTGCACGCGTGCTTATGTCTTTGTCTACACACACCAAGATTTCTGCAGGCTAGACTGCTAGAAAGAAAATTTCTGGGTCAAAGAGTATGTGGTTTTAAAATTTTGATAGCTACTGCCAAATTTTATGAGGGTGTTTTGGAACCAGCTGCTGTTAGTATAAGATGAGTAATTTCCAGACTTTCAGACTTTATAAACCAATAAAATTTTTTTCAAAAACTGTGGGGACAACATAAAGAAAATAGGCAACATTCTATTTTTCCAGCTAAGGACATTAAAAAAAAATTAAGTGTCAATCTTTAGTCTGAACCATGTGAAATGGGCATTTTTATATGTCAAAATCATCTAATATTTTCAACTGAATATGGTCTAACTTAATACCGTCAGCATGATTTCATAAAAGAAGGAACCCACATGTTCATTCACACACACACCTTATTTGTTTTCTCTTTTCACCCATCATATGGGTGAATATTTAATCTCACATCCAGGGATCACCTACACAGAGTCATTGACCAGCGGCTCCCTCCCACCACCACCGCCAGTGTCTATCCAGGGTGTCACTAGGAAAGAGGACTTGTTCACATGAGGAGCAGCATGGTGGGGTGGGCATGTAGATGAAACGACATCTATTCCTGTCCTCGGTCCTTTGCAATGATTTTAAGAGGCTACAGAGAAGGAGGTGAGAGGCAGAGCTGATGTATCTGGGTGAGAGGACCAGTAAGATACTTGGCACAAAGCAGGGGACCCCAGGATATCCCCTGGACCCTGAAATATTCTCTGTTAGGCCCTTTACAGGACCAGTTTGCCAACCCTCAGAAGAGGGCCTTGACCATCACAAGAAAATTCCCTGAGCAAGTGCTTACTACCTGCAAGGCTTGGACTCAAAGTTGAAGAAGACATAATCCATGGCTTCAAGGAGTTTAGCCCTCCTCATCTCTCCACGGAAGGCCTGGAAAACACAGAGAGCCAGTCCTTTGGCTCAGCACTCATGTGACAGCCCAGCTCAGAACGAGGCCTCCTCTCCCAGCAGCCTCGTGGGCAGTGGAAGCAGCCCCTTGGGAGCCTGTGCAGGGAGGAAGCAGGGAGACTGCCTGGTGATGAGAGCTCAGCACCAGTCGTGGGTGCTCCTGAAGTCTTCACAAGGAGCCTGGAAA
This sequence comes from Oryx dammah, assembly GCF_014754425.2. Lineage (NCBI taxonomy): Eukaryota > Metazoa > Chordata > Mammalia > Artiodactyla > Bovidae > Oryx > Oryx dammah. The sequence continues at coordinate 91,904,503 of NW_024070209.1, read as the reverse complement.
GCCTGAGGGATGTGCTGGGTGGGCGCAGGGCAGGGCACACTCTGGCTCTGTTACTGGATATTACTGGTAGGAGGGTGGCTGAGATGGTAAGCACAGGAACTTACTGTTTCATCTGAAAGTCCTTCCTGTAAACTAAGCTCCTTGACCATATTATTTCTGTCTCATCTAGTTCATTTGGCCACAGACATACATTAACAAATAGATGTGGCAGAGTTTCAGTAAAACTTTATTTATAAAAACTGATGGCTGGGACTTCTCTGGTGGGCCAGTGGTTAAGAGTTCGGGCTGCAGGGATTGGGGGTTTGATCCCTGGTCAGGGAACTAAGATTCCGCCTGCTGCGATGCTGCCAAAAGAAAAGAACAAAACCAGATGACAAGTTGTTTTTGACCCAAGGGCCATAGTTTGCAGACTCCTATCCTATATGTAATATCAGGGAAAGAACAAGAGCAGCCTGTCTTAGGATCAAATGCTACTTTGGGCCCTTACAAGCTGTATCCTCCAGATGAGTATGCAACCTTTTTCTAAAAAAATTTTTTTTGAATTTATATTTGGCTGCGTCGAGTCTTACTCTCAGCACACGAGACCTCTCATTGTGGTGCGCAGGCTTCTCTCTCTAGTTGTGGTGCACGGGCTCCAGAGCTTGTGGGCTCTGAACTTTCAGCACATGGGCTCTCTAGTTGGGGCAATCGGGCTTAATTGCTCCATGGCATGTGATATCTTAGTTCCCTGACCAGGGATCAAACCTGAGTCCCCTACATTGGAAGGCAGATTCTTAACCACTGGACCACGACGGAAGTCCTGATTATACCACCTTTTTGATCTTTAGTTCTCCAAATATGGGCTTCCCAGGTGGTGCTAGTGATAAAGAACCCCAAGTATAAAGTGGGGATACTAGTCGTCAGCATCGCTTTCAGGATTGCTGTAGAGTTACATGAGATAGTGCATGCAGAGCATAGGCGCATAGATGGAGGAGGGGCTCCAGTACTGCTGGTTTTCACGGAGCACAAAGCCATCCAGAGCCCCAGAGCCCAGCTTCCTTCCCTCAGGCCTGTCCAAGAAACACCACGCAAGAGCAGGAGACACGCTTTTTAAAGGGCTGACAGAATGAAATGCACAGGACTTTGATTTTATTTCAACACAAGTTCTGGGCAGAGACGAAATATCCCTGGCCCTCCTTGCACACAGCCTTCAGGTGTCAGTTGAGTAGCATCTTGGTTTTATTACATCCATCACAAGGAGCTTAAGGCTTCCAAAAACACATTCCTAGACAGATGTCAAGCCTGTCTGGGGATTAGAAATATCCTTTTCCATTAAGCATAAATTAACTTAATCACCAGGTATGAAAGATACGCAACATAAACAGCATTCCCTGCAGCTTTCATTAAAATTAAAAATCTATTTAAAATTTACCTTGTATTTTCTAGGACCTAAACTCCTTCAAAGAGATAATCTCTGCTGTAAATTTTTACACTGACAGAGTGGCAAGATGAATAGGCTGGGGACAGTGATGTACTATGTAATTTAACTTTGCCTCCTGGTCTTCTTTTCACCAACGGATGTATCTGTACGTCTTAAAGAAATAATTAGTCTCGGTAAGATCTGGCCTTTGACCGTTTTCAGAAGCAGTCAGACTGTTCCCCAATAAAATGAAACTCGGAGTCGAGATGACTAGCAGCAAGGTCCTTCAAATCTTGTTGTTCTGATCCATGCTGTAGAAAGTGCTCTTAGGTAAAAACAAACAGAAAGAAAGGTGTCAGCAATGCATCACCCGGAGATCGGAAACAGAACCCCCTCCTTGACTTGGCCTCTGTTTCTCTGGAGTGGAGAATGGAAACAGTGACCAGGGTCATTGCATTCCTTATTAACATCGCAGGAAAGACCCCCACGAAGGAAACCCAGCTGAATCAGAGTTGGTGGTGTAGACTGAGTATTGAAGGCAGACAAACCTGTCTTCAGATACTGGTTCTTTTTTTCAGACTCTGATCTTGAACAAGTCATATATTTCCTCTGAGTCTCAAGGTCCTATCTGTAAAAGGGAGTGAATAATGTTTACCTCCTAAGATCATTGTGAAGGTTGGAGATACCCTTAGTGCCTAGAACTCATCACCTCCCGGGGGCTTGCTGAATGCTTAATATTATTTATACGTATAAGAAATAGTTTTTGAATAACTGAATCATGCCAGATTCAAGACAGAGGGCTGAGGATGCAGAAAGTCATAAGATACAGCTGGTGCTCTTAAGGTGCTCACAGACCCAAGAAGGGATTGAGACAAAGAAATAAGAGAATCGCAGCTGAGGGTGACAAGTCCAACAAGGCACAGGGGTGACACAGAGCAGGGAGTGACATCTGCTACATTATAATGATAGAGAGGTGGCACGATACCTCAGCAGATAGGGGCATTCTGAGCAGAAAAATGTATCAAAGTGTTAAGTTGCTCCATTGCGTCTGACTCTTTGTGACCCCATGGACTGTAGCCCGCCAGACTCCTCTGTCTGGAATTCTCCAAGCAAGAATACCAGAGTGGGTAGCCATTCCCTTCTACAGGAGATCTTCCTGGCCCAGAGATAGAACCCAGGTCTCCTGCATTGCAGGCAGATTCTTTACCATCCGAGTCACCAGGGAAGCCCAGCAGGGCTTAGGCAAAGGCAAAGGCATGTAGAGAGAGGTGTCTCATAGTTGGAGGATTATAGGCAGAGTGGTTTTCTAGACAGGGAGGAGGGGTGGGGAGGGAGAACCACGAGGGCAGAGTGTCTCTTGATGCGGGCGCATCCTCTGGGGAGCTGGATTCAAAGTGCCCTGAATAATCCTCAGCTGGGCCACCGAGGCCAGGCAGGGACCACAGGGTGCCCGCCACCCCACTGAGGTGTGTAAAACATTCAGACCAGAAGGTATATCTTCTAGAAGGAACTACAGCTGTTGCTTCAGCGGAGTTGCAGATCGGAGAGGAAGCAGGTGGTAGAGCTGAACATGCACAGGAGGAGGTGTCCAGATGGCCAGACCCCAGTCCCTGGGCTACCTTCCGGCCTGTGGCCTCACCTACGCCTCCCGCCGGGTGGAGGGGCGCTGTGTCTTCCTCATATTTGTTGAGTAAATGCTCAGACGTCCCATCTGAGCATATTTATCCTGCCTCCCTCACAGTGTCGCTAAGGACCAGGGGTAGCACAGAGGTGAACACACTTGGCAAAGTCTCAGGGTTTATTCAAATATAGGTGTGTGATCATCACCGTAATCGTCAGAGTTGTACACCAATTAGAAGCTGCACCAATGTTGAAAAACCAGTTTCCTCACCCATTAAAAAAATGTCCATACGATTACCACTGACTCTCTCATTGAACAAACCCACCACATGCCCTTTAAAAATACAAAGAAATGCAAACCGCATAGTTACATGTAATGATTTGCCTTTTTAGTATTGCAAAAATGACTCATTAGTCAAAACAATGATTATGTTTGAGACTATTAAAGGTATTGGGTTGTTTCCTATGTAATCTAAAAAATGTTAATTTATGGGAAAAAAGAACCCCACTGAACTTGTACCTACCTACAAAACAAGCATTATCTTAAAAACAATGTTTCCCCAAGCATTTTCAACTGACTTGACAGCTCAAAACATCAGTTTCTCTCCAAACCCACAATCCTTTGTTTTAACGTTAAATGTTTTCTAAAGAAAATCGCTGCTGTCCCAGGCTAGAATCGGTGTTTGGTTGGAAGCTGTAGTGATAGTGCTCTGTTTTCCAAACTGTTAGACTCAGCTGATGAGGAAGCTGTGAAGGAGTTGCAAAGCTTCTAAAAAGCACTGTACAAAATACAGGGACGGTTGCTGCGGAGGCAGAATGTTAAAGGACTATTATTCTGAGGATGAGAATTGAAACCAAGCCACACTGCTCACAGCAGATAAATAACCTACTTTGGCCCAAGTGACAGTTAAGTGATCTCAGATGTGCCTTGAGAGAGAGTGTCCAAATATGAGACTTACCCAAGGTCATGTGCACAAAGCAAGCAGATTGGTTTCCCCAAGGACCTACTGCTGGGGCCTCTTAAAGTACCAGCGTTCAGAATCTACAGAGAGTAGGAGACCACAGTTCTACGACGTGGTCCTGCACTTGACCCTGTATCGTGCGGACCAACTAGTTACCCACCCTGGGCCTCAGTTTCCTAGTCTGTACGTTGAGTAGTCATCTCTGCCCTGCTCCCAGCCTTGCTGTAAGGATCCACTGAGGTGATAAGTACAAACTGAAGTGTGGCGTCCCAGAAAGGATCTTTAAGGTGTGCCTTTAGCAGTCCCCACCCCCACCACCTCCAACCTGGGCGACCCTACATGGCCCTTTCCCTTCTCCAGATTTCTCTTGTCTGGAAACATTGCTGGCTCTGCTTCTGCAGAGCCGCCCCAGTCGGGCTCATCCGGGGTCTCCCTAAGTCCCGGGAGACAGGGTCAAGAGAAGCCCACTCCAGCTCTGGCTCTGTTCCTTCATGTGTGTATATATATATATATATATATATATATATAATTTTATCTATTTTTGAATGTGCAGGGGCTTGGTTGCTGCACAGGTTTTTCTCTAGTTGAGGCGAGCAGGGGCTACTCTTCGACGCGGTTTGAGGGCTTCTAACCACGGAGGCTTCTCTTGCTGCGGAGCACAGGCTCTGGGCACTGGGCTTCAGTAGCCGCAGCGTATGGACTCGGTAGTTGTGGCTCCCAGGCTCTGGAGCTCAGACAGTGCTGGTGGCGCATGGGCTTAGTTGCTCTGCAGCCTGTGGGATCTTCCCCAGACCAGAGATTGAACCCACATCTCCTGCATTGGCTGGAGGATTCTTTACCACTGAGCCTCCAGGGAAGCCCCTCTGTTCCTTTCTTGTTGAGCCGTTCTGGGCAAGTCCTTTCCCCACACTGGGCTTCATTTTCTGGGATCTGAAAATGAAGATTTGGCTGAAGTGATCTCTGAAGTTGCTTCCTACAGAAAATGAAGTCCCTGAGCACGTACAGTTCAGCCGCAGCTGGTCCTTGTCACTACAGTGAAACCTGGGCTGTTGGAGACCCTCTGGGGAATGAGGCTTTGATCCCCATATTTTCTAATTGATCTTGTGTTTAATGCTTTAAGCTCTAAATCCTGTCCCTTTTATTGGGAATATTGGCTTCTTAAATATATTTAGGCGAATTTGACTTTTTACTTGAATGATGATTTCGCAAACTGGTTTTAGATTGTTCTGCGATGCGTTGGTGCCCCTGAAGAGCCCTGAGATGTCTTGCATCAGCTCCAGAGAGTTTTTCTGCTTCCTCCTCCATTTTCAGGCTGGCAGCTGTCACTTCATGTATGGCAGATTGCGTGGCTGTGGCATCCTGGCTCATCCCTTCTATGAATATTAATAATCTTCTGGCTGAGCGGTGCTGTGTGACCATCTGAGAATCAGAGCACCATGTGTGTTAGAAGTATGGGTAAAGTAAGAGTACATAGGTATGGAGTGAGGCCCCAAGAGGCCCTCCTTCCACTTACAGGGCAGAACTTCAGGTCGTAAACTTGGAGATCTTGATTTTGACTCCTCACTTGCCTCCTAGTTGTGTTCTGAGTACGTGGAGGAGGGGGTTGGGTGCCTGACTTCTGATGGGGAGATTCCTCTGCTGCCTGGCATTCTCATGGTGATGGCCTGGGTCAGCCCGTACCCAGAATCTCTCCTCTCTTCGCTTCTCCATCCCCATCTCTCGAGTTCCAGGGTTAGGCTGTTTCCTTCCATGCTCAGTTTGTTTATACAGGTGGTTTCCTTTGGGCGGAATCCAGGCTTTCCTCTCTTCCTGTCTGCCACCTAGAAGGTTCTCCCCAAGCCTTTCACCTCTCGGTTACCTCCTGGGAGCCTCAGGAGCCTGCCCTGCACTCCCAGGGGAGCAGAGTGCCCCCACGGTCACCCAACACGAGCTCATCCAGAGCTAGGACTCCCTTGTTCAGCTTTGTATCTAGTACCCGCCTCAATGCTGGGCACATGTGACATACCTGAGTAGGGTTGGAAGCATGAATGAACAAGCAAATGGACAAACGAGTGAATGAATAAATGGACTGCCTGCTGTGGGCTGAATTGTGTCACACCCTCCCCTCCCCAAATTTGTGTTGACGTCCTAACGCCCAATAACTCAAAATACGACCTTATTCGGAGCATGGGGGCATTGGATAATCAAGTTAAAATGAGATCATTATGGTGGCCGTAATCCAATATGGCTGGCGTCTGTATACAGAGAGGAAATTTCAGGCACAGGCACACACAGAAGAGAAAATGATGAAAGGACGCAGGTAGTCGACAGCCACCTACAAGCCACGGAGAAAAGCCTGGAACCCCAGCTCCTAGGCAACAAGCCACATCTCTGCTTGGTGGTCCTCACAATGGATGTTCTGAGTACTTGAAGGGATCTGTGACTGGATGGACAGGCAAATGCAGAGATAAGTAGAGAAAACCACCGCTGACATGAAAAATGACTTTATCAGTCACTTCAGTATTTTATGAATTTCCAGCACAGTAGCGTCAGAATGGGAGATGGATCTTTTTTCTTTGCTCATGAAACACAAGCACGTGGCAGGCTCTTTCAGGAGCACGAAATCTTCCGCTTGGTGAGCTAGGCTAGCTGTTTCTAATCTGGACCCGTGAAAGCCCAAGGGAGTGCCGTTTTGATGTAGGTCTGCATTGGCACTGCCCTTAGCTGGATATCTGTTCCCTGCCTCGCCCACTTCAGAAGAGAGAAACAAAGGGTCTGATAAAATGTAGGAACTGGGACAAGCTCTCAGGATGTATCCAGCCTGCGGAATTTACAGATGGGAAACCAAGGGGGTTAGAGGGAAATGGACTTCCCTGGGACTCAGGCTAGCCTGGGAATCTGCGTTATGGGATGCCACATCTCCTGCCCATCCTTCCACCCACTAGAAGAAGTTTTCTCCTTCCTTCTCTTAAATGGTCCATGTGCCCTCTGCTTGGATCTAGGCATCCGTCTCACCTGCCCAGATGGCCCTTTTCTTTGTTCTCCCTCTTCTTTTCCTCCTTTCTCCTTCCAGTGGTATGTTTCGTTATCCCTATTAAACAGATGACAGTACGAACCTTACAAAGTTTAAGTAACTTATCAATGTCACAGGATTACTCATCAGAGAGTGGTGAGGATGGTTTTATCCCCAGCCATCTCACTCCCAAACTTTCCACCACACCATGCTTTTTCTTAATGGATCTTTATCCCTAGGCCTTTGACATTTTATCCCAATTATGTAGAACATACTTTAAAATATCCATTTGGTTAGAAGTAATAAATTTTTCATGGCAAACCAGCGTGCATGTGAGAATCCCTAGAGAAATCTGCAGTAAGATTTAGCAGATTTCAAAGGTCTGACTTATCCTCGGAAGGTTACTTCGGAATGGAAATGAGTGAGCCGATGCTCAAGATGTGGCCAGGGCTGACTCGTGGAGTTGACTGGAAGGCATCTTGAATGATTTGTAGCTAACTGACTAAAGGGGGTGGTCTCTGGTTAATGGAAGGCCGGATGATCGCCTATCCTATGTTGGTTTTTGCATGTATACTTACCCTCACCTGTGGATAACTGTTTAGTAAGAGCACGCATGCATGTGTGCTAAGTTGCTTTAGTTCCATGGGATTCTCCAGGCAAAAACACTGGAGTGGGTTGCCATGCCCTCCTCTTTCAGGGGATCTTCTCCACCCAGGGATCGAACCCATGTCTCTTATATCTGCTGCATTGGCAGGTGGGTTCTTTACCCCTAGCACCACCTGGGAAGCCCTTGGAAACCTCTATTTGTTGTAGATTTTGCCATGAGCTCTGGGTAGGCAGAGAGAACTGCTGATTCCTCCCTGGATCCCATCACCTAACACAGTCCTACTATCCGGAACGTACTCCATAAATATCTGTAAAATCACCAGTGACTTTTCCTTTCATTTTGGAGCCACGGACATTTTAGAAGAAACAGTCTCTTCTCTTGGCCATTGCTCTGAGGACAGCCTGTGGGCTGGCACTGGATCTCCTTCCACTTCCCCTTTTAGAAGTGTTCTGTACACCAGATTCCTAACAAGGCCCAGCCCACGTGCTTACTGGCAAGCTGAACATCAATCCTTATCCTGTTATGAGTTGATTTCTATGCTTAGTCTTGGGAACCACACCAGCTTTTGCCTTCTAGGAGCTCCCAGCCGAGTGGGCGACTTGACAAATAATTCAAATACAAAAAGACCGAAGTAAGTGTTAAATGAGACACTGGCGATGAGCTTGGGGAGGAAGGGTGATTAATTCTGCCTGGAGGAATCCAGGGAGGGTTCACGGGGAAGACAGATATTAAGGAAAATTTATTACATAAGTGGATTCTGAGCAGCTGACATCCCAAGTTCATAATCTGCACAAAAAACTCAAAAATAGAGTTCACTGTTTCCAATTCTGGTTGTTTAGGGTGCTGACTCAGACCCAGATTCATAGCTTTGAGAAGACAAGTCTAAAAAATAATTAAAGGTACAAATCTCAATGACTATTTCCCATTATTGGGAAAGTGACTGTGGGTCACTTGAAAATATTGCTTAATCTCTTCACTTCTAGTTTCACACACTCCTATGTGCAATATTTTTAAACCCATATTTGTGTTGAAATTAATAGAAAAATGTGTCACCCTATTTTATTGTGATCTCAGGAGTTAACTTCAGGGCAAACAAAAGATTATAGATAGAAAAACTTTGAACTGGAGACTACGAATTTATTCCTTAGTAAGTTACTAGGGTCATAGACTAAAGCCATATTATATATTGAAGGCCTTAAAAATGTTAATAATTGTTGACTCAGAAATTTTACTTCTGGGTTTTTATATGGTGAGAAAAATTTATTATGCTCTCTAAGTACTGAAAAATCCGAAATGATCTAAATGTCCATTAACTTGGGGGATAGTCATTCAGTCATTAAAGATATCTATAAATAATTTTTGGTGATATGGCAAAATGCTTATAATAAAATATTAAATGTAAAAGCAGGCTACAAAATTGTATGCATAGTAAGATTTTAACTATGTGAAAAAATTATATTCATAGAAGGGAAGAAAATTTACCAAAATATTAAAAATGATCATTTCTAGATGGTGAGATTATATATGAGAGTTTTGTTCTCTTACCTACGTATTTCTACACTTTTTGTGTCTTTTACAAAGAGATATGATTTTTCAATAATAATACCAACAATATTTGAGAGGACCCCCCCACAACCTGAACCACTGGGTAGGAACATACATCAGAGGCCAGTATATTCTGAGGTTTGGGTCCCTGGGCAGTATGATACAGAGAGTTAGCAAAGCTTTTCAAATGCAAGCGCACAGCCAAACAGACTTGGATTCATTGGGGTCCATGGCTATGGGTCTGTGAGGGCCAGAGGAGCATGGAAGGCCAGGCCTAGGCAACCAATCATAATGACCTCCTGGTTTCATGAGCTCAGATCATTCACAGCTAGACCTGGATAGCACGAAGGAACGCGGACAATGGTGTCTGCCGCCCTGGTGGAGGAAGCAGGTAAGGACTCGGCAGGACTGCGTCTCAGAGGCAGGAATGGGCTTCCCTGTGACTCAGGGATAAAGAATGCAGCTGCCAGTGCAGGAGACACAGGTTCAATCGTGACCCAGGAAGATCCTACAAGCCAAGGACCTACTAAGACCATGTGCCACAACTATTGGGCCCAGGAGCCGGAACTTCGGAAGCGCGTGCACCCTAGAGCCTGTGCTGTGCAACAAAGAGAAGCCAGCACAATGAGAAGCCTGCGCCCTGCAATGAAGAGGAGCCCCAGGTCGCCACAACTAGAGAAAAGCTCATGCGGCAATGAGGACCTGGCACAGCCAAAAATAAATAAATAAATATTTTAAAAAGTAGGCAGGGATAATGGTCAGGGCATCCAACTAGTGGGAAACTAGCAAATGAAACTGACCTGGGGCTGGGAGCTGCTAGAGCTTGAGGTTCAGCTTAGGCCTGAGGATTCCAGGCTGACAGCACAAACAATAGGACTGGGGCTCGGGTGTCTGAGGATCCAGGTGCTGGACCAGGCGTGGCCCAGACTGGACAGTTTGGAGCCGGCCAGTGGAGCCTCAGGACTATGGGACTCCAGCTTTGAGGGGCTGGCTGATGTGTCTAATTGAGCAGTGTATCAAACACATAATGATATATGAGCCGAGCTGTTGTAGATGTCCCTTTGATGATCATTATGAAATGTGAGAGGATTCTTAGCTGTGAGCATCTTCTTCAAAGAGAAGCACTGTTTCCAAAGAGCACTGTCATGAACGTGGGAGTTCAAGCCACTTGTGTTTCGCTTTCAGACTTTGTGTGTGAAGCTGAGTTGCGCTGTGTGCTTTGGCCATGTCGGAGTTGGTAGCCCCGTGCTGTGCTGAAAACCCTGCAAACCCCTTGCTGTAAAGTGATGGAATGGATATCTTTCCATTCAAAGCAAATAAGAAAAAAAATGCACCTCAGTATTTCCTTTAAATATTTTACATTTACCTAATCCTTTCAATTACACGGTGGCTTCTGTTCTTCATGACAGATTTAGGAAGTATAGACACAGCCAACCCAGAGAAGCTGGTGATTGCCTTAAGCCAGCCATTGTCTGTACCTGGGGTGTGTGTGTGTGTGTGTGTGTGTACGCAAAATGAGTGTTTTATAACATTTTATTTAAAAATATATATGCATAATCTCATATTATATACATATATACACACACACACACAAAGTATCACTTCATCTTCACAACAACTTTGCAAGGGGGGTTTTATCTATATTTTCATGTCATCTAGTTGCTCAGTCATGTCCGGCTCTTTGTGACTCCATGGACTGTAGCCTACCAGGCTCCTCTGTCCATGGTATTCTCCAGGCAAGAACAGTCGAATGGGTTGCCAGTTCCTTCTCCAGGGGATCGTCCTGACCCAGGAATCTATATTTTAAAGATGAGAAAATAGAAAGTCAAAGAGCTAAGTGACTTGCCCAGAGTGACACAGCATTTCAGAGTCACTGTTGGGATCTGAACCCAGCTAGGGTGAGTGTCTCTTCCTCTTCTGGCTGTGCTCCTGCTGCGCTGGGGTCCACGCAGCTACCCTCACAGGCCCTCCCAGCTCCCTCACTGAGTCCAGGCATTTCCCTTCCCACAGATGAGAAGCTTGAGTCACTCCTGTTGGGAATGATTAGAAAAAAGAATGTCTGGGCATTGGGAAGCCAAGGGGGACCAGGGAGAGGAGCAAGGCGGCCTGGAACGGTGGCAGCTCCAGCTGCGATGGAGATGAGGGCGCTGAGGACAGTGCAGGGGGCTCTGGATGATGGACACGGGTCAAGAGGATGCCCTGGTGAGGGGGCAATGGGGTGGGCTCCTTGGCCCGGAGGCAGGAGGTGGGGCTGAAGTCCCCCCTTGCTAATTACAGACGAGAATGTGAGGGCAGGCATGTTGGAAAATTGCTGAGTATCTAAGCACCTAACTGGAGGTGGGAACATTACAAGCTTTTCACACTCACAGCTTCCTATGGCTCTGCTAGGATCCAGAAGGTAGAATTCAACAGTTCTTGGATATTCAGTTAGAGATGTTTGAAGCTTTAGGTGCTGGAACACACACGTGTGCGTGTGCACACACACACACACACACACACACACAGAAACATACACACAGAAATGTGGCTCCATGTAAACACTGCTACTGCTGCTAAGTCACTTCAGTCGTGTCCAACTCTGTGTGACCCCATAGACAGCCCACCAGGCTCCCCCGTCCCTGGGATTCTCCAGGCAAGAACACTGGAGTGGGTTGCCATTGCCTTCTCCAATGCATGAAAAGTGAAAGTGAAGTCGCTCAGTCATGGCCAACTCTTAGCGACCCCATGGACTGCACCCTACCAGGCTCCTCCATTCATGGAATTTTGCAGGCAAGAGTACTGGAGTGGGATGCCATTGCCTTCTCCATCTAAACACTGCTTTGCAGGAAAGCCAGAAAGATTCTAGGCATCTTGTTCAAAATGCAAGAGATCCTGAAAAATGACTAGGGGCCAAAGTGTGACAACTTTTTTCCTAAATTTAAGATATAGAAGCTCAACCTAATGGATATTATTTAGTCCTCACCCTTTATTATTTTCTTTCGATGAACAGAGGATTTTCATAAAGGCCTTTAATCAATTTGTTCCCACTTTTGTTCCCCTTAAACTGTGGAAAATTCTGAAAGAGATGGAAATACCAGACCACCTGACCTGTCTCTTGAGAAACATATATGCAGGTCAGGAAGCAACAGTTAGAACTGGACATGGAACAACAGACTGATTCCAAATAGGAAAAGGAGTACATCAAGGCTGTATATTGTCACCCTGCTTATTTAACTTGTATGCAGTGTACATCATGAGAAACGCTGGGCTGGAAGAAGCACAAGCTGGAATCAAGATTGCTGGGAGAAATATCAATAACCTCAGATATGCAGATGACACCACTCTTATGGCAGAAAGTGAAGAGGAACTAAAGAGCCTCTTGATGAACGTGAAAGAGGAGAGTGAAAAAGTTGGCTTAAAGCTCAACATTCAGAAAACTAAGATCATGGCATCTGGTCCTATCACTTTATAGCAAATAGATGGGGAAACAGTGGAAACAGTGGCTGACTTTATTTTTCTGGGCTCCAAAATCACTTGCAGATGGTGACTGCAGCCATGAAATTAAAAGACACTTGCTCGTTGGAAGGAAAGTTATGACCAACCTAGATAGCATATTAAAAAGCAGAGACATTACTTTGTCAACAAAGGTCAGTCTAGTCAAGGCTATGGTTTTTCCGGTGGTCATGTATGGATATGAGAGTTGGACTATAAAGAAATCTGAGCGCCGAAGAATTGATGCTTTTGAACTGTGGTGTTGGAGAAGACTGCTGAGAGTCCCATGGACTGCAAGGAGATTCCACCAGTCCATCCTAAAGAAGATCAGTCCTGGGTGTTCATTGGAAGGACTGATGTTGAAGCTGAAACTCCAGTACTTTGGCCACCTGATGCGAAGAGCTGACTCATTTGAAAAGACCCTGATGCTGGGAAAGATTGAGGGCAGGAGGAGAAGGGGACGACGAGATAGTTAGAGGGCATCACCGACTCAATGGACATGGGTTTGGGTGGACTCCGGGAGTTGGTGATGGATAGGGAGGCCTGGTGTGCTACAGTTCATGGGGTCGCAAAGATTTGGCCACGACCGAGCAACTGAACTGAAGTGAGCTGAACTGAACTTCTCCACCATGAATTCTCCCATCTTAAAGATTTTAGGAATTTGCCCTTGAAGTTTGGGGAACAGAAGAGGTTTCTGTATCTCGGCACTTACCACAGCCTTCGGGAACTCTCTCCCTGTACCAGTTGTGACCTCCTCGCAGGCAGACACTGTGCCTTATTGATTTTAGATGCCATGTGCCATGGTTTAGCACAGAGGAGGTGCCATGTGCCGACCTTCTCAGTACCAACTTAAGGATGTTTAGGACCTACAGTTTTATTCAAACCATTTGTGCAAACGTGGTCTCCAGGTCCTCACTGTTTGCTCCCCATGGATGTTTGCAGGCCAGGCCAGGGAAGGCCCTCCGAGCCCCCCAGCACCTACTCTGTAGAAGTTACTTGCATTTGTCTCATGCAAAATGCTTTGCAAAAACGAGTTCATTATGCTTTCTGATTTCAGCTTTCCAGATATGTATATGGACAGAAAACACAGATTCCCTCCAGTTTCTGAAAGAATGTCTTCACTGAAGCTTCAGCTTTCGAAGCTTTCCATAGTCAGGTACTGGCCAGTTGAGTGGACATAGCTGGAGTTGCCTGTGTCTCCCATACCTATAGCCATGTCTCCCAGTAGAGGGTTGTCCCTCCGGCACGGGCAGAGGAGTTGGGGTAGCAGGGGTTGGATGGAATCAGAACTATCCCCATTCTCCCTTCACGAGTGGGAAACAACACGGAAGAATGGGGGAAAGACCGGTTTTGGTGACACAGAGAGACTTGATCCGAACTCCTCTCTTGCCGTTTATCTGCTGTGTAACTTTGGACAAGTTCCTTACCCTCTCTGAGTCTGTCCTCATCTGTTAAATGGAGATAAGAGTACCCAACTCCTGGGATCCCTGTGAGAGTTCAAAGTAATTTTTTGTAAAAATACAATGACAGCTATGTTAAACCTTATATACTGCACACACATACATTTGCACACTCATGAGATAGATAGACAGACAGAGGAGAAATCTTGAAAAGAAAACACCACCATGTTAGCAGTGGCTGGCTGTGTTTCGGTGGTGAAACAAAGGGTGAATTTTTTTCCCCCTTCCTCTGCTTTTCGTATCTTTAAATATTTTTTCCTTGAACGTATATTGACTTTATAATTAGAAAAATAGAAAGAAAACCAAGAAGCATAAAACTGGGGGGAAAAAAAGAAATAATATGCATTAAGTACCAGGCATAAGTTGGCACCCAGTAAATGGTAGCTATTTTTACTAATTAGTCATTATGCCTAATAATAATAATTAGGAGTAATGATTTCCTCTGGGACCAGAGGTTGTGAATTAGTCTGTTGGTGGCTAATGACTCACAGTGAAGGGGAATTCTGGGTTCACTTCCAGTCGGGGCCACCCCTCACTTGTCTCCCTGATCTCTCTGCCGACACGCTGGGCTCCCGGGCTCCACAAGCTGGCTGATGCTGCGTCCTTCCACCCGAACAACTGAGCCCAAAGCTCCTGTGCCCAAGACCAAGGGGAGACGGCAGAGGTGCTCCCCCTGGGACTCTCCACAGAGGGGCTCATTCAAGGAGAGCAGCAGTGCCTGTGGCAGGACGCTGCTGTCCCTGTGTTGATGGCAGGCCATCTGTCTAGGGAGACAGTAAGAGTGAAAGGGTCGAGGTCCACCTCTATTTTGTCTGTTTGAATAGCAGAGAAGATTCTTGGTAAACACATTGCCCAGCATTTAAAACTAACTTGATGCTGCTGGTTGGAAGATTATGAAGTTAAAAACATGCCCCTCTCTTTTCAATTGGGCTTCCCTGGTGGCTCAGTGGTAAAGAATCCATCTGCCCAAAGTAGGAGCCTTGGGTTCAATCCCTGGGTCGGGAAGATCCCCTGGAGAAGGAAATGGCAACCCACTCTGGTTCTTGCCTGGGAAATCCCACAGACAGAGGAGCCTGGCGGGCTACAGTCTAAGGGGTTGCAAAAGAGTCAGACATGACTTAGTGACTAAACAACAACTGCTGTCTTCAGTTATCAATATAGTGATGAAAATGATCCAAATTTAGCCCGAATGAGAGTTTAAGACTAAATGATCAAATTCTTCAGGGTCCAGTAGGTTCAACCAGAGAAAAGTAAAATTCTGCATTAAGGACAGAAAAAGCAAAATCCCAAACTAGCTGTGTGACCGTGGGTAGGTCAGTCAACCTCTCTGAACCTGTGTCCTTAGGTGTAAAATGAGAGATGGGCACAGTTGCTTCCTGATGTCCCTGGAAGTGCTCAATTCCATGGCATGCTGATTATAAATGCAGTCAGTTCTGAGATGAAGGTGGACTGGAGTTTTTCTCTGCTCAGCGGGCCAGCTGCTCGCTGCCCAATATAGGTAAGGCAGGACAGGACAGGAATTCTCTCCTGGGTAGACACTTACCGGTGTGGCCCCCAGAGGTGACACATGATGGCAGGACTTCAGCTAGAGGCTCCTTGAATAATGGAAACAGCAGATCCTGCATGAGTTCTTGCCATTCTTATTCTGAGACTGAGCTGCTGCTGCTGCTGCTGCTGCTAAGTCGCTTCAGTCGTGTCCGACTCTGTGCGACCCCATAGACAGCAGCCCACCAGGCTCCCCCATCCCTGGGGCTCTCCAGGCAAGAACACTGGAGTGGGTTGCCATTTCCTTCTCCAATGCATGAAAGTGAAAAGTGAAAGTGAAGTTGCTCAGTCATGTCCGACTCTTCGCGACCCCATGGACTGCAGCCCACCAGGCTCCTCTGTCCATGGGATTTTGCAGGCAAGAGTTGGAGTGGGGTACCATTGCCTTCTCCAGAGACTGAGCTACTAGGGATTAAATCCCCACCGTGTGCCAGGCACTGTGGCAGGTGTTACGGTAAAGGGTATCTCTAATCTTCAGGCATCTGCAGGACTAGCCTTGCCTGGCTTCATGGGTGAAGCAGCTGAGGCTCCAGTGGTTGGCTCCCTTTCCTCACTAGTCGTTTTCTGTGCACCTACTGTGTGCTCAGGCCACAGCCTTGGGAATTGAGAGAGCAAGATGACCCCCCACACACACACTCAGGGCTGGCAGTTTGATCATAGTACCATGTGAAAGGGCTTCAGAAGAGGCAGAGGTGTTGTAAAGCATGATGAAGGATGGGGCAAGGTGGGGAATGGCATTCCGGGCAGCGGCCATAGCACGTGCAGAGGCCCTCAGCTAGCGGATGGCGGGTGGACGAGGCCAGTGGTGCTGTCTGCCTGGAGTTTACCTGGGAACATGGTGGGACATGGGTGGGAGCAGAATACAGAGCCAGAACGTCAAAGGACTTGACCAGGCCAGAGAGCGAAGGCTCTGACCTGCAAGCAGAGAGCGGCTGGTCTTTCCCGCATTCCCGCAATCGGCCTGTGTTTGCTGAGCGCCGGCTCTGTGCCAGGACCGAGGAGTCATTAGTGAACAAAGCATTGAAAATCCGCGCCTATGAGCAGCTGACATACTTTACTGCGGTGAAAAGGCAGGGAGTGGACAATAAACAAAATAAATGAGTGCAATTTCTATTCCGGTAGATGGTGATGAGTGCTGTGGGGAATGAGCAAGGAAGGGCCCGGGGCACTGGGGAAGTGCGGGTTGCAGCTGTGAGCAGGGAGGTCGGGAAGGCCTGTCTGAGGAGGGGCCGTTGCCACAAGCACTGGAAGGAAAGGAGGGGGAGATCCAGGGTAGGGTCTCGGGGGACTGCTCGGATCTGCAATTTAGCTGTGACACGGAGGGTGTGTCAGCAGGGAAGGTTAGAAGCCAGGAAACTGGCGAAGGGGCTTTGGAATTCAGGCGACTCGCCAATGAGGTGATAGGTGATGGCTGCTTGGATTATGGAGGGAGCAGTGGGGACGGGCAGAGTGGGTGAATCAAGGTGATGGAACAAGGCCAGGCTACTCAATGTGGGGGTGAGGGACAATGGATCTCTCTCTGGTTTCTGACTCAGGCATGGGCCTCTGCATTTGGACAAAGCTGGAGGCTCAGGTGTGAGGTAGAAGACCCCCAAAATGAGCCTCAGTTGTCCACACACACCCATGTTCATAGAAGCACTATTCATAAAAGCCAAAAAGTGGAAGTCACCCAGCTATCTACTGACAGATGACTGGATAGACAACATGTGGTCTGTACACACAATGGAATATTGTTTAGCCTTTAAAAGGAGGGAAATTCTGACACAAGCTGTCACACAGAGGAGTCTTGTGAACATTGTGCTGAGTGAAATAAACCAGATATGAAAGGACAGATGCTGCCTAATTCCACTTATAAGAGGTCCCTGGAGGAGTCAGGTTCATAGAGACAGAAAGCAGAATGGTAGCTGCCAGGAGTGAGAGTGGAGGTGGGTGGGAGATGGGGAGTTAGTATTTAATGGGTACAGAGTTTTAGTTTGGGAAGATGAAAAAGTTCTAGAGACGGACAGTTGTGATGGTTACATGATAATATGAATGTACTTAATGGTACTATATCCATATAAATGGTAAATTTTATGAAAATACTAAAAAAATTTTTTTTAATCAGTTTGCCCCAAATCCCACAGTCAGCAAGTCCAGCCCCCTTCCAAGGGTCCTTTCATACCCTTACCTCTTATTCTGAGCTCTCTGCCTCTGGCTGTTCCCCATCTCCTAGACTGGCTGGGATCACCCAAGTAAGTTCTTTAAGGCTCTGGGCCTGTTTTCCCTCAGGAGAGGAAAAACACGGTGTGGTTGTGAGGATTAGATGAGCTCATACACATCACAGGCCTGGCAGAGAGAAAATTTTCCTTACATCTTATTACATTTTATTACCATTCTTATGTCAACATGCCCTGACTTTGGTAAAATGGCACAGACCGGAATCCATGGTCCAGCACTTGTGAGTTATGTGACCTTGGATCACAAACCACTTAACTTGCCTGAGCCTCAGTGTCCATCTATAAAGAAAGGTGAGAGTTCCTACCAGACCGGGAGGAAAAGTTAGAGTGTAAGTCTCTCATTCATGTCTGACCCCATGGACTGTAGCCTGTAAATCTCCTCTGTCCCTGGGATTCTCCAGGCAAGAATACTAGAGTGGGTAGCCAGCCCTTTCTCCAGGGGGTCTTCCCAACCCAGAGATCAAACCTGGGTCTCCTTCTAATAAACAGAGGCTATTACTGTGTGGACCTGAGATGACAGGCAAAGAAAAAATGAACAGTGACATGATTTGTAAATTTAACATTTTTTCTTTATTTCCACACTATTTTGTAGGTAGAAACAGCACCTCCCTTCTGGTAGTCTAGGTGTTCACCGAATCCTGAAATCGCACCTTTGTGTTGGTTTCACTAACACATCAGTCTCTTGATTTGTCTTACAAAGGGGACCCATTCGACCATGTCTCAGTAATAGTCACGGTGCCACTGGTCTGGGTCTGGCCCTGAGCTACACTGCCACAGAGCCCGCAGTGAGTCAGAGAGGGGCCCCAGCTGCAAAGAGCTGACTCAGGCTGTAGGAAAGGCCAAAGACATTGTCCCAGCAAATTGCAAGAGCAGTTGGCAAACCTGCATTCTTAATTTCTGTGAAAACCCACATGGCCAGGAAACCTTGGATAAATCATTTCCCACCTCCAGAGCTCAGTCTTCTATCTGCTTACAAAATGAGGACCTTGAACTTGCCAGTCTCTGACTTGAAGCTATTTCCTTTCGAAATGCCTTGATTCTGTTGCCCCAGTGCTCCCTCTGGGAGCAGCCTTCTGGACCAGAGTCACAGCCTTCTGTGATCAACCAGACAACCTGGCCTTGGGAGCTTAGTGACCAGCCAGAATGGTCCTGACCCATGGATGCTGGGACCCCAGCAGCAGGCTGACGAGGAAGGAGAGGATGGCAGGGTCAAGAAGAGCCTGGGATGCAGAGACCCCAAGTAGGGATGGGAGGCCAAAGTTGTGCAAGGATTAGAAGCGGAGACTCCTCAGCCAGGGAAGTTCCAAGCTAACTGGGAGATGGGCACGGCTTTGTGGACCACTTGTGTGTCTCATCTCAGGGAGCCTCCTGCTTGGAGGGGGTCGGGGAGTCTGCTTCATTGGCGGCCCACGTTGCCCTTCAGCCTGCAGGGCTGCATCCAGCACGTTCCTGATTGCCGTCTGCCTTCTGGTCCTCCCCGTATCTCATGCCATGGCGCCATCTGCTCATTTCACATGGGACACCAGGCCTGAGCTTTCTTCTCCCAGGCTGGAATGGAGTCAAAACCAGCAAAGCTGTGTTCAGGGCCTGGGCATCTTTGGTATATGCCCCATCATAGTGTTACCCAGTCAAATTCTCAGTAGCCAACCCAAGTAGGCGGAAGATAAACAGCACGTTATCCGTCAGCCTCAGCCACCATCCATATGCATGGACCTGAGGAACCCAACTCCCTTGCAGAAGCACGTGTGACCTTCAGAGGGACCAGCGTCTGAGCGCTCAGTACCCGCTGCCCCTCTCTACCCTGGCCGTTTCCCTACAGGCCAGAGCAGATGTGGCCCCAGGTCTGGAATGGCATAGGACACTGCTCTGGCTGCCCATGAACAATCCATGTTCTTGAAGAGTCTGATGGGCTTCTGCCACTTAAGAAATTGGTCACATTTAGAAATATTCAGCTTCAGCGAACATGTCATGGCTCTGTCTAGGAAAAACATACTATTATCTCTGGAGCTCGCCTGAAAGAACCGGCTTGTTCCTGAAACAGATGTTTTGTAAAACCTACTGTGACAGGCTCATCAGAGCTGGCAATGGGCCAATGCTTGGTTACCAGCCTCACAAGGGCACATACCTCCCAGCCGGCTTCCCATCCATTCCCCCCTCTCCCCCGCCCTGCAACTCACCCCCCAGACACCTAGGCCAGAGGAGAGACTCCTTGTGGCTCCTCCTTCTGGCTCTTGGGTTCTGAAGCTAAACATTTTACAAGCCTGGGATTATTGTGGATAGAGACAGCCAGCCAGGCGTGCCCTGGGGAGAAGTGTCCAAGATAATGACTCATAATATATTTCATTTGGTCCAACCAACATTTATCGAGGGCCTGCGGTGCACCAGGCACTGTTCTCGTTGCTTTCAGGTACATTACTTCACAGTAACTGTTCAAGGTCACCCATTTCAGAGCGAGGAAACTGAGACCCTGTCCTGATTTCCTAGGGTTGCTATAATAAGTTTATCACCCACTTGGTGGCTTGAATCAACAGAAACGTGCTCTCTCACAGTTCTGGAGGGAAGAAGTCTCAAATCTGAGGATACCAGCAGGTCTGTGCTCTCTCCCAAGGCCCGAGGGGAGAGTCTTTTCTTGCTTTCCAGATCTGGGTGGCGTTTCTTGGTTTGTGATGGCATCACTCCAATCTCTGCCTTTGCCTTGTCACACAGAGTCGGACACGACTGAAGCAACTTAGTAGTAGTAGTAATAGTAGTAGCAGCAGCATCTTCTGGGTGTGTGTATGGGTGTCAAATGTCCCCCTGCCTTTCTCGTCAAAGGATACCTGCCACTAGATTTACAGCCTACTCTAGATCCAGGATAATCTCAAGATCCTTAGCTTGATTATATCTGCAAAGACTCTTTTCTAAATAAGGTCACATTGACAGATTCCAGGGGTGTATGGCCACTATTTGGCTCGCTGCAGACCTCTAGCTATTACCTGGTTGTATCCCCAAGGCCACTCAGCGAGAAAGGGTTCCTGTGGGGAGTAGACCTCGGCTGGCTGGCTCTGAGGGGCCCTCAGTCAGCGTCTCCCTCCCCAGACACTGTGAGGCAGGTCCCTGCGCTTAAGAAATCTATGACTGGGTGGGAAGGAGCTTAGCATATTGGTTATGAGGGAGTCCCATCGGTCCGGATGACCTTGGGCAAGTTATGTCAATACTCTTGTGTCTCAAAGGGAAAGTGAGCCATGTGGAAAATGAGAATCATAGTAAGAATAGCGGTACTCTCCAAAGGCTATGGTGGGACCAAAATGAGAAGGGGCCGGAATCAGCAAGATCCCAGGCACCCTGACTCCACAGCCTCTGCCCATAACCACCATGCTCCATGCTTCCATCTGTAGGAACTCCTCAGATATTCAAATCAGAGCTCCTCAGTGAAAGAAGGACAGAGGGAGGTTTCTGTTTAGGTTCCTAGAAGCCAGGGTGAAGAAGAAGAGGAAGCTGAAGCTGACTTAAGAGTTTTGAACTTGGCTCGCTGGGAGGATGAAGTTGCCAATAATAACAGGGAAACAGCAAGAAGCTGGTTGAGGTAGGGGATGGGAGATAGCTAGGGAGTAAATTCTATTGCACTTAGGTGCAAGGGGGACATCTGGGTAGATTTCACTGGCAGGCGTTGGACTTAGAAGGTGACTTTTTTTTTTTTTAAAATTTGTCTATTTTTTTTTTTTGGCTGGGCCGGGTTTTTGTGGTGGGCTCGGGCTTTCTCCGGGTTGTGGTACGCGGCGGGGGGCGGGGGGGGGGCGGTACTCTCTAGATGCGGTCTTTGGGCTTCTCAGTGCAGTGACTTCTCTTGTTGCAGACCACAGGCTCTAGGTACGCAAGCTTCAGTGGTTGCGGTGCATGGACTTAGCGTGTGGGACCATCCCCGACTAGGGATTGAACCAGTGTCCCCTGAATTGGCAGCAAAACTCTTAACCACTGGATCACCAGGGAAGTCCAGAAGGTGACTTTTAAAAGCTACACAGAGCTTCAGAGTGAGGGAAAGAATTGAACATGTTTGGCAAGGTCAAGTGCTGTCAGAGATGAAAGCATTTTGTGGGAAGGGGCAGAGAGCAAACTAGAAAAGAGAAAATGAAAGTCATGTTCACACACACTGGTTTGTGGTCACGGCACTCCATTTTCCTGCCTGTAAAAGGGGCCTGCTGCAGTTTTCTCCCCAAGCTGTTGCTCAGGTGGCGTTAGATCATGGATGGGAAATCACTGCAGAGATTGGGCACCAAACCGTAGCAATGGGCAGCAGGCGAGGGCCTTAGCCACGTCCCCTGATCCCGAGCACGACAGGAGAGGCACAGAGGAAAGCTTCCTAGCTCTGCGTCATGGCTGGGCAAGTAATCACTGCTCATTCACTAGGTTTGAACTGGCTCTGATGGTGGACTCTAAATCTAGTCATCATCACCCAAGGAACCATATGATAAAAACTAGAATTTCCCCACTCCCTAGCGAGGGGAATACTTTTGCCACCAGTTTCTGTTTTTTGAAAAAGCAGGCAGAACCCTTCTCTCGTGGACCTCATGGAGTGCTTGTGCTGTGCCGTCTTCATGCCTGGGCGCCACCGCCCACGAGTCCTGCTCGCCCTCCAGCTCCTGTGTCTGCAGGATGGGGGTGGGTCCAGCAACGTTGCCATGACGACCAAGGAAGAGGCCAGCCCTGCCTTCAGCTCTTAGTTTCAGGGAAACTAAGTGACAGACTCTCTTTTGTTTTCTTTCTTGGGGAGGGGGTTCCCCACCATGTTCCTGTTGGCATGGAAACCTTTCACTCCCACCAGGTGAGGTTGTCAAGTGGGGAGATTAATTTATTTGAACAGGTTCCTGGAGAGACCACTGTGAAAGGAGAAAGTGTCAGGATGCGATGGTTTTGGCCACTGTGACATGATGAGTACCCCGCTCCTCAGGGAGGGGTGGTGAGTGGGCACCGTGGCCTTCAGACCCCAATCTGTGTGTGTTCAGGTCACTGGGATTTTTAAGCTGCCTTTTATACATGTGGCATTTTATGAGTTTCTTCATACTTGATTTCCATTTAGTGCTCACTATGACCCTGTGCATTGATATTATTGTCCCCTTTTGCAAATGAGAAAGCTGATGCTCAAAAAGGTTAAGGACCTTTCCCAAGGTCACTCAGCTGGCAAGTGGCTGTGTTGGAACTCAAACCCAGACCTGTTTGCTGCATAATCCCTACAACCCTTGCCCTTCTGACATCCCGCCTTAACCTTGTACTTGAACTTACACGATCTCTTCAGGGTCTCTCGAGCAATCAGGGAGACATCGTCTAAAAAATGTACCACGATAACGAAACACTTAGTACTCTGTGAGAAACACCGCTGCAAACTGTCTGGATGCCTGCTTGGGGAATTAGGCAATGACAAGAGAAATTAAATACCTTAATGGATTTTGACAACAAGTCTATGTTGGGGGAATTCAAATTGCATAAAGAAAAAAAAAAGTAGACTTTCTCTCTGGACCTGATTACTAATATGCATGCCTAATTTATTAGGTGCATTTTAAAAACTCTAGTTTTGTTAGGACCAAAGTTCTTGGAGGAAGAAAGGTGGGTTGGAGGAGGCAAGTTTAATCTTCTTGGAGGAGGTTGGGCTTGAGCTGACCTGATGTTCATGATTTTCTTTTTTAGTTTATACGAATTTTTTAAAGTGTTTTATTAATTAATTGATTAGGCTGCATTGTGTCTTAGTTGCGGCACATGGGGTCTTCATTGCATCGTACACATCCCTTGTTGCATTGCATGGCCTCTCTAGTTGTAGTGGTGAGTTTAGTAGTTACGGCACATGGGCTTAGTTGCCCCATGGCATGTGGCATCTTAGGTCCTAGACCAGGGATCCCCTGCATTGCAAGGTGGATTCTTAATCCCTGGACCACTAGGATAGTCCCTGTCCATGATTCTGAAGGCGGGGGGGTGTTTGCTGGATATATATCAAATGAATGATAACAGTTACTTACCATCGCTTTCTCACTTACTAAGCCTGGGCCAAGATGCTAGCCCCTCATTTTACATCCCCCCATTGAATCTGCCCACACCCCTGCAAGTGAGATTCTACTGTCTGTCTCCATTTTACAGAACAGAAATGGAGGCTGGACGATAGAGCCATTTCCCCAAAGCCATACCCTTAGTAAGGAGTGGAACCAGAATGACTATTATTCTTATTATCATAAATTATTACTGTTGCACTATTACCCTAAAAGTGGCTTTAGAGAACCTGAAGCTGAAAATGACACCCAGAGTTCACCCTGCCTGTTTTCTTGCCTTCGGGTAAGATTGTAGCAAATTCTTCATGTTATTTGTCTTAAAGAATACGGTTCTTACACAGTCATTTATCAGCATGTTTTTTTTTTTTTTTTTTTTCATCACCTATTAGATGTAGAGTACTGGGAACAAACATGGATTCTATTTTTGGCAAACTCAGTCTCAGGGGGAAAGAAGGCGCAGACTTCAGTGGCCATCACATAAGTCCAAAAGATGACACATTTCACAAGAGAGCTGCCAATGAAGTGCTGTGAGGAATCCAGAGGAGAGTATTTCGGGTAGGAGGGATCAGGGAAGCAAGCTTTGCAGGATGAGCAGGATTGGGGCCCGGCTGCTGGTGAGCAGGGTTTAGCAGGTCACAGGCTCCCAGGCTCGGGGGCCACACACATCTCCACATGTAACTGAGATCACCCAGGGAGACTCGGAGGACAGGAAGCAGGTCAAGGACAGAGGCTTAGCGGACCATCTACCTCAAAGGGTCCTCAGAAGAAGAAAAGCAGAGGATGGAAAACACTTGGGAGAATGCAGGGGCTTAGAATGAGAGTTACAGAGAGCGAGTGACTGACTGAATGGAATGCTATGAAGAAACTGAGTTAAGGAAAGGCCAGGAGGTTAGGGAGAAAAGGCAATGGCAACTCACTCCAGTGTTCTTGCCTGGAGAATCCCAGGGACGCGGGAGCCTAGTAGGCTGCCATCTATGGGGTCGCACAGAGTCAGACACGACTGAAGTGACTTAGCAGCAGCAGCAGCAGGGGGTTAGGGGTACCGCAAAGGTCCCTGGTAAACTTTGAGAGGGCAGTCTGTTTGGAGCAGTAAAAGCAGAAGCCAGCTGCTCATCCTGAGGCCAGGAGGGGCTCAGCACAGAGTGACTTTCTCCAGGTCATGCTCCACCCAGCAAAGGCTGTGATTCCAGTCTTAGTGAGGGGCCGGCAGAGAAACCCCCAGAGCTGCCCAACCTCGCTGGAAGCCTGGAAAAGAAAAATGACTCTTGCAAGTCACACAGACCGAGATCACCAACTGATAACCATGTATGGGGGGGTGGGGCGTGACCTTGAGTACGTGTTTTTTTTTTCCTGAGCTCAGTTTCATCTGATAGATAACAAGAGCCATCGCTTCTTGCGTGCTTATGGCATACTGGGTATAATTCTAAATGCTCCACATATATTAGCCCATTTAATCATCACAATAGGTAGAATTTCCATCCCCATTATAAAGATAAAGATACCAAAGCACAAGCGGGTTAAGACATTTTCCCAAGGTCATCAGCTAGTTATGGACAGGGCAAGGATTCCAACCTAAGCAAGGTTCCAGAGTTTATGTTAATATATCTGTCCTAAGGTCTCACCATAGCTTAGGCCGAATGATCAAGGCACGAGAAAGTTCTGGCCTAAAGGAGGCTCAATGAATTACTCCCTTTCCCTGACCAACCAAATCTGAAGTCAGGAAGGCCTAGCCTGAGAGAGGCCTATGGGACAGCTCCGAGTGCTCACTGACATTAGTGAAAACCGCATGCAGAGGGACACACACAGATTTGTCTTGTGAAGTTGGTTGCAAATGCCATGAGCCCCTGGGGCAGGATCAAGTGAGAATGGTTTTGCTCTCAACATCTGAGCAGCAGAGATTGGCCAGCTGCCGACCTCCAAGTCCATCACAAGTGAAATTCACAAAGTGAACAGATTTCATCTGAAATCTGGAGGAAAAAGGATATTTGACCAGGATATGCCTACTGAATCCCTGAATAAGGGTTCACTGGGTGTACACTGTATACAAAAGGGAATTAGGATTACATTGGAAAGGAACTGGATTTGGATGAAATTGAATGCCAAGAAGAATTAGAGTCTGGGCCAAGGATGACTTCTTCACATGAGTTTTCCCACTTATTGCCTGGACTCACGCAGCCCTATAGTTTGGTGCAGAGCTGTGTTTAAGCATTAAAACGCTTTGTATCTCAGATAGGCTCTGAGTGTGTAATTAAAAGGATCCCTTCATTAGCAGAACTACATGACTCAAGCTCAAGTTGGCCTTTTCTGCTAATTTTGGAGGTGGTAAAACAGAGGCTAATACAACCACTAATTACAACCGTCACACAGACAGTGCCTTGCTGTCGCTTCCAGGAAATCTTTGTTCTCCCCAAACGTAGACAGGATCTTCCCAGTCACTGGGAGAGGAGAAGTAGAAAGATTCATCCCAGCAACCGAAGGAGGGGTGTGGCAGTGCAGGGGTTAACAATGTGACCTCGGGAGTTAGGCTGCTGGGTTCCAGTCCTAGCTTCATCCTTTAATCAGCTGACTCCACCTCTCAAAGCTTCAGCATGCTTAGATGTTGACTGGGGCTGAATAGCATGGTCGTGGGCACTCACTGAAAGGATGACCATCTTCACTGCCAGCTATTTTGAACACCTACTGTGTGTCAGGATCTGCATAAACTGCTACAGTCATAAACTGTAGGTGTCACCCCCCTGGGCTTTTAGTCTGGGGTGAGAGAACAGGCATCAAAGAGACGGTTGCACAGATAACCATGTAGGTGTAATTGTGATAATGACTCGGAAGAAAAAACAACGGTGATGATGATGACAACGATGATGATGGACAAAGCCTGTAAGCTTCTATGTAAAGGCATGGTTGATTTAACTCTGGAAGTTATGGGAAGCTTTTTGAAAAGGGTGATCCAGAATCTCAGATTTGAAGGATGAGTGTTTCTCATGTAGATAATTTGGGGAAAAGCCCTTACAGAAAGAAGGAGGGATGCCCCAGGTGGTGCTAGTGGTAAAGAACCCGCCCGCCAATGCAGGAGAGGCAAGAGATACAGGTTCGATCCCTGGATTGGGAAGATCCCTTGGAGGAGGGCATGGCCACCCACTCTGGTATTTTTGCCTGGAGAATCCCTTGGACAGAGAAGCCTGGAGGGCTATGGTCTTATAGGGTTGCAAAGAGTTGGACATGACTGAGCAACTTAGCACACAACGATGTGGAATTTGGATGATGAGGCAGGCGAAGCAGGCAGTGATCAGACCTGCAAGGCCCGGAGCTCTCTGGCCGGGAATAAGGCCCCGCCCAGAGTGCCTAGGTAGCTCGTGGGGGCCAGGCTTGTCATCTGAAAACTGTTCCTCCGGGATCCAGTGGAAAGCTAAGCAGAAGTCCAGTCATTCACAGAGACAGCGGCCAACTATTTAGTGGGTTTAAAGAGGAATTCTGCAGTCCTTGGGGCAAAATGATTCTCCTCTGTGCCTGCCAGTGTGGACGGGCAAGTCTGAAGCTTCTCATTCAGAATCAGAGTTTGGGCCACTCTGGTGTTTTAGCTCAACAGTGGTGTAGGATTGTTGGGGTTTTTTTCCCCCCTCTCTCTTGCTGCTTCTTTTTTCAAGGTTCTGAGCAGGAAGTCAGGAGAACTGGGCCTGCCTTTGCTACCACCTTTCACTTGATGCCACCCCTCAAGCAAAGGACTTTGCCTGGACTTTCCAATATTATTTCAAAAGGAAACTGAGATGAGAGGATCACTAGGGTCCCTTCTCCTCTTCAGTTTAACTTTTGCTTTATGTGGGGCGCAGCGAACATTTCTGTGTTCATGATTCTGTGACAACCATCATGGAGAGCCAGGCTATCAGATGAAGAGCCGTCACCCAGCGAGGCCCGAGAAAATGAGACTCACTTACGTAGGAGGGATGTATTTAGGTTCAGACAGAGGGCAGGTGCAGTTGGACCCCAGGCCGCCTGCAGCAAGATCCCCCGATGGCCTCTGGGCAGTCGGAGGAGCACGAGGACGGCCCGGTGTCTAGTTACATGGGTTGGGGGTGGGGCAGAATGTCCAAAAGTGGTTAAAGAAATGCTCGATCCCTCTGTATTCCTGGAGGTATGTGTGGACCTCTCCTACTGAGGCTGGGGGCTTGACAGTGAGCCTCTCCAGATGATGACACATGGGAGATAAAGAGGCTGGTGATTATAATCAAAGTGGCGTGCATCCATTTTCTCTATAATTACATTAGTCCTATAGGTTCGGTGGCTTCCCAGGTGGCGCTAGTGGTAAAGAACCCGCCTGCCAATACAGGAGGTATAAGAGACTCGGGTTTGATCCCTGGGTTGGGAAGATTCCCCTGGAGGAGGGCATGGCAACCCACTCCAGTATTCTTGCCTGGAGAATCCCATGGACAGAGGAGCCTGGCAGACTATAGTCCTTGGGGTCACAAAGAGTCTGACACTACCTAAGTGACTTGGCATGCACGCACAAATAAGTTAGGTGCCACTTTTAGGTACCATTATTTTTCCCACTTTATATAAGAGGATACTGAAGCTTTGTGGTTATATGATTTGCCTAAAATGACAGAATTGGGATTCCAACGGTGCTTCAGACTGCCCCCAGAACCCACACCCTAACTTCCCAGACTCGTGCCCATGGGGCAGAGCTACCTGGCAGCATCTCACCCTCTCCTTGGCCTGAGTGACTGCATTTCACTGACTCTCACTGCCCATGCCCAAGACAAAGAAAGCCAGAGGAACCAGGGCGAAGACACCTGCTCTGTGCAGAGGGGCAGAGCAGAGAGAGCCCTGTTGGGAAAGAATCAGATTGGGGGCGGGGGTGGTCCCTGTAAAATGAGCTGTCAATTCCTCTCTCTGGAAAATGAGGGGGCTGGGCCCGGTGACCCTAAAGGCACTTCCAGCTTGGAAACAGCCCAAGTTCTGGGTCTGTGGGAAAGAGGGTATTAGACTGAATCTACTTCTCTGTTCTTTTGTTAATTCATTGCCTGGCCTGGCAGGAGGATGCTCCTGCAGCACCCCAGCCTGGTGCCTCCGAGAATTCATCCCAAGCAGGGAAGAGGACCTAGTCTGCTGCTGTTGCCGCTGGGGGCCTCTGTTCATTCACACACACGACAAAACAGTGCATCAGTGACTTGTGTGGGCCTGTGACTGTAAAACAGGGGTTGACTTGTTGCACAGTCAAAACAGAACAGCCCCATTCTGATAGACGGTGGTTGTCACATACCCTGCGGTCAGTTACAAGCAGACAGACCCACCCATCTACCCACCCCACTGCAGCAGAATCATCTGGAGGTCTAATCATCTGTGTGTTTGATTCTAAAGAATGCAACAAGTTTGAACTAGGCTTAGACTAAATGCCGCCCCCCACCCAGTCACTCTCCCTCGAAAGTAAATGACCTCCATTGTAAGGGAGGAGAAAATGAGATTTCATCAGTATGCTGAGTTGTAACATGATGGAGTGGAAATGGCCTGGGCTTTGAACTCAAGCAGATCCTTATTAAAATATCACTCGGCCATTTAACAGCTGAGTGACCTTTGAAAAGTAGCCTAATCTCTCTGAAGCTCATCTCTCAACAGCAAAATGGAGCCACTTATTATTATACCTAATTCATAAGGATGATTGCCAGGGTCAAATGAGATGTTACAAATAACCCACCTGACTCTCAGGTACTCAGTGCCTGATAACTCCCTGTGTATGGAAGCAGCATAGCGCAGTAGTTAGAAACAAGGACATTGGCACCTGCCTGCCTGGGTCTCTATCTGGGGTTTATAACGTATTAGTTTCTCTCTTTGTGCCTTGGTTTCTGCATCTGTAAAATGGGAATAACAATACCTTCTGCATAGGATTTTATCAAGATTAAATGATTTAGGATGGCAGTCCCTGGCACATAACCGGTATCATCACTGTTGTGTTTTGTTGTTGATGTTACACTGTGCTATGGAGGAAAGTGATTGGGGGGTCCAAAAGTGGCCAGATGAGCATTCTGAGGAACGTTGCATAAAGGGAAGCCAGTGGGAATAGACCCAGCATGGATCTAGGTCTTACAGGGACTGGAACATCAGCCAGATCTCTCATTAAGTCCCTCTCCTCATCAGTCTGAAACACATGCCTCACCCATCTATCGCCTTCTCTTCAAATAGGATAGCATCACCATCAAGCAAATTGAGCCTCTGTGATGGAAGAGATTTATCAAATGACAGAGCCAGGCTACATGGTAGTTATGTTTATTTTTAGTAACTTCAGCCTCCAACTCTTTAAATTAGCTGCCAGGCTAATTTAAGGGATTTCTTTGATGCATGGTTGGCAGTTTCTCCGGGAATGCCAATGTGCATTTGAAACCCCCAAGGGGCTGAGGGGACATGACTTGGCCAAGCGGTAGGGAAAGGAACCTGCCTGCCTCCTTTTGCCAGCTCAGCCTCGTTGCCCACCAAGTTCTCCTGCCAAGCCACAGGATTGCCCGGGAACATGACCCAGGGCCTTCCCTCCCTTTCTGTCCCCTGTGATCAAACACCAAATCCATCTTCTTTCACCTAGACCAGCGATTCTTAGACTTCACTCCTCATTACACTCACCCACAGGGTTTGCTGAGACAGTTTCTGAGGCCATAGGTCTGGGGCGGGGGCAAGCACGTGCATTTCCAACAAGGTCTTAGGTGATGCCGATGCTGCTGGTCCGGGGACCATGTTTTCAGAATCACTGACCTTGAATGTTCCAATGGCTTCCCTTACATTGTTAACCCCCTACCCTCTCGATTCAGCATACATACCTCTGGCAGACTCGTTCTTCTTCTCTGAACTTCTGATTTTGCCACTCTTCTCCCCCAAATCCACCACAACCTTGTCATCTCCTACACTGCCCAGTCCAAGCTTGCTAGTCTTAACGTGCAAGATCTGATAAAGACACAGACCTGCTCCCTTTCATGTATATGACTCAGCTCAGTTCAGTTCAGTTCAGTTGCTCAGTTGTGTCCAATTCGTTGCAACCCCATGAATTGGAGCATGCCAGGCCTCCCTGTTCATCACCAACTCCTGGAGTTTACCCAAACTCATGTCCATCGAGTCAGTAATGCCATCCAGCCATCTTATCCTCTGTCATCCCCTTCTCCTCCTGCCCCCAATCCCTCCCAGCATCAGAGTCTTTCCCAATGAGTCAACTCTTCTCATGAGGTGGCCAAAGTACTGGAGTTTCAGCTTCAGCATCAGTCCTTCCAAAGAACACCCAGGACTGATCTCCTTTAGGATGGACTGGTTGGATCTCCTTGCAGTCCAAGAGACTCTCAAGAGTCTTCTCCAACACTACAGTTCAAAAGCATTAATTCTTTGGCATTCAGCTTTCTTCACAGTCCAACTCTCACCTCCATACATGACCACTGGAAAAACCATAGCCTTGACTAGATGGACCTTTGTTGGCAAAGTAATGTGTCTCTGCTTTTTAATATGTATATGACTAAGACCCCCGCTACGGAGAAGGCAATGGCACCCCACTCCAGTACTCTTGCCTGGAAAATCCCATGGACGGAGGAGCCTGGTAGGCTGCAGTCCATGGGATCGCTAAGAGTCAGACACGACTGAGCAACTTCACTTTCACTTTTTACTTTCACGCATTGGACAAGGAAATGGCAACCCACTCCAGTGTTCTTGTCTGGAGAATCCCAGGGACGGGGCAGCCTGGTGGGCTGCCATCTATGGGGTCGCACAGAGTCGGACACAACTGAAGTGACTTAGCAGCAGCAAGACCCCCTAAACTGACCTCCTTCCATATGTTCCGGGTCCCATCTCTGGTTGCTCACCTAGCCACTCTCACCTGGCTCAGACATTGTGGATAGGTCTAGTCTTCCCTCTCTGGGTCACATGCTTCTGGGTAGCAAGGTGGACTGTGTCAACCTTACCTGTGTAACCCAGGCCCACGGGACAGGTAAGAGCTAAGGAAGTGATGCATACATGAATAAATGATTGAAGAGATGTTTCACTAAAAAAAAAAAAAAAGAGAATTATTTCTCTGAGAGCACTCAAGCATCTTCTGTGAAACTAGCCCTTTCCTTATTTACCTTCCTATTTTGTTAATTTATAAGATAAAAAATATATATATATTGTTTAAACATCAGAAGAAAAGTCTTTGGTTTGATTTAAATCAAATTAGCACAAGAGTTATGTAGTGAACAGAGCCTCAGGTGTGTACTGAGATAATCCTGAGTACAAAATCTTTTTTTTTTTTTTCTAAAGAGTTCTGTTTATTTATTTGGCCACACCACACGGCCTGTGAGATCTTAATTCCCCAACCAGGGATTGAACCAACACACCCTGCATTGGAAGGCAGAGTCTTATCCACCGGATTTTGGGGGAAGTCCTTGAGGACAAATTCTGATTCCCCTATTGATTCATGGAAGTGGGCAAGACTGGGGAGTATCGAGGTTCTTTGGGCCTCAGGTTCCTAATCTGTAAAATGGGACTAATTTTTACCTACCTTGTAGAATTGTCTTGAGAAACCAATGAAATTAATATATCAAGTAAGCTGCTTGACATTGAGTGTGTGTAGTGTGTTCAGTCGCTCAGTCGTGTTCAGCTTTGCGATCCTGTGGACTGTAGGCCAGGCTTCTCTGTCCATGGAATTTCCTAGGGAAGATACTGGAGTGGGTTGCCATTTCCTCCTCCAGGGGATCTTCTCAACCCAGGGACTGAATCCGCATCTCTTGCATAGCAGGCAGATTCTTTACCACTAGCGCCACCTGGGAAGCCCCAGGAGTGGGTCTCCGATAAATACTAGTGATTTTCTTTTCAGACAGAATGGTGGTAGGGGGTTTTTCACAGGAGTTTTAATAAAGCAAAACTCCATCTTATTTGAAAAACCATAATAGATAAAACATTCCAGGATTCTTTCCCCTATTTTAATGAATCAAAGACATACCAAATTCAATTGTTTTTAAGTGCCCCAAAGGACTGGTAAGCTTGATTTATATTTTCTTTACCAGTCACTTCCATTTCATAAGTCTGACTTTTCTATTAAAATGCTATTAACTAAAAACAGGATTTTACAGTATTTGTGATACCTTGGATCTCCATGTGATAATTGGAATTATCTGGAGCAAAATACCATTTCTCTGTGTTTTAGTTCTTCTTGGTGTATCAGTTGTATCTTTACTGCCTTCTTCCAGTTGAGTAAAACCCCTTCCGCCTGAATTTGTGGTTTCAAGTTCACGAAAATATCTGTGGCTTTGAGGGCCCTTTTCATCTTGAGGTTATTAATTGCGACTCAGGAAGGAAGGGCAATGGTAATCACCCAGTAAGTGTAGCAACCCTTGAAGGAAATGTGAGAGGCTGTCACGGAGAAAGCAGACTCGTCCTGGGCAGCTCTGGAGGTGGGATGGGAGGCAGGCTGCAGACACTGGAGGGAGACAGCCTCTGACATGCAGTCCAGGAAAGCATCCCAGCCTGAGAGGTGCCCTGGAGGTGGTGGGGTGCCCCTCAGCAGGCAACCCAAGCTCCAGCCACCACCCCGGATGAATGATCTGCCAGTCAGATGACCTACCAGCGCTAATGTCCTGTCTACCTGGGACTCATTTTTTTCTCTAAAATGACGTCGTTGTAAAAACGCTCTGGAACTAGACAAAGGTGGTGCTTTGCATAGCATTGTGCCTTGTGTGCTTTAAAATAGTGAATCTGAGGACTTCCCTGGTAGTCCAGTGGTTAAGATTCCATGCTTTCAAGGCATGGGGGCGCAGTTTTGATTCCTGGGTTGGGAAATAAGAGCCAGCATGTCTTGAGACAGAGCAAGACAAATTTAAAAATAAAATGGTGAACTTTATGTCATGTGCATTAGACCACAATAAAAGAAAATAGATGACATCATTGGATAGAATGATTTCAAAGCTGTTTCTAGCTATAATGTGTGATGTTTCTGGGAGGGAGCACGTGACTTAGGGGACCTATGTCACCAGACTCTTATTTAGCAAAGACAAGCCATGTAGGTAATATCTGACAGAGGGGGGAATGGCCCATTAAATTCTGGTTGTGACATAATATGGAATATTACATGGGCTTCCCAGGTGGCGCTAGTGGTAAAGAACCTGCCTGCCAATGTAAGAGACATAAGAGACACGGGTTTGATCCCTGGGTTGGGAAGATCCCCTGGAGGAGGGCACGGCAACCCACTCTAGTATTCTTGCTTGGAAAATCCCCATGGACAGAGGAGTCTGGGGGGCTACAGTCTATGGGGTCTCACAGAGTCAGACACGACTGAAGCACATGCCTATGTCTATGAGAGGTTACGCTCATGAAAACACACTTAAGGCCACAGGAAAACATGATATAATGGTAAAGTGTAAGAAAAAGGATTTAAACTACCCATGGTGTGATCCTAACTTATAAATACAGATTAAAAAATTAAAACATTAGTGTTTATCCCTGAATCGTGGGATTGCAAATGATTCTGATTCCTTTTATCCCTTTATACAGTTTTCAACATGCCTACAAAGAGCATAATGATTATTATAATTTTAAAAAACTACTTAAAAACAAAAAAAATAAATAACAGTCCTCTGGGTTTTGTAACCCTCAATGTGAACCAGGATGTGCTTTGGAAAAACAGGGCAGCAAAATGGGAAGTGCCCTGGTCAGGAGAACTGAAGTGTAATTCCAGTTCAGCCAGGGCAAAGAGCCCCTTCACCCTACTGCGCCTCAGTTTCTCCATCTGGAACATGGGTATAGAAACCACTTCGGACTGCACATGTTTCGAGAAGAGCAAATGAGATCGCCAAAGTGGGACAGTTCTGTTGATTGAAGAGTTCTCAGCCCGTTTCCTTTGTCATGGAGTGCATTCAAACTGTACATTTCCTTCAACAAAATCTCCTTTAACAAAAACTTAATGAGTGCTTATAAAGTCAGTGATTGCCACTTATCCAGGAATTTAAGAGCTCATTTCCGGTAACGCGGCTGCTTTTTGTTTTCATCTTTCTTCTTATAACCTTAATGTGAAAACATTTTATTTCATCTGAAGAGTAACCACCTGACTTTTATTTACAGTCTTAAATTCAAGGAGGTGATGATAAAAACCAGTTTAGCTGAAAGGAAATTGCACCCACCCCACCCCCATCTCAGCCCACTTCCCCCACCCCACCCCACCCTTGGGAGTGAGTGCTTCTCTGGAGGAATCAGGTCCCTCCCCTTTGTAGGAGGGTGCATTTGTTTCCTTGAACCATCCACACAGTTAAACTTTAGAAGGGGTTTTGAGCTGCTCTGGTTCTGCCTGTCCTGGCTTTGAGACCCACTTTGAAGGAAACATAACTTACAGAACCTTTTATCACACCAGGGGGTTCTCTTTCAGACTTGGGCTCCTTGAACCAGCATGAGCAAAAGTCCATTTTGTCAGAGTTGTCAAGTACACTGTTTCTCTGTGGAACCGCTTTCCTATTTAAGCGAGCCTATCGGGTAGATACAAAGCATCATGAGCTTGATATTTTATTTGACGCTTACCTTGCTATTAAAGGTGGCTCGGATGGTAAAGAATCTGCCTCCAACACAGTAGATCTGGGTTCAATCCCTGGGTCAGAAAGATCCCCCGGAGAAGGGAATGGCAACCCCCTCCAGTATTCTTGCCTGGAGAATTCCATGGACAGAAGAGCCTGGCAGGATAGAGTCCATGGAATCGCAAAGAGTCAGACACGACTGAGTGACTAACACTTTCACTTGCTATTAAAAGCACACTTTCCCAGTGCAATGAATTCAGTGAAACATTTCCCAAGCACCTAATATGTATCAAGTCCTATAGAAATAGGGAATAAGATGTGGTCCTTGCCTTCAATGAGTTCACAAAATAGCAAGAGGGATTGGCACATAAGCAAATACAGGGCAGTTGACTCGAGAAATGCAGACGTCCAAGGGACCCGGAGTGGACCTGAAAGACGATCTTCAGTGTGGTCAAGGGAACAGATGAGCTGGTTCCGAAAGTGGAGCACAAATGTGCCAGGCACCGAGTGCCGAGGAAGACTTCAAAGGCCGAGTCAGAAAGCAGGTACGAAGATACTAAGATAGCCTGACTTGGTGACTGATGGCATGCTTGGAAGTGGGAGCTCTGAGAATGAGGCCATTTAATAAAGAAGAGTAGAAAATGGCCTTGGTATTGATCTCAGTGCCGTGGGATGCGGCTCTTTTTTTCCTGGATCTCGTAGCCAGTTGGACAGTATTTATTGGCTGTGTACACCGTGCTCAGGGTGTTACTGAGTCCAAGCTCGTACTGCTCACCACATGACAGGCCAATAAATAGAGAGACAAGTTGTTGGGGCAAGGAATAGCGACTTTATTCAAAAAATCAGCAGACCGAGAAGATGGTGGACCGGCATCACAAAGAGCCATCTTCCCTGAGTTAGAATTCAGGCTTCCTTTAATACTAAAAGGGGAGTGGCTAAAGTCCTGGTTCCAGTCAGACCCCAGAGGGGATGTGTTAATTTCTTCCTTCCTGCAGCCATTCAGAGGTGGGGCCTAGTCAGAAGGTCTCCTGTGAACTAAGTAAAGGTATTTTAGCTTGATGCTCATTCCATGGGAGACAGCCTTCCCAGAGACGGACCGTTTTGTGTCATTTAAATTTATCGGCAACATCCCTTTAGTGGTGGACTTGCAGCAAAAACAATAGAATACAAAGGCTAAAGTAAAAGTAACAGATTCAACATGGAGTCAGATTTGTTCTTCGCCATTACAAGGGTTCTGTCTCTGGAATGGACACACAAGTGGAAAGGGTTACGCCTCCCCCACCCTCACCCCTCAGCTATGGGCAGGACAGGAGACAAGGAAGGAAGAGGAGCTGCAGGTACAGAGATGGGCGCTGCCTGTGGAAGGGAACTGGGTGTCCAGCAAGCACGAGCCTCTGCCGCCAGGCCAGGCCAGGCCAGAGGGCAGTAGGCTGGGGTGGCGGCAGTGGTCAAGGCCTTGAAAGGTACAGCGTGTCCAGGGCAGTAATGAGAAATGAGGAGGGCAGAGAGGAAACCAGGAAGGGGCTTGCATGCCAGAGGGAGGCTATGGACTTGATCACATAGGCACTCAGGAACCTCAAAGATGACCAGTGTCGGAAGTGGGCATCCCGGCCAGGTCTGTTTTAGAAGGCGGCCTCCGATACCTTGTGGAGGATGGAGGCTGGAGGCCCTGTTGCCAGAGTCCAGGAGAGGACAGACAAGGCCAGGGCAGTGGGGACAGTGGGCTGGGTTCCAGGAAACACTAAGGAGGCCACGAAGGCAGAGGGAGAAGGAGGGGTTGGTGTTTGTTCTGATGTTTCCTGCTTGGGTCACTGGCTGATGGTGGTAACCTTCGAGGAGATGGGGAGCCAGGGAATGCAGATTTGGGGGGAGGGGAAATAGCCACATCAGTGGGAGGTACTTGGGGGCCATCCTGGAAGGTAAACAGGTGATCCTTGGGTCTACAGGTGAGAACATTCCAGCTGGAGGGGCATATCTGAGTGTGAGTGGCTGTGAACTTTCTTGACTCTCAGGAAAATTGCAGGATAAAATATCCAGACAGGAATCACAACACTCTAATCATTCCTTTTTTTTTTTTTTTTTGTACGAGTTCCAAATAAAATAGTTAAGCCAGAAAACGTAATTGTGCCTATTCCTAGAATTGGGTAACTGATGTATCTTTGCAAATTGTTCATTGAACTGTGCTTATGGCTTCCTGCCAGCCCTCAATGAGATTTTTATATTTCCTAATTATTCAATTACTACCCATAAGTAGGAATTTGAAACCAAACCCAGACTCCTTCATAATTGAGTATTCTCTTGAATCATGAGTACAGGAAAGGAAGTTGTCCATATTGGGAAACTAAGATGGTAGAACAGAGGGAGTGTGCGTCTCTTGTCCCATGGTTCTGTCCTGGGCTCAATTTCTCAGCCATGTGAGCTTGGGCAGGTCATTTTTATTTTTTAACTTTAAAAAATTTTTTTATTTCTTTTTAATTGAAGGATAATTACAATATAGGGTTTGTTTCTGCCATACATCAACATGAATTAGGTATCATATATATACCATAGGTATATACAGATATGACTCTTTGGGCAGGTTGCTTCTTTGAGGTCAATTCTCTGGTTTATACATTAAGAATAGTAATAATAGGTACTTCCCTGGTGGTCCATTGGCTAAGACTCTGGGCTTCCAGTTCAGGGGGCCCAGGTTCGATCTCTGGTCAGGGAACTAGATCCCACATGCTGCAACTCAGACTCAGCACAGGCTAATTAATTAAAGAAAAGAATAGTAATAATACCCCCCTGGCTCCGCCCGCCATTGCTGTAAATCTAAAGGAAAGGAAAATTTGCAAGAGAAAGTGTTCCATGTGCAAATCCACTCTAAAGGCTGGTTCTATCATTAACTCCTTGTGTGTTACAGGTCTCAGCTGCTGGGGAAGTCATTAGCCTCAAAAGAAAATCCTCCACACAGCGATCTGGCCAGCGCCTCACAGGGCAACGCCAACCCTGACGCCCACCTGCCCTCCATCTGCCTCAAGCAGGTGTTCCCCAAGTACGCAAAGCAGTTCAACTACCTACGCCTAGTGGACAGGATGGCAAACCTGTTTATCCGCTTCCTGGGAATCAAGGGGACGATGAAGTTGGGACCAACAGGCTTCCGTACCTTCATCAGGTTAGTGAGACCAGCCCCCTCTGGCTGGGGTTCAGGCAGCCTGGAGACATCTGGCTGGGCCCTTCTCCCTGACTGCCCCTGGGAGAGTCTGTGATGCCAGATTGGGCCCCACTGGGTTGGGATTGGCCCAGCAGCTGGCACTGGGCCTGGCATATAGTACACTCTTGTTCGTTGAATGAATTAATGAATGCTACAGATGTGACAGCATTCATAACCTTGTGCTTGTGGTTAAAAAACAATTCCATGCTCCTTTGAGCCCCTTGGACTCAGACAGATCTCGCGCTTCCTAAACTGGGTGAAGTTCTCCCAGGGGTGCATGGCTGAGTGCTGAGCGTTTATGAAGCCACAGCAGAGAAACAAGGCCTATCTTTCCAAAGTGTCATTTTCAGGAGAGAAAAGTTGAATAATTCAGTTGATAAATAATTTAATACATTTGTTCTAGCATAAAAATAATGTGGTTATATTATGAAGTATAATACAAAATTTGCATGAAGCACAAGACAAAGAAACTGTGCTTTTGCCACATCCTACAAAATAGGCCTAACTTCCTAAGATTATTCATTAACTTGCCTCTACCCTCTGGGGCACATTGAGGGCAGTGCAGGAGCACTTGTGAGCTGTGTGACTTTGGGTAAGTTAATGACGGTCTCTGAACCTCGATGGTCCTAGAAAATGGGGATGAAGCTACCAGGCCCTAGGATTGCATGTTATACACCTCAGAGAAACTGTCTGCTAGTGTTCAATGCTGCTGTTGTTTCTCTCATCATTGGTTTTAATATTTCTATCTAGTAACTCAAAGTCACCCTCTTCATAGTTGTATTCATGAAGGCAAATAATTAGAAGTCTGGAATTGGAAACCACTTCGCCATGTGCTTTTCTGTAAATGAATTTTATAAATTCTAACTCTAGCCCTCTGATACTCCTGATAGGATAGCATGCAGAAGTATCCGCAGGAATTTTTGCCGTCTCAATAAACCTGAAGTCACTCGCACAGTGATTCTGAGAAGGGCTTTGTGTTAGCTTCAGGTGGAAAGAAAGCCCAGTGGAAAGAACACAGGCTTTGGGGTTTGGCTTCAGAGCCAAGCACATTACTTAATAGCTATGCGGCTTTGAGCAAATCCCTTGTCTTCTCTGAGTCTCAGTTCCCTCATCTGTAAAATGGTAATCATCTCTCCTGCCTCGCAGGGTTGTGATGAGGTTGGGATGGATGTATTCGATCATAAAGGATCTGGCCCACAGCCTGGTTTACAGGAGCTGTTTGTGTAATTGGAGTCTTGTGGTTATTATTTCCATGAGGCAGAGGGAATTTTCAAGAACGTCAACAGGACTGTACTGTTATTTCCCTGAGAAAACTACCTAACGTGATAGTCTCTGACTCATTTAGGAACTACATTTGACTTGTAGGAATGGATCCCCATCTACAGGTGGTTTGAATAGTGAGTCTAATTTTCTCTCATATATGGCAGTGGGGCTTCTAGGGCTGGTTAATGACTCTGAAGTGTGATCAACTCCCCAATTTCTGTCCTTCTGCTTACCCATCCTGAGCATGTGCTTCAAGCTTCAGAGTTGCCTTATGGTTACAAGATGGCTGCTCAAAATCCAGCCACTATGTTTGAATTCCAGGCAGGAAAAAGGAACAAGGAAGGAAGAGCAAAAGACATCAGTCAGATGCTTCCTTTTATTTCCTAGTGTCAATACAATTCTCTTAAGCTGTGAGAGAGCAGGGGAGATTTGAAAAGATGACATACTACAAGAATCACATCTCCGTTGCCTGGGGGATGGGTGGGGGCAGGGTGCAGGCAGGAAGGATAAACAAACCAGCGGGTGGGATCTACAAGGATGAGGAGGGCAGAAGTGTGGCAAAAAGAAAGGTGGTTGGGGAACGGTATCACTAGAGCTTTTGGTTTTTCTAGAGAAGCTAGAAATACTGATTTTTATATGTGAAATCTCAGTGCATATATATGTAGAATGTCGGTGATTCAGAAAATTATTTGGGGTTCAACCAAAG
Source organism: Oryx dammah (assembly GCF_014754425.2). NCBI lineage: Eukaryota > Metazoa > Chordata > Mammalia > Artiodactyla > Bovidae > Oryx > Oryx dammah. The sequence goes on along the minus strand of NW_024070209.1, from coordinate 91,864,018 downwards.
TGTGACTGCCCATCAAGTCCACCGGTATGTGACCTGTGAGAGGCTGAGGTGTATATTAAGAGGACTGCTATGCTCATACACAATCTGGAAAAGGAAATTCTTGAAAAGATTTGAGAACCATTGTAGCAAAGAAGGTTCTTAAAAGGCAGTCAGACGGGAACTGGATGATATCAGGGATATTGCTAGAACTCGGTCTCTGTGTGAGAGGCTTTATGATTCTTCCATCCCTTTGTTCTCTCTAATTAAGAGTGCTCGCATGAAAAACTAGAATATGTGATGTTAGCAACCAGTAGGTCCTACAGCCATCTTTCCCAATCTGTGGCCGAGTACCATTGACAAGTGATGATGTTTCCGGTGGGGGGGAAGAGGCAGCTGGAGCGGAGGAACCCAGACAGTGAGCCCCTCTCCCCTCCCTCGGCACCTCCCCTGGCACGCAGCCCGGGTAATTAAGGATGAAGGAAGACACGAAGAACACATCGCACCACAGTCAATACATTTCTCCTTTCAAAATGTACTAAGACATTCTGCAGCAACTTTGTCGTAAAAGGTGATCTCTGCTTTCAGATTTGTATCTGAATATCTTCCGTCTTGCCAGCTACATTTGACAGCGAGCGTTTTCTCTTGCTAACAACTATTCTCTCTGTCTTTTCCACTTGGGTTTAAATTTCGCTTCATTATGAATTGATAATATTTGTGCCATATGTTAAATCGAACCAAGTGCCCTTCTCTGGAGCACCATGCTAGAGACATATTTGCTGGCTAGAGACCCTCCTCTCTGAGCTCCCACACAAACGGCAGAAGTTGCACTTGGCTTTCATCTGTCCTACCCACTCCTCCTCTCCAAGTTCCTGGAAGAGAACTGGAGGGAACAAAATAATAAACATTCCGATTGAATTTATTTCCAGTGACCATCTCTCATAATGTGTTGCATAGATCAGCAGTTTTAGGAGTGAATTATGCTAATGCAAGTCTGGCCATATTCTATTTTTCTTTGCCACCAAGAAATGAGAAATAATGAACTGTCGTCCTCTTGTCTAGAGTTAACTCTATCAAACCAGCTTGTCGTGTCATTTCCTCAGGAGGCACATAACAGTAGCAAGTATCACCATGAATTAAGCACCTTTTTAAAAAATTTCTTGATAATTGCTGAGGTGTGGAGACCTCTCTTTTTCTGAGAAATGGAAATGATGTGCTCCTTCATTTGGACAGCTTTCTCGGAGGGAAATGCATTTTTGTTATTTTCCTCCCATCGGGTTCCTCATTTGGGGAGCTTTCTGTGTAATTCACTAAGAACACGTTTCCCAGACGTATCCTCTATCGGAATCTGACATCAGTTGGCACAGGCTGCAGTTTCCATTTCCGCAGCCCGAAGATGAAGCGGTTTGCCAAGACCGGAGTTTATTTCTGGAAAATGGAGGCAGCTTCTCCACACCTCGAGTGTTCGCCTCACGCCCGGTCGTTCTGCCTGGAGACCCCCCACCCCTCTTCTCTGTGGCTTCTAATCCCAGGCACCTTCTAAATTAGAACACGGCTTTCTCTTTTGCCTTTTTTTTTCCCCTCCTTCCGCTGCCTTTTCTCGTAAGGAGATATTAATATTCTTCCTAATGTGTAGCTGTGGAGGAGGGGCAGTTTCCTTCTCTGAGAGGCAGCAGGTTGTGTGAGAATGTTCTGGAACAGAAGTGTCAGGGGGCCCTGCCTCCCCCTCTGTCATTAACTCCTCAGTGACTTTGAAACTTTCCTCTGTTCCGTGATGATCTCTTTCCAGTAATATCATGAGACGTTATGCCTGGGATATCAATAACCTTTAAAAATAGATAAGTTAGAAACCAAAGTTGCCTTTACCAATCCCCATCAGCCAACATGTTTAGGTAGTGTTTCTTTCTTTCTTTTATAAGCAAATACTTTCACCTTACAGAAAGCTCTCCAGGAAAAAATAAGCATCTTTTATTTCACAGAGGAGGATGAACACAGAAGAAATTCTATAAATAGGATTTTATGGAGTGGAAAAAGTTGGTTTCTAAATTTCCCATGAGATGTCAGTAGTTGTTGAGAGGAAATGGGGATGATAATTTCAAATCTTTCTAATCTTAGACTCCTAATGAACTTGAACGATTTGTGATTCTCATTCTGTGCACCCACGTTCTTCTGATTCTGGAAAGAAACGAAGAAAACAAAAAAAAAACCCCAAATCCTTTCTGGATTTACATCCAGATTTACAACCAGCTCTACATCATGGAGGAAGGCTGAGAGCCGTCATGTGTGCCAGGCACTGAGCTGGTCCTTAAAATGAGTTTGTATGGTGAGTCACGATATTGTCATACAAATAAGGAAATTGAGATGCAGAGAGTATTAATGACCTGCTCAAGGTCACATAGCAAAGTCAAGATTCAAACTCACGTGCACTAGACTCCAAAGCTCGCTTTTACCATGTACATTTCTAGCCCATCCTTTCTTAGGAATCTTTCTGGTCTCTCATGGTACTGTATTTCCTGGACTTCTCCTCCACTGAAGAATTCATCCCACCTCTCATTAGTAATTTGAGAAACTGCCTCCCAGGGCATAAGGGGAAATGATTCAAATGAACAAGAGCCACCAAGGCCTCAGGTTTTTATCCCAGACTGTGAGATGATGTCTACCGTCCAAGAGCATATCCAAGACTCATCTGGATCCAAGCCTTGTGTCATTCGCTGGACCCAGAATACCACTTACACATAGTAGACACAAAATAAATTCCATATTGAGTGGATGGTTGGATGACAAGTTCACTCCAAAGTCTTAACCCTTGGAGACATTTCCTGCTTGAGTCCATTGGTGACCGCGGGGACAAACCTAGGAAAACTTAGTGACCCTGGTTGTCTTATCCCATCCCCATATCCCAAAGTGTCCCAACAGGGCCTCTCTAGAGGCTCCAGCCTTTCTGGGCTACTTGAGACTCTGTCTCTGGAATCTTGTTTCTTCCTGCAGCTCTGGGCTGGGCCACTTCCCCACTTCTTCCCAAAGTTCCCAAGTCCATGGCTCTATCCTCCAGGGGAGCCCTAGATGTGAATCCCAGCTGTGTGGTCTTGGGCAAGTCATGTCCCTTCTCTTGAGTCTCAGTTTACCCAGCATTGAAATGGGTCTAAGAACACCTCCCTCATAAAACGTTATAAAGCTCCAGAGAGCTAATGAGCAGGAAAGAGCCTGGCACACAGATGGTGCCCAAGAAAGTGCCTACAGAATCAGAATTCTCACAAGCATTTCATGTCAACTGCAGCCAGAGTGGATCCCTCCCTTTCCTACCCCAGTCCAGATGTTATCATCAACTGTATTTCCAGGTATCACTAGGGAGAACAAGTTACCTTGGAAAGGGGATAGATGGAGAATCATCTTTGGTAAATTACAGCTCCTACTCAAGGTTTGACACTTCTATTTTCTGCATGTCAGGAAAAAAATAACTGTATACCAGTGGTCAGTCTTGTTTCCCTTTTTATACTCCATTAACCCACAGGGTAAGCCAGGCAGAGTACCTGTCCTGTGGGGAACAGGTAGTCCAGAGAACACAGACAGGATAATTAGAGAAAACTCATAGCTGCTTCTAATGAAGCTTGGGAAATGAACAGCGCGGGTTGTTAGAATACCTTGGAAGGGACTGGAGCGGGTCCCCAGCAGGACCCAATAGAGATAGCCATCTCTGTGACAGGTGACGTGAAAAGCTCTGTGTCCACTGACATGTTGTTACTGGGGCTCAGTAACTGCGCTGATGTGCTTTGAAGTCTGCCACGGTGACTTGTGATGGAAATACAGAGCGGAGCTCAGGAGGAAGCAGGATGTGAATTGATGGCTTGAGGAATACAGGCGGGGAAGAAAGGAGAAACAGGCTGGAGGGATAGAAAGAGGGAGGGAAGGCGGGAGGCCAGGAGGTTGCTGGCATATAAGGCACACCAGCCTCATCTGGGCACTGTGCTGAGCACCCACCCAGTCACGCCAGGGGTGTGCATGGGTTTGGAGAGGGGCCCCTGGAATGCTCAAGTCCTGCTTGCCAATCAGCCCCCAGCCTCTTGGGTTCCTAAATGAGCTATTCACGCAAGAGATGATGACAAATGGGAAACCAAAGAACCACTTTATCATTAGCTGGGGCGACGGACATGGACACGTTTGGAAGGTTGATTGCAGCATGGAATATGGTTCAGCCCAACAGACAGCTAGCCCCAGGGTGTAGCTTTCAGGATTCCCAGGGCAAATCCAGCCTGGGTGGGGATTCCCCTCCCAACATGACCCGCTTCAAAAGGGTGGTGCCTCTGGACCAGCTGAGTTCTGCCTGCATTCTAACAGATGCCTCATCCTCATACCCAGATGCTCTGACTGGCGAGCCCCGTCTCTCCAGAGTGGACAGGGCCCCTCACCAAAAGGTCAGCCTCAGGTAGCCTCTGACAGGGCTGAGATGGTTCTAGCTTTGGCAGAGAAAGAGGAAAACTAGAGAGAGATGAGGAAGGAAATCAGCAGTTGTCATGGCCCCAACCAGGTGCCAGGCCCCAGGATGTACAACCTCATGTCGTCTTCACAACGGCCATGTGGGCGGGTGTTATCCTCTTCATTTAAGAGACCAGCCAATACAGGCACCAAAGTGAATGGTCCACAGTCACACAGCTAGAAGCAGCCACAGGGCCAGGATTTTAACTCTGGTCTGTCTGATGCCCCAATCATGCTCTTTGCAGCATGCCTGCCCACAGTGACTGTGATAAAGACTGCCTGGTTAACAGGTCAGGAGGCTGAGGCTCAAGAAGGGGAACTAGTTTAATCAGGGCCATTTGCTCCTAAGTGGGAGAGCCAGATTCAACTCAAGACTTGCCATCCTAAAGTCCCTCCTCTACCCAGCCCTTTAGAGCCCTTATGAACCACATTACAGGAACCTGTAAAGGCAGTGAATGGTTTGCTGCCATTCACCCTCCGCTAGTTCCTACTGTGGGGTTGGGGGGAGGGCGGCATCCAGGAGGGGAACAGAGCCCAAGCAAAGGCACGGAGGCCAGGCAGGACAGGTCGGCTCGGGTCTGGCAGTGACGTGTCCTCTCCCATCTTGGGCAGGAACTGCAAGCTCAGCAGCAGCAGCTTGTCCATGGCCGCGGCGGACATCCTCTACATCGACATCACGAGAAGGTGGAACTCCATGACCGTGGACCAGCGGGATTCAGGTACCTCATCACCAGCCTCCCTCATGTCCTGCGGGAGGACCCTTCTTGTTAAGGGTCAGGATTCTTACTGCTACCAAACCAAACTTGGGTGTGTTTGCCCATGCACAGTAAAGCCAAATCTACTGACTCAGGGTGGTGGTAAAGGAAATTGTGGTGTTTACTGCAGGCCAAGCGAGGGGTCCAAGCAGCTCAAAAGGCTTGAACTCCCCAGGGGTTTTCAGGGAAAGGTTTTTAAAGGCAGGGTGAGGGAGAGAGTGAAAGGGTCCATGATCAGCTCGTGGACATTCTTCTGATTGGTTGGCTGTGACGTAATCAGGAGCCCACATCATCAACCTTCAGGTTCAACCTGTCTGGGGTCTCTGTGCTTGTGGGTGGCATGCAGTTAACTTTTTCACCTGGTGCGGGTTTCAGTATCTGCAAAACAGCTCAGTGGATATGGCTCAGAATATTATCTATAGCCCTTCTGAGGAGGAACTAAAGGTCCTTGACTTTGTTTAATGGCTTCACTATTATTAGTTTGTCATGCTTGACTGTTTTCCTTTGTTTCTGCATTTTCTTACTTCTCTGATTAAATTTATTCTTTGGAACTTGGCGGGAGACCTAGGCAACTAAAGTTTTTCTACAAACAAAAAGCAGGCAGAGGATATAGGGTGGGGTGGGGGACTGTCCTGGGAAGTCTTGGTCATGCCGCCTGCTCTAGACGTAACTAAGGGGATTGGACTGAGTCTGAATTCAGAAGCACAGTTCTGACTTATGCTACCAAGGCTGTTGTTCAGTCGCTCAGTCGTATCCGACTCTTTGCGACCCCAGGGACTGCAGCACATCAGGCTTCCCTGCCCTTCACCATCTCCTAGAGTTTGCTCAAACTCATGTCCTCAGAGTCAATGATGCCATCCAACCATCTCATCCTCAGTCAACCCCTTCTCCTCCTGCCTTCAATCATTCCCAGCCTCAAGGTCTTTCCTAATGAGCTGGCTCTTCACATCAGGTGGTCAAAGTATTGTAACTTTAGCAAGGCTGTGCCCTCCCAAATTCTTAATTCCACCACTGAATTGCCTAAAGCTTTGATTCCATTAATACTGGGAACAGTTACTTACTCGTTGGTTGGTTCCTCGGTGCACAGTTCTTGGACATAAGCTGGGCCAGGCCCCTGACAGACTGGAGTGAACAGTGCTTGGTTCTGACCCAGAAGGGAGGGGCTGTAGAGTAGAGAGGCAGATGAGAACACAGCAGTAGGTAGGGTGCCGCATGCTAGGATGGAGGCAAGCACAGAGAGGCTACCAGGAAGCCCAGCAGAAGAGCTTCTTAGCAAGGGGAGACCCAAGGAAGACTTCTTGTAGAAGGTGGAGTGGGATCAGCTGAGGGACAGAGTGGGACAGTCCCCTCCTGCAGGGGTGTTGCCCGGCCTAGGCAGAGACACAGGTAAAAGGCTCAGGTCACCCCAAGTAGCCTGGAGGGTCTGCAGCAAGGAGGGACGGGAGAAGGGGTAGAGATGGGGTTGCAGGCACTGTCGAGGCCTTGAAGGTCACACCAAAGAGCTTGATCTTAATCCCCTAGAGCAGGGGTCCCCAACCTCCGGGACCTACTGCCTGATGATCTGAGGTGGAGCTGATCTAATAATAACAGAAATAAAGTGCACTGTAAATATTATGTCCTTGAATCATCCCGAAACCACCCCTCACCTCATCCATGGAAAAGTTGTCTTCCACGAAATCAGTCCTAGGTACCAAAAACTTTGGGGACCACCGCCCTAGAGGATGTGGGACCAGTGAAGGATTCAGTAAGAAGAATCTACCCTTTGGTGGATGAATTTCTGATCTTTTTCCTCCCAGAGGGTTTTTTCCTAAAAAGTCATAATAACCATACCTGACATTTGTACAGCTCATCACAAAATTACAGCAGGCTCTCATGCATATTCCCTCATTAAATGTCCCTGTGAATCAGTGCAGTAGGTATTACCACTTGCATTTCACAGCCTAGTAACCTACAGCTCAGGTGATGGCAAGCCCATGGCTGCCTCCTTGCAAAAAGGACAAACGGCAGGGGAGGTCTCAGGGAGCAGTTTTCTCCTGCAATGGGGCAGGGAGGACATGAAATCAGAAGGGCAGGTTGGGAGACCCAGACTAAAACTGATGCTGCCACTTCATATGATGTAAGCTTGAGAAGTCATTTCACTTCATCCTGTCCATTTCCTCCTGCATAAACAGCTCCCGCATCACCTGCTCTCCGGGGTGCCCTGTGTCGGAGGGTCTCAAGGCCTGTGGGCTCCACTTGGGGAGAACCCTGGGTGCTCCCTGCCAGTTCCTGCCCCACACCCCACGTCTGCCGTAGCCACAGCTCCCTGACCACAAGGACCAGCAGCCCTTCCCACGGGTAGCGGTGCTGGGGCATCATTTACTAATTGGCTTCATGTTTGATAATAATGCTTCCTGCTGCCAGTCATTTCCCACATTCAGAGCATGCTGCCCGGCACTTGACCCATGCAGCGCAGGCTGGGCTCCTCCTGTGAGTAGATGTGATTCTCTCTTTCATACAGAGAAGGAGATTGAGGTTCAGAAGCATGGCCAGTGGGTAAGGCTTTAACACCAAGCTGCCGTCATCCCCTTTTGGTTGCCTCCTCCTCCTGCTAATTGATCCTAGAGTAAGAGGACCACCCAGCTCCCTACCACTTCTTTTTTAAATTCAAAAGCAAGACTCAGGGAATACTAACACCCACTGCCTGCTCCCATGGCATCTCCATCGTCGGAGTTCCCTCCCAGCCTTCCCCGGCAACCAGGAGAGGCTAGAGATGGAGTGTCTTAGAAGCAGGCAGTTGAGTTATCTCAAGGACGGAGGGCGCTCCTGTGACAGTCGAGCCGCTCGCTTTCTGCTGACACCTTCAGAAAGTGAAGGAGTGTTTGCTCTGTGAGCTGAATGCGGGTCGTTATCACAGCAGCCTGTGGAGGGGGCCAGATGAGGGGGTGGGGTGGCAGTGGAATTATTAAATATTGAAATTGATCAGGAGTAGCAGCAGGAAGCTATTTATCATGTTTTATTGCTTCAAACTAGCATTACCATCTGGCCCATTGTTAATTCTGAGTAGCTTTTCATGTTTTGTTTGCCTCTCAAATTGTTCCCCATAAGCGGAATCCACAGGGGCTGCCCACAATAACAGGCTCGGGTGAGGTTTTTCTGGGGTCTGCCGGGTCTCTCCGTCTGCTGACCAAGCTGAGGAGGTGGAAAAAAATACTTATTTTTAGAACATACTGATGCGCGAATCCGGGGCTGGGACCTTCGAGGTCCTTCCACCCTGCCTCAGCCCCTGGATGTGCAGAACAACAATCCTTAGTAGGAACTGCAGTTTTGAGATCACCTCCGGTGTGCAAACATCAGCGCTAATGCTCACACCAGACCTTCGAGATGTATAGTCAGATCGTGGTTTACGGGCTTCCCCGGTGGCTCAGAAGGTAAAGCATCTGCCTGCAACGCGGGAGACCTGGGTTCAATCTCTGGGTCAGGAAGATCTCCTAGAGAAGGAAATGGCAACCCACTCCAGTACTCTTGCCTGGAAAATTCCATGGATGGAGGAACCTGGTAGGCTACAGTCCCTGGGGTCACAAAGAGTTGGACATGACTGAGCGACTTCACTTTCAGTTTACAGAGGAGGGTGCTGAGGTTCCAAGAACAAAGGTGACTTGTCTGAAATCCCATAGACAGTGAGTCGCAGAAGCCAGATTGGAACTCAAGCCTTCTGCCTCCTGATCCCCAACCTTGGGCCACACAGAATGGTGCTTGTTGTGAGGCAGTAAGTGAAGAGTCAACTCACAGAGCCCATGGAAGACAGACTGGAGTGGGAGGAGGTACCAGGTCCATGCACTTATCTCCCCTTCCTTCACCCTCAGAGCTTATACTCCTGTTTCCGTCACTCCTGAAAGGAAATAACAGGGTCTGGAGGCAGGGTGTGGGGGAGCATATAGGCAGTGGGCTAGACAGTAAAGCCAGAAATGAGAAGCTGGTCTGTGCTCACGGACTCAGGGGCCACTGCTGTATGAGCTGGTGCAGGCTGGGGCCCAGGTGCCCCCTAAGAAGGTCACTCTAGCACCTCCTTTTCTCAAGGAGAAGGGGCTTCTGAAGTCAGCCACGTTCTCAGGACTATGCAGGAAGCCACTGGATATCCAAAGAAGACCTTTGTGATTGAGTGGTGCTTTTTTCTCTTGGCAAGGGTCAGCAGAGACACCAGGGAGGCCTCCTTCCTTCCTTCCCTCCATCGTGCAGGGCCAAGGGATTCTCAGGCCCTGGGTTCTAGCACAGGCCTGGCCAGAGGTGTGAGTGCTGTGTGAGGAAGGGGCAGCTTTACCTGCCCCGGAGCTGCTGCTGCGGGGCTGGCAAGAAAGAAGTCAGAAGACAGGTAGAACATGAGATCTCAGTCCCAAAGGGCTGCACTTATTCATTCATTCAACAAGCAGGCAATGAACATGTTACCACATATCGTGCCCTACAGGAACCGAAAGACAGATTATTTTATGGACACTATTCTCAAGGGGGAAAAAAAAACAATAGAGATTGTGTACTGAACATTTACTATGTGATAGGAACCAAAAGTGCCTGTTGTGAATCGTTTCACTTAATTCTCACACAGCCCTGTGAGATAAGGGTGGTTATTCCCATTTGATCGATGAGAAACCTGAGGCTCAGAGGGGTGAATTTAAGCCAGCATGTCAAGTCTTACAGTGGGGCGCCTGGGATCTGAACCAAGAGCAGTCAGCCTTCAGAGCTCAGCCACGGCCCTTCTGTGATACCCTGCGTCTCCAGCCACACAGATGCAAAGGGTGCAGCTGTAACAGGGTGGGGCCAGCGCTCCCATGGGGGAGCCACAATGGAGGGGGCCGTGAGGGTGAACAGAGAATACAAGCAGAACACTTAGCAGCCCAGAAAAGGCGCTCACTACTCGTTCTGTATCCCCGAGGGCCTGGCACATCGCCCGGAGCATGCAAATGTGCCTGGTGAATGCTCGGTGAGCAGACAAGCGCCAAGATAAAAACTATCCCCGTCCCCAAAGCAGGGCGCTCCAAGGGTGAGGATTGAGGCTTATACTCACAGAGGCCTACAGGGGTCTCCCTCTGCTTTCCTACTGTCCGGCATAAAAATGCCAGCCCTGTTGGAATAAGACCACGGCCCCACACCCAGACCCCAGTGTGTCCAGATGCTAATGTGCCGTCCCTTTCTGGAAGCCAGCCGAGACCCTCCTCCTGCCCTGATGGGACTCTGGTACCCACCAAGGGGCTTAAACAGATTCCTGATGCTTCAGGCCTTTACAGACCTTTGACCTGCATGAGGAGAACTTGCTATTGAAATGGAGAATAAAAATGGTGTTTGAAAGGATTAGAGAGGGGGAAAAAAAAAAACAACCAAACAACTAGTAAGAAGAAGCATGCCTGTTGTGCAATCTAAATCTCAGACCATCATTTTAAATAGGCTTGTTATTGATTGCGTTTTAATTGGACCCCAGGTACACAGAATTGGGTTAATGATAATCCTTGGTTCATGAGACACTTCCATGGAGAACCATGCACATAGCCTGCTGTATTTAGTTAGCTTCTTGAATTAGTTCTTTTTAAGCATGACCTAAGCATCCACTCTCTCATGACCCAAAGCAAAAGCTAGGACTTGATGATAACATGTATCTCACGTATGGTTCTTCCCTCCCATCTCCCCTTCCCACCCCCAGCCAAACCAGCTCATTTCCTGCCTCTCTCTACCTGAGGAGTCCTCATTTGGATCCCATGCCCATGGCTCCCTAAATAGACTGTCTTCCTCTCTGTTAGAATGCCAATGACTGTTTAGGAGCTCAGTGGAATTTCATAAGAGGCAATCTCCCACTCTCCAGCAGGCCAGTGTAACTGTCAATTAAGAAAAAATTTTTTTTCAGTTTCCAATTCTAGAACCTCTAACAGAACACAGAAATCTAAATAAGGATGTTATCGGCAAAAATGGGGTGTGGTAGCCCTCCCATTGCCCAGAATCAAAAGAAGAAACATGTCTGTCTGTGAAGATGCAGTTCTTTTATGTTATGGAAATTGCACTCACGAATGCCTCCTTATCACTGAGACTTTGCTCTTACCTCTTCCCAGAGTGGAAGTCACTCTTCTGTGGTGAGAGACAAGGACAGCATCAAGATTGGGCAATAAAAGGCAGTATCACTGGCAGCATCTATGTGAGACAAACATTTCACTTGCAAAGGGAACATTTGAGCTCAGCATCTGGGTATCTGGTTCATCTAACCCACAACTAGGGGTTTCAGAACAGCTTTGTTCACTTAGCAGCCAGATGTTTGGCTATTTTAAGATACAAGCTAGGGGACTTCCCTGTGGTCCAGTGCCAAAAACTCTGCACTTCCACTGCAGGGGCCTCGGGTTTGATCCTGAGTAAGGGAACTAAGATCCCACATGCTGCAAAGCGAAAAAAAAAAAAAAAAAATGAAGGAAGAAAGAAAATTAAACTGAATAAAAGTGAAAATACAATATATCAACTTAAAAATCATATGGGAAAAGTCACAAATTAAAAAAAAAAAAAAAAAAAACAAGCTAGAAGTCCCTCCCAGTAAGCAATGGAAACATGATGGCAAAGCAAGAAGAATGGATTGGAGTCTTTCCTCACCCATGTGAGCACACACGTGAGACGTGCGTGTGCAGTGCGCACCTGGCCTGGGGAGGGAAATCAAAGGGTGGCATAGTTAATGTCTCTTACGTGCTGTGGACTCTTGGACCAAGATAGGAAACATTTCTTCCACTGTTTGGAGAACTCCTAAACTCTGTGCGGGCCTTTGTGGGGCTGCCTGGGTTTGATTGGCGGTGTAGCCAAAGCCGGGCTAACCCTAGGTGGCGCCAGGGGTAAAGAACCTGCCGGCCAATGCTGGAGATGCTAGAGACGCAGGTTTGACCCCTGGATTGGGAAGATCCCCTGCGGGAGGGCATGGCAACCCACTCCAGGATTCTTGACTGAAGAATCCCATGGACAGAGGAGCCTGGCCAGCTGCAGTCCATGGGGTCGCAAGAAGTCGGACACGGCTGAAGCGACCGAGCACTCACATGCGCAGAACCAGAGCCAAGGGCTCTGGGATCAGACATACCTGGCTTCACGTCTGAGCCTGATAAGTTGCAAACTAGGCTATGTCCACAGGTTACGTAACGTCCTCTGAGCCTCCCAGTCATCTCCTGAAAAGTGGAGATAATAAAGGTGCCCGCCTCACAAAGACAAGGATGTGGATGAAATGGGACAAAGCAGAAAGTGCTCAGAGCAGGCGCTCAGTAGGAAACGCTCACTAAGCAGGGGCTGCTTCCCTTGTGACCACCTGGCTCCGACTGCACCCGTCTCCCGGGACATGCTTCCTGGGCAACATCTTGTGCCAGGCGCTCTGCAGGTGCTGGGAACAGACAGGAAGAAATACCCGCCTGGAGACGCTCGCAGGCGCGAGAGGGATGGGACGTGGTGGCAACAGACTTTCCCTCGGAGCCGACGGAGTGCCAGGCCCTCCCTTTCTTTCCCTCCAAGAGGGCCCTCAGCCGCTCTTGGCCTGGGCTACTGCTGTGACACCCTGGAGACTGGCTGCTCCCTCCTCACCCTCCCTGCCCCTTCCTCTTGCATGGTACTGATACGGGGGTTGGGGGTTGGGGGATGGCTAGGAGGAGGAACCCATGCGTCCAAGGCAAGTGGGGGCAGGGTAGATACTGTGAAGCTGGGGACCTTGAGCAGGAAATGCGGGACTGCCACATCAGGGCCCCCGGGCCTGGGCAGCCAGGACCACTTTGTCTTGGTCCCCGAAGACCAGCTTTCCCCGCTCCTCTGCCCATCTGCTCTCACATCCTGGCTGCAGTGGCCTCCAGCCTGCTTTCTCCATCACCCCTCCACGCAGAGCCCACCATCAACTGCCTGTAGTCGACTCCCTTCCACGTGTGCAGCCACCCTTCTCATCAGTAGCCTCACAGGCACTTGCTCCAGCCAAGGTGGCCGGCCAGTTTGGTGTCCCTCCATCGGGGCACTCACCTCTGCCCGAGGGCCCCTCCCGTCACACCCCGCTGCCCAGCCTTCCTCTCCAGGAGCCGCCCTCAGGCTGGACCAATCCCCCCTTTCCATCAGCTCCAATAGCCTCCCATCCAGTTCCATCAGATCCACAATGCTGATCACAGCTCGAATTACATACTGCGGAACGAGTGTGTGGCCTCTGGCCCTTGAGCTAGACTCATCGCCGTGATGCCAAGTTGTTCCTGCCTTGAGGAAGCCTAGCGCTGTGCCTGGCGCATAGTAGGTGCTCAGCACACGTGGAGGACGGCCGAGGGGCGGGGCCCTGACGATCAGCTGACATCTGTGGGTGTCTGAGTCTCGTTCAGTCTCTCACCAGATTTCCTCAGTCGACTTATGCAAATCATCTGCCTCCTTTACTTTCCCCCAGCTGGAATGAGCCCCAACTGAGATGTATGTGGTTAACGACGTACTGAAATATTTAAAAGTATTTTTACTTGGAGGGTTTAGCGAAGCCTGACTTATACATATACATGGACGGCCCCCTCCCTCCACGGGATGGGAGGCAGGTTTCATGCGGTGCTGTGTCTGGCACGGGCGACATTCTTCAGCCTTGAAATTATCTCAGAGTCAGATGGGCCTCCCTGGATGTGTGCCCTCCACGGTTACAAAATAGTCGGCGTCAGAATTATTTTTAATAAAAGCAGGCGAGCCAACAGAAATGCCAGCGAGCCTTCCCCACGCAGACGCTTATCTGGGGCTGCTGCCGCGCACGCTGCACCTTCTGTAAAAACTTTCCCCTCCGCGCGTGTCGCCTGGAGACTGCCATCACCCCGACAGCCCCTTCCTCCGAGCACCTGATCTTCCTCACCCGCTCCATCACCTCCAGGGCCTGGGGGTTTCCACTGTGGTCTGGTTCTACCCCCACCCTCCAAAAAGAGACAAAAGGGAAAAAGCGGGATGATGATTTTTTAATGCAGTCATCTCCTTTTCTTGTACTTGTTGCTCACCATCCCAGATCCTGCAGAAACAGCAGCAGCAGGATGGAGGCTGTGGGAAAGGCAGGACCCAAGGAGTCACCCAGGCTGAGTTTGGTTGCCTCTACCTCCCATCTAGGAGCCCTGGGTTGGGGCGGGGGGGTCCTGGCACTTCAGCTGCAGGAACCACAGTTTCCTTTAAACAGGTCAATGACATCCACCTTGGTTTGTTATAAGGACTGAGTTAGGAAGTGTTCGCCTGGCTCTCTCTATCTTTTATTCTTTTTTACTTTATTTTAACCACTGTTGTCATTCTTGATGTGTATGCATGCTTTCCACATTTCAAAACGGTTTTCCAATCTGCTTCTGCACTGAAAGCTCACACTCCCCCTGAGTGTGGAGTTGTTCCCAAGACCCCACTCACAGAGGGGGAAACCTGCTCAGAGTGGTAAAGAAGGGTCAGGGTACAGAGCAGGAACCAGTAAGATGCTGAAAAGGAGTTGCCTTGTTCATGATCTTAGTGGGAAACTTTCTAGTGTCTCACCATTAAGTATTATGTTCCCTGTAGGTTTTTTGTACATGTTCTTTATCAAGTTGAAGATGTCCTCTCTCTTCCTACTTTACTCAGTTTTTATGATGAATGAGTGTTGGATTTTTGTCAAGTGCTTTTCTTGCATCTATGCATAGGATCATAAGATTTTTCTTCTTTAACCTTTAGTTGATGTGATTTGTTGTTGTTCAATCACTAAGTCATGTCTGACTCTTTGCAGCCCTATGGACTGTAGCATATAAGGCTTCCCTGTCCTTCACCATCTCCCAGAGTTTGTTCAAGTTCATGTCCATTGAGTTGGTGATGCTATCTAACCATCGCATCCTCTGTCATTCCCTTCTCCTCCTACCTTCAATCTTTCCCAGCATCAGGGTCTTTTCTAATGAGTTGGCTCTTCACATCAGGTGGCCGAAGTATTGGAGTTTCAGCATCAGTCCTTGCCATGAATATTCAGGTTGATTTGCTTTAGGATTGACTGGTTCGATCTCCTTGCAGTCCGTCTTGTCCAGCACCACAACTCGAAAGCATCAGTTCTTCACTGATGTGATAGATGACATTACTTGATTTTTGAATGTTGAACCCAGCCTTAGATTTCTTCATATGTATCTTCCATATGTTCTGTTAAGGGCTTCCCTGGTAGCTCAGCTGGTAAAGAATCCACCTGCAATGTGGGAGACCCCAGTTCGATTCCTGGGCCGGGAAGATACCCTGGAGAAGAGAAAGGCTACCCACTCCAGTATTCTTGGGCTTCGCTGGTGGCTCAGCTAGCAAAGAATCCGCCTGCAATTTGGGAGACTTGGGTTCGATCCCTGGATTGGAAAGATCCCCTGGAGAAGGGAAAGGCTATCCACTCCAGTATTCTGGCCTGGAGAATTCCATGGACTATACCCATGAGGTTGCAAAGAGTCAGACACAACTGAGTGACTTTCATTTTCACTTTTCATATGTTCTGTTAGATTTATACCTATTTTATTTGGGTGTTAATGTAAATGATGATATGGGACTTTTTAAAAAAATTTTTTGTCATGCTGCACAGCATTTGGGACCCTAGTTCCTCGACCAGAGATTGAACTCACACCCCCTACAGTGGAAGCGGGGAGTCTTAACCCCTGAACAACAGGGAAGTCCTTGACGTTGTTTTTCATTTCATATTCCAAGTGTTCACTGGTGGAATATAGGAAGTGAAAGTGAGAAGTCATTCAGTCGTGTCTGACTCTTTGTGACCCCATGGGCTATATACAGGCCAGAATATGGGATTGGGTAGCCTTTCCCCCCTCCAAGGGAATCTTCCCAACCCAGGGATTGAACCCAGGTCTCTTGCACTGCAGGCGAATTCTTTACCAGCTGAGCCACAAGGGAAGCTCAAGGAATATAGGAAAGCAGTTGACTATTATGTAATTACTTTGTACCCTACGATCTCACTATAAGCACTTAGTTCCAGAAGTTTGGTCAGTTCCCTGGGCTTTTCTGTTAATGCATTGACAGTTGTGTCATTTGGGAGTAAAGGCACTTTTGTTTCTGCCTTTCCAATCGGTCGACCTTTTCTTTTCCACTCTTGTCTTGTTTTGTCTTGTCTGGACAGTATGAACTAAGTCTCTCGGTACAGTGTTGAACAGGAATGGTGAGAGGGGACATCGTGTCATGTTTCCAGTCTTAGGGAGAAAGTGTGTAGTTTCTCAGCATCAAGAATGAATTTGGTAGCTGTATTTGGTAGCTGTTTTTCACCAAATGAATGTGGTTCCCCTTTGTTCCTAGTTTGCATAGATGTTTGGGTTTGTTGTTGTTTATTTTTTGTCAAGAATAAATGTTGTATTTTGTCAAGTGCTTTTCCTGCATCTACTGATAGAATCATATGGTTTTTCTTCTTTAGCCTATTGATGTGATAGATTACATCCCTTAATTTTTGAATGTTGAAGCAGCCTTGCATACCTGGAATAAATCTCATTGTTTGGCATATTGAGGATTTTTGCAACTATGTTTATGAGAGATATTAGTTCATAGTTTTCATTTCTAGTAAGGCCATTATCTAGTATTGGGGTAATGTTGACCTCATAAAATATGTTAGGATATATTCCCTCTTCTATATTCAGTAAGAGATAGTAGAGAAGTGGTATCATTTCTTTCTTAAATGTTTGGTAGAATTTATCAATGGAACCATCAGGGCCTAGTTTCTTTCTTTTTTTAGAAAGTTATTAATTATTGATTTAATTTCTTTAATAGATATAAGCCTATTAAGATTATCTGGTTCTCTTTGTGTGAGTTTTGGTGAACTGCATCTTTCAAGAAATTGGTCCATTTCATCTAAATTATCAAATTTGTGGGCACAAAGTTATTCATAATATTTCTTAATTATCTTTTTAATGACTGTGGGATCAGTAGTGCTAACCCTCTTTCATTTCTGATATTAGTAATTTTAAATTACTAACTAGTAGTTTAGTAATCTTTTTTTTCTTGCTTAGCTTGGCTAGAGGTTTATCAATTTCATTGATCTTTTCATAGCAACAGCTTTGGCTTAATTGATTTTTATTGATTTCTTATTTTTAATTTCATTGACTTCTGCTCTAATTTTTATTACTTAGTTTCTTCTGCTTACTTTGGATTTAATTTACTCTTCTTTTTCTAATTTCCTAAGATGGGAGCTTAGATAATTGATTTAAGATCTTTCATTTTGTCTAACATATGCATTAAATGCTCTAAATATCCCTCTATGCACTACCTTCACTGCATCCCTCAAAATCAATAAGTTCTATTTTCATTTTCACTTACTTAAAAATGTTTTTTAATTTCTCTTGAGACTTATTTTTTTGACTCATATATTGTTTCAATTCAGTTCCGTTCAGTTGCTCAGTCATGTCAGACTCTTTGATTATTATTTTGTTATATAGATTTATATATATGTAATATATGTATAGTTATATATATTATTTAGACATGTGCTATTTAATCTCCAAATATTTGGGGACTTTTCAGCTATCTTTATGTTATTGATCTTTAGTTTAATTTCACTGTGGTATGAGAGCATACTTGGTATGATTTCTGTTTGTTTAAATTTGTTAAGGTGTGTTTTATGGCTGAGAATGTAGTCTGTCTTGGTTAATGTTCTGTGCGAACTGAAAAGAATGTGTATTCTGCTGTTGTTGAATAAAGTATTTTATACATGTCAGTTAGATCTAGTTGATTGATGGTGCTGTTCAGTTCAACTATATCCTTACCAATTTTCTGCCTGCTGGATCTGTCAATTACTGATAGAGCGGTGTTGAAATCTCTAACTATAACAGTGGATTTGTCTGTTTTCCCTTGCAGTTCTATCTGTTTTACCTCACATATTTTGACACTCTGTTTTTAGCTACATACATGTTAAGGATAATGTGTTTTTGGAGAACTGACCCCTTTCTCATTAATAATGTGCCTTAATCCTTGATAATTTTCTCTGTTCTGTGGTCTTCAATGTCTGAAATTAATATAGTTACTCCAGCTTTCTTTGAGTTAGTGCTGGCATGATATATCTTTCTCCATCTCCTTAGTTTTTATCTGTCTTTATGTTTAAAGAGGGTTTCTTGTAAACAACATATAGTTGGATTTTGCTTTTCTTATTCACTCTTAACAATCTATGTCTTTTAATTAATATATTAAACCATTCACATTTAAGGTGATTATTGCTACAGTTAGATTACTATATACCATCAGTTCAGTTCAGTCGCTCAGTCGTGTCCGACTCTTTGTGACCCCATGAACTGCAGTACGCCAGGCCTCCCTGTCCATCACCAACTCCTGGAGTTTACCCAAACTCATGTCCATTGAGTCGGTGATCCCATCCAACCATCTCATCCTCCGTCGTCCCCTTCTCCTCCTGCCTTCAATCTTTCCCAACATCAGGGTCTTTTCAAATGAGTCAGCTCTTCACATGAGGTGGCCAAAATATTGGCATTTCAGCTTCAACATCAGTCCTTCCAATGAATATTCAGGACTGATTTCCTTTAGGATCGACTGGTTGGATCTCCTTACAGTCCAAGGGACTCTCAAAAGTCTTCTCCAACACCACAGTTCAAAAGCATCAATTCTTCAGCACTCAGCTTTCTTTACAGTCCAATTCTCACATCCATACATGACTACTGGAAAAACCAAGACCTTGACTAGACGGACCTTTGTTGACAAAGTAATGTCTCTGCTTTTTAATATGCTGTCTAGGTTGGTCATAACTTTCCTTCCAAGGAGTAAGCGTCTTTTAATTTCATGGCTGCAGTCACCATCTGCAGTGATTTTGGAGCCCAGAAAAATAAAGTCAGCCACTGTTTCCACTGTTTCCCCATCTATTTGCCATGAAGTAATGGGACCGGATGCCATGATCTTCATTTTCTGAATGTTGAGCTTTAAGCCAACTATTTCACTCTCCTCTTTCACTCTCATCAAGAGGCTCTTTAGTTCCTCTTCACTTTCTGCCATAAGGGTGGTGTCATTGGCATATCTGAGGTTATTGATATTTCTCCCAGCAATCTTGATTCCAGCTTGTGCTTCCTCCAGCCCAGCATTTCTCATGATGTACTCTGCATATAAGTTAAATAAACAGTGACAATATACAGCCTTGATGTACTCCTTTTCCTATTTGGAACCAGTCTGTTGTTCCATGTCCAGTTCTAGCTGTTGCTTCCTGACCTGCATACAGGTTTCTCAAGAGGCAGATCAGGTGACCTGGTAACCAAATACCATGTCTGTAACCATTTCTGTTTATTTCCCTCTTTGTTGTCTTTCCCTCTTTTTCTGCCTTTTCTGGGCTTCCCTGATAGCTCAGTTGGTAAAGAATCCACCTGCACTGCAGGAGACCCTGGTTTGATTCCTGGGTTGGGAAGATCTGCTAAAGAAGGGATTGGCTACCCACTCCAGTATTCTTGGGCTTCCTTTGTGGCTCAGCTGGTAAAGAATCCGCCCGCCATGTGGGAGATCTGGGTTTGATTGCTGGGTTGGGAAGATCCCCTGGAGAAGGGAAAGACTACCCACTCCAGTATTCTGGCCTGGAGAATTCCATGGACTGAATATTCAGCCCATGGGATCATAAAGAGTCGGACACAAATGAGTGACTTTCACTTTCACTGGTTTTAACTGAGCATTTTATATGATTCTATTTTCTCTCTTAATATATCAATTATACTTCTTTTTTTTTTTAAGTTAATGGTTGTCCTAGAATTTGCAGTGTACTTTTTCATCTAATAAGTCCATTTTCAAACAGTGCTATACCACTTCCCAGAGTGCAGGTTCCTTGTAAAACAGTATTCACAATTCCTCCCTCCCTTCCCTAATAACATTGCTGTTGCTCACTTCATTTCTTCTTAAGCTGTAACCAACCAACACATTGTTGCTATTATTACTTTGAACAGTTTTCTGTTAGATCAGTTAAGAAGAAGAAAAGTAAAAAGGATTTATTCTACCCTCATTTACTCCTTTTCTGATGCTCTTTTCTTTATGGAGATCTGCGTTTCTGACCTAGATCATTTTCTTTCTCTCTGAACAGCTTCTTTTAACATTGCTTGCAAAGCAAGTCTATGGGCAACAAATTCCTTCAGTTTTTGTTTATCTGAGAAAGTCTTTATTTCTCCTTCACCTTTGAAGGGTAGTTTCTCTGGATACAGAATTCTAGGTTTATGGGATTTTTCTTTCAACATTTAAAATGTTTCACTCGATTTTCTTCTTACGTGGTTTCTGATGAGAGGCTAATGTAACTTTTTTTCTTATTCCTCTATAGGTAAGATGTTTTCCCCCTCTGGCTTCTGTCAAGGTTTTCTCTTTGTCTCTGGTTTTCTACAGTTTGAATATAATATGTACAGGTATAAATTTCTTTGGTATTTCTCCTGCGTGTCATTCTCTGAGCATCTTGGATCGGTGGTTTGGGTGCCTCATTAATTTTGGAAAATTCTCAGCCATTATAACTTCAAATATTTCTTCTGTTCCTTTCTTGTCTCTCTTTCTGGTATTTTTATTGTATTTCAAGCCTTTTGTATTCTTCCACTGTTTCAGGACTTTCTCCCTTTTTTCATTTCAAAAGTGGAACTGCCAGATTACATTATAATTCTATTTTTAATTTTTTGTGGACCCTCCATACTGTTTTTCACAATGGCTGCACCATTTTACATTCCCTCCAAGAGGACATAAGGATTCCTTCTTCTCCACATTCTCGCCAACATTCATTATTTCTTGTCTTTTTGATGATAGCTGTTCTAATAGACATGAGGTGATGACTCATTGTGGTTTTGATTTTCATTTCCCTGATGATTAATAATGTTGAGCATCTTTTCAGGTACCTATTGGCCATCTGTATGTCTTCTTTGAACAAATGTCATTCAGATGTTCTCCCCAGTTTAAAATCTGATTGGTTTTTTGACTATTGAGTCATATGAGTTCTTATATATTTTTAATATTAACCCCTTCAGTTCAGTTCAGTTCAGTCGCTCAGTCGTCTCCGACTCTTTGTGACCCCATGAATCGCAGCACGCCAGGCCTCCCTGTCCATCACCAACTCCCGGAGTTCACTCAGATTCATGTCCATTGAGTCAGTGATGCCATCCTGCCATCTCATCCTCTGTCGTCCCCTTCTCCTCCTGCCCCCAATCCCTCCCAGCATCAAAGTCTTTTCCAATGAGTCAACTCTTCACATGAGGTGGCCAAAGTACTGGCGTTTCAGCTTTAGCATCATTCCTTCCAAAGAAACCCCAGGGCTGATCTCCTTCAGAATGGGCTGGTTGGATCTCCTTGCAGTCCAAGGGACTCTCAAGAGTCTTCTCCAACACCACAGTTCAAAAGCATCAATTCTTCAGCGCTCAGCCTTCTTCACAGTCCAACTCTCACATCCATACATGACTACTGGGAAAACCCCTTACTAGTTATATAATTTGCAATCATTTCTTCCCATTCAGTAGGTTGCCTCTTCATTTTGTTGGTGGTTTCCTTTGCTGTGCAGAAACGTTTTAGTTTGGTGTGGTTCAACTTGTTCATTTTTGCTTTTGGTGTGGAGATTAAAAAAATTAAAAAAGGAGTCCTTACAAAGGCCTGTGTCAAGGAGCTTACTGCCTGTTTTTCCCTAGGAGTTTAATGGTTTCAGGTCTTAGGCTCAAGTCTTTTTCATGTTGAGTTAATTTTTTGTGTATGGTGTTAGATGGTGGCCCAGTTTCATTCTTTTGCATGTGGCTGTACAATTTTTCCAACACCATTTATTGAAGAAACTGTCCTTTCCCTATTGTATATCCTTGACTTCTTTGTTGTAAATTAATTGACCATATATGCATGGGTTTATTTCTGGGCTCTCTGTTCTACTGATACATGTGTCTGTTTTTATCCCAGTGAGTGTGTGTTCAATTGCATCTGACTCTTTGCAATTCCGTGGACTGTAACCCATAAGGCTTCTCTGTCTATAGAATTTCCAGGCAGGAATGCTGGAGTGGGTTGCCACTTCCTACTCCTGGGGATATTCCTGACTCAGGGATCAAACCCATGTCTCTCGCATCTCCTGGCAGGCAGATTCTTTACCACTGTGCCACCTGGGAAGTCTTTTTTATCCCAGTACCACACTGTTTTCACTACTATAGCTTTGTAATATAGTTTGAAATCAGGAAATGTGATGCCTTCAGTTTTGTCCTTCTTTCTTAAGGTTGCTTTGGCTATTTGGAGTCATTTTTGGTTCTGTACAAATTTTAGGATTGTTTGTTCTATTTCTGTGAAAAATGCCATTAGAATTTTGATAGGGGTTGCATTGGATCTGTATGCTGTTTTCAGAAGTATGAACATTTTGACAATAATAATTATTCTAATCCACGAGTACAGAATATTTTCGCATTTATTTGTCCTTAATTTCTTTTGTTGATATCTTACAGTTTTCAATATATGGGTCTTTCAAATCCTAGTTAAATTTCATCCTGAATATTTTATTCTTTTTGATGAGATTGTAAATGAGATTGTTTTCTTAATTTCTCTTTCTGATAGTTTATTAATATATAGAAAGCAACAGATTTTTGTGTATTGATTTTATATCTTGCAACTTTACTGAATTCATTTATTTTTTCTCACAGTTTTTTGATGGGTTTTCTAAATGTAATATCATGTCATCTGCAAATAGTGACAGTTTTGCTTTTTCCTTTCCAATTTTGATTCCTTTTATTTCTTTTTCTTGCCTAATTTCTCGGGATAGGACAATTCCTATTATGTTCCTATTATATTAAATTAAACTGATAAGAGTGGACATCTTTGTCTTGCTCCTGGTCTTAGAGGAAGAACTTTAAGCTTCTCACCATTGAGCATGATATTAGCTGAGGGTTTGTCATATATGACCTTTATTATACTGAGATACCTTCCCTCTACACCTGATTTGCTGAGAATTTTTATCAAAAATGGATGTTGAACTTTGTCAAATGCTTTTTCTGCATCTATTGAGATGATCATATGCTTTTAATCCTTCATTTTATTAATGTGGTACATATGAATGAGTTCTGTTCCAAGAATGTGTTCATAAGTTCAATTTTTTTGTAAGTCCAACAAAGTTAGCCTAGGTACCCAACTAACCCAGGCAGCTCTATAGTACTGTACTGTAATAGGTTTATAATATTCTTCACACAAATAATACATACAAAATAAATGCAAGAAAATAAAGAAAGCATTTTTAATCTTACAGTACAGTACCTTAAAAACTATAGTAGTGCAGTACGACAGCTGGTATACAGGAGTTGCGTCAAGTGAACAGGCAAGAAGAGTTACTGATTGGAGGAGGACGAAGAGGTAGGAGATGGCAGAGCTGAAGGATCGCCAGCAATAGGAGACGGAGGGCTCATGTCAGATGATGATGGAATGCAAGTTCACATCTGTGAAAGCTTGCAACTTGAAGGTTCATATGTAGGGGACTTACTCTATATCACATTAACTGATTTGTAGTTGATGAACCATCCTTATGTAGCTAGAATAAATCATCCTTGTATACCTAGAATAAAGCCCATTTAATCATGGTGTAGGATCCTTTTAATGTATTGTTGAATTTAGTTTGATAATAATTTGTTGTGGATTTTTGCATCTATGTTCATCAAGCATACGGATCTATACTTTTTTTTTCTTATGGCATCATTGTCTGATTTTGGTATCAAGGTAATGCTGACCTCATAAAATGAGTTTGGAAGAATTCCCTCATCTTCTATTTTTTTAAAGGGTTTGAGAAGGACTGGTATTAATTCTTTGAGTGTTTGGTCGAGTTCACCAGTGAAGCCATCTGGTCCTGCGCTTTTGTTTGTTGGGAGGTTTTTTACTGATTCAATTTTCTTACTTAATTGGCCTGTTCAGATTACCTCATCTTGACTAAGTATTGGTAGGTTGTTTTTGTGCATTTATCCATTTCTTCTAGGTTGTCCAAAGACATCTTTCCTGGACATTCTGCTTTTTTTTTTTGCCCATTCTTTTGTTCTTTGCATCTCAGTTTGTGACATTTCTATTGACAAACACAGGCTCACTGATCTTTCCTTAGCCATGTCTAATCTATTTCTGAGTCCACTGAGGGCTTCATCTCTATTACGGTGTTTTTAATTTCTAGCATTTCCTTTAATTCTTTCTTAAAGTATTCATCTCTCTTCTTACCTTATCCATCTGTTATGGAATGTACTTTTTCCATCAGAGTCCTTAACATATTAATCATCATTATTTTCTATTCTCCTTTGAATAATTCCAATTCTGTGTCATATCTGAATCTGGTTTTGATGCTTACTTTTTCTCTCCAGACCACTTTTTTTTTTCCTCATCTTTTAGCAGATCTTGTAATTTGCAGTTGAAAGCTGGATGTGTGATATATCAGGTACTAAGAACCGAGACAGTCAGGCTGTAAGTGTGAGGTTTTATATTAACTTGGCTGGGAGCTGGACTGTAATTAATGTTTGCTGCAGCTGTAGGTGCCAGAGGCTTCAGTTTCCTTGGTTTTATTTTCTACTTCCAGTTGTCTTTGGGTTTCCCTAAAAACTCCTTCTTAAGTCGTTTTGCAGCTCTTAGTTGTATCCATTATTGTTATATTGGAGCCCCATTGATGTAGTGTTAAGATGTTGGGGAGAGAGAGCATTTGATAACCTGTTTAAATCTCAGTTTCTTACTACGCTTGAGTCCTTGAACTGTGATGTTAAGGCTTGAGTCCTTGAACTGTGATGTTTAAAAAAAAAAAGCCTTTTTTTTTTCCCTCCCCTTTTGTGAGACAGGAAGGCTGGAGAGGCCGGAGTTGTCTAATTGCCCTTCCCTCCGGTCAGGTAAGCCTGCCCGTTGAGGGCAGGCTTTTGTTATGGAGAACACTCTGGGCATATGTCAAAATGATTACTTTCTCCTCACCCCTGCGTGAAGCATGAGAGATTTGTCTCTTATAGACACCTTAATAACCTGGTTAGATTCTGGATGTCAGGGGTATCCTAAGACTGAGCGTCCAAGAATTTCTAGCTCTCAGTCTAGTCCATCCAGCAGTACTTCAGTTACCAATTAAATGTTCCTATCAGTTACTGGCTCTAGCAACTTCTGCTCCCAGCAGGCTGATCTCAGCTGTGATTCTCCATGTTCACTTGTCTGTCCAATTTTCAGGTTGGCAGTTTGCCCTGTGACCTCATTTCTCTGACAGATGTAAGAAAAGCCATCCATTTCTGGCTTGCTCATCTTTTTTCTTGCTGTAAGGATGGGAGTGATGATTTCCAAGCTCTTTATGTGTCAGAGCTGTATCTGGAAGTCCTCTCTAACCATTTTATACTTTGCACACCAACCTGTTTTGCAAAGAAGAGAGAGATGAAGCTCAGAGAGGTTAAGAAATGTGCCCAGGGTCACCCAGCTGATGGGTGGTAGAGCCAAAATTCTTTCTTCCACTCCAATGGTCTTTAAGAAACTGTACCAATGCCAAGCATTCTAGAAGTGTTTACCATACAGGCCCGTTCAGAAGTTTTCCATGGAATTCCTGGTGAAATCTGGGCTTAATCATTTAACCTGACAGTGAAGTAAGAACTTCATGAGTCATCTAGTGAGTTCTCCGTCTCTAGACAAGAAAATTAACCCAAGATAAAACCTTATCCAGCCCAGAGTTCATCATCTGTCACATGGAACCAACTTCAGTATTCACTAATATGTGTGCTCATCTTACTGGTGTGGAATCAGAGTCTTTAAAACCAGAGAGGCCTTAGAGATCAACTATTCAACCCCCATGCTTTACAGGTGAAGGACGCTGAGACTCTGAACTCCCTGCTGTCCATTGGCTTTCTCCCTCCTTAACTTGCTCTTCGTCCTGGATCTTTCTAGGAATAATGTAGACACACTTCTTTTTGAAATAGTCAGTGCATAGTCACGTGCTAAAACCTGTGTTCTGCTGCATGCTTTGCCCCATGGGAGAGGGGAGAAGGCAGACACCATAGCCTTGGGGTGACGTCCATCTCACTGCAAGACTTAGGAGACTTCTAGTCATCAGGCCTCCTTGACTTCCATCAGTCTTCTCTGAGGTCTGGATAGGCAGTGGTTCTCAACTGGAGCTGATACCCCCTGTCACCTGGAGACACCTTTGCTTGCCACAACTGGGGAAGGAAGGCGGGAAGGTGCTGTTGGCATCTAGTGGGTAGAGGCCAGGGATGCTCTAAACACTGTTATGCATCGGACACTCCCCCTCCCCCAACAAAGAACTTTCAGGCCCCAAATCTAAAAAAAAGCTGGCAAGGTCGAGAAGCCCTGAGGTGGAGTATGTTCACTCAGGATCTCCACAGTAGCTCTTTGTGTGCTTGAAACGGCCACATTTTCCCTTCAGCTTTCCTAAAAGACAGCTCCTGGGGTGTGGAAGCACTTCCCCAGGGGGCCCCACTGTGGTCACGTGTTGTAGCTGCCAATCAACTCAGGGTGAGGGCTAGCAGCCTCCCAGGAAGGGTGCGCTCCCAAAGTGCTCTGCAAGACCTTACATGACTGAGGTGCTTTCTTCTTGGTAGCAGGTGGGTGTCTCTGCCCACACTTCCCCGCTGATCACGTCTGCAGAGGGAGGAGGAAGCCTTATATAAGCGCAGCCTCACGCAACCTTCTGTCATTTTGGCACTCCAGGGCCTGGGGAACCCCTCCCTTCTAAAGTCTCGAGGGAACATGGCTCTCTTCCGAACAGGCCCGGCAGGGACGCTAGCCACCTGCAGGGTAAAATCTGTGCTCTGTAGCCTTTGGGATGGGCCTGGCCAACCTCCTGTCCATCTTTTGCAACCCCAGCACCCCAGCGCCCCATCCCCGCTCTCCCCTCACACGCCACACACTGTACTTCTCAGGGGCCAGGCCAAAGTGCTTCCTTCTGCGCCTCTGCTCTGCTCCTGCTTGCCTCCCTGCCTGCAGCCTACCTTCCCTAACTTGACTGGCTGAGCAATGCCCCCGGGCATGACCCTCCTTTGTGAAGCTTCCAGGTCCCCGCCCTGCCAGTCGCACTGCCTTCTGTGTTGTGGGTTCTTGGCACACCACCCCGCTGCAGGTCTGACTTTGCTGGATCATAAGTGTTAGTGTCTGTCTGTGCCCCTCCACATTTGCCTGCATGGATGCTGACGCTCATGCGTGCTTCCTACGTGCTTTATACTGGGGGCCTAGGGCCTAGCACAGCAAAAGCTTATTGAAGGAGTGAATGAATTGGATGGAATGGCTCCGCTTCCCGTTCTGAGTGGCTACGTCCGAGCCCCCTGATGATCCCCTGTTGCTCCCTTGGTTACTTGAGACACAGGACACATTGACTTCTGGTCTGCTCCCTGTCCCGCCATGGATGCTGTATGGCCTTGAACATACGTGTTCTCTACACTTGTGTTTCCCTGGGGGCTCAGATGGTAAAAGAATCCGCCTGCAATGCAAGAGACCCAGGTTCGATCCCTGGGTTGGGAAGATCCCCTGAAGAAGGAAATGTCTACCCACTCCAGTATTCTTGCCTGGAGAATCCCATGGACACAGGAGCCTGGTGGGCTACAGTCCATGCGGTCATGAAGAGTCAGACACAAATGAGCGACTAACACTTTCACTTTCACTTTCATTCTGGGTATACTCATAGTAGCCAGCTGCAACGTGGTACCCTGTCTTAGGCATGATCTCCGGTCCAGGAAGTAATAAAATCGTAACCAAGTTCACAGCTCTCCCTAATTCTCCATTTGCCGTGGCCCCAACTGGCCCCCAAACGGCATGGTTCTGAGCTCGAGTGCAGTGAAAGAAATATTTTCGTGCACTAATAAAATTACCTTCTCCAAAGAAGGCAATTTGCATGTTAATGTTTTGGGTAATTCTCTGTAGCTCGGTGCCCTCGGGGCTGCGATTTCTCTCTGACAAAGTGACAAAAATAAACTCCTGCATAAAAGAGCATTTCTCTTCTCTCTCATTTGTGCTCTAAAGTGACATTCTTAATAGAAGTCAAGTTGAAACCCACTTCTCTGTCTTATTTTTGACACTGATCTGCCTCCCATCATCTCTCCAAGTGACAGGCCGGGTCCTCGGAGCTCCTTGGTGGGGCTTCTTCTTGAGGACAGACAGGCCTTGGTCCTGGGGATTAGTGAAGAGGGCTGCATTTGGTGGGTGAGTTAGGGTGACCTGTTGTTGTTTAGTCGCTCAGTCATGTTCAACTCTTTGCAATCCCATGGGCTGTAGCCCACCAGGCTCCTCTGTCCACGGGATTTCCCAGGCAGGAATACTGGAGTGGGTTGCTGTTTCCTTCTCCAGGGGATCTTCCCAACCTAGGGATTGCACCTACATCTGCATTGGCAGGCATAATCTTTACCACTGAACAACCCACCAGGGGTGACCTAATGCCCCCAGGTCACCTATTATCTGGAAATAAGGAGCAACTACAATGGGATGGAGATTCTGAACCTCTGCCCTCCAGGACCACTGTTTCCCTGCCAGCCTTGGCCCCTTTCATCATCTAAAGATAATAAGGAAAGAAGCTCAGATTTGTGGGGTGTCTTCCAAGTGCCAGACTGGGCCCCCTTAACATCTGAGTCCTCTCACTGAACTGACTCAAGAGCCAGACAAGGTACACAGAAAATGTGCTCTGAGAGCAAAGTGAATCAGCAGAGGCCACCTATTGCCATTGACCTTAGATGTATGTGGCATAAAGCCTGAATTCCTTCTGCACTAAATAGATGCTAAAAGTGTGCTCATAGACTTAGCCCATGTGCCACAGCTACTCATGCCTGTATGCTCTAGAGCCCACGCTCCACAAGAGAAGTCACTGCAATGAGAAGCCTGCGCACCACAATGAAGACCCAGCGCAGCCAAAAATAACTAACTAAATACAATTATTTTTTTAAAAAGTATGCTCGTAGCATCAGTGACCCAAGCAGCAGGAAGGGAGGAGAGGACGGCCATTTACCAAACACCTACTGTGTACCATGCACTACGCCTATAGATTTCTTTCTTTTTTTGAGCAGTAGAATGATTCATTTTTCATTTGTTTAATTTAAAATTTTTAATTAAAAAAACTTATACAATTTTAAAGGTTACTTTTCATTTACAGTTATTTCAAAATATTGGCTATATTCCCCATGGTGTACAATCCATCCAACCTTACACCTAATAGCTTGTATGTCTCCCCACCCAACCCTTATGTTGGCCCTCCCCACACACATCTGGTAACGACTAGTTTGTTCTCTGTATCTGTGAGTCTGCTCCTTTTGTGTTATATTTACTAGTTTGTTGTATTTTTTACATTCCTCATATAAGTGATATCCTGCAGTATTTGTCTTTTTCTGTCTGACTTATCTCACTTAGCATAATGCCCTCCAAGCCCATTCATGTTGCTGCAAATGGCAAAATTTCATTCTTTTTTGTGGCTGAGTAATATTCTGTGTGTGTGTGTGTGTGTGTGTGTGTGTGTGTATCTTCTTTATCCATCCATCTGTTGCTTCCACATCTTTATACTGATTTTGTTCAGTTAGTCAACTAATGGTCTGGGAGCACCCTTGCCAGGCACAGGCGGTGACGGTAGGTGCAAAGTGACCAGTAGGACAGATACCCCCCCTCAGGCCCCACACCCCTGACAGCATGGTAGCAAAGACAGATGGACATTAAGCACAGAAACACAGAAATAAACACTTTATTACATGTTACCATGAGTTCCAGGAAGTAAGTTTTAAAGAGGATAGCAGAGAAGACCTAATAAGGAGATGGGTCAGGGAGAGCTGTCAGTAAAAGTAACATTGGAGCTGAGATCTAAGTGCTCCCCAGGGAGAGGCGGTGGGGAAGAGGGTTTCATCAGAGCGGGGGGTTCTCCGGCTCACAGGGCAGCCCAGCTGCAGAGGCAGGCAAGAGCTGGATCCTACCTGGATCTTACCGTGCGCTGACAGCACGTTAAGGATGTAGATTTGTTCGGAACGTTGTTGAAGATCTTAAAGCAGGGGAATACACAGCTTGACTCATGTTTCTGAAAGGTCATTCTGGATGCAGTGTTAGAAGCTGGGACACCAGCCAGCTGGGAGGCTGTGTAGGGGTTCAGGAGAGTGATGGTCTTGCAGGCAGAGGGTGGGGAGGATGAGGGAGGTAGGGAGCTGGGTGGAAAGTACTTGGGGTGCCGGGGGGAGGCAGGGACTGTGGGAGAAGGGTTCAATGATGGCTCTCAGAATTCTGGCTGGAGCAACCAGGAGGGTGAAGATAATTTATTTAAATGGGGTCGACGTCAGGAAAAGAAGACCCGGAGATCCATTGCTAACAGGCTCTCTGAGATGCTGATGAGACACCCCAGTGGGCAAAAAAAAAAAAAAAAAGTAGTGAGGCCTGGAAATAACAATTCAATGGCATTGATTTCACAGAAGATATTTAAAGCCTAGGGGATGAATGATGGGGAGAGACAAGAGCTGAGCCCAGGTGGAGAGCCCTGCAGGACCCCACGCGCAGGAGAGCCAGTGAAGCCTGGGAGAGCCTGAGCCCAGAGTTCCCAGAGACAGACAAAGAAAAGCAGGGCAGAGAGTGTTGGAGGGGCTGCTGAAACCACTAGATGGCATTTCTGGGGTTGCGGGGGACCGCTCTGAAGAGCTCTAATACCATAGTCCTTATGTCTCAGCACGGAAAGAATTCAGTGAGAGGCAAAGTGATGGATGAGAAGTAATTTATTACAATAGGATGCTTATGAGGCTTACAGGTGGGCTAAGCGAGAGAGTGCCATACCCTGAGAACTTACTGAGCTACAGTTTTATAATCAAAGGAAAACTGAGGGGGTGGGTGATGGAAAAGACCACTTTCTTTCTCATTCTTGAGTAGATACCGTGCTTCCATCATCAGCTCCTTCTCCAGGCTGGGCACGGGAGTTGTTTTGTTCCTACATGGTCAAGCCGGGACTGTAAACATTATCTCAGGTCTCTGTACAGAGAGTGCCTTTCCATCCTAGGGGTCGTTAACTCTCTGAGCTCACCAGGCAGGATGTGGGCCCCGTGCCACTGTTGTTCGATTGTTTGGGGGTACCTCTCGTGCTTCTGTTACCTGGTTTTGTGGCTAAGCCAGCCTGCTTGGTTTTGTGGTTAAGCAAACCTGCTTTCTTGAGTAATCCTTAACTTACAGGGGTCTCCCATAGTTTTTCCACTTACAATCCCCCTAGGGGAATTAACCATGTAATCACCTACTTTGTCCCTTCACTCTGTCCCTGTCACTTCCACGTGGACAAATGCAGAGAGTGAGCAAGCTAAGACGAGGGGGAGGGAAGGTGGCTAGTCATTTGGTGACAGCATCTTGGTGGCGAGGTAGGGAACCAGCCACCTGAGGCTCCAGAGGGGAGGCTGTGGAGACGGTGCCTGCACCAGCATCCCTTTGGGAAATTTGGCTGAGCATGGAGCAGAGATGAAAAGGTGACTTGTGGATGCAATGTCAAAGCAGCCTTTTAATGCAAGACCAGGTCTGTTTGCTGGCCAGTGGGCACAATTCAGAAGAGAGACCCTGACGATCTGGGGGCACTGGGTACTGACTCCAGACCATGTGCCCCGCTCCTCCCTTAGGCTCTGCCATGTTCCTGCCTCTCACAGGCATCATCTGCTTCTTCCTTTGCCTTCTAACCCTTCCTTCTCCTGGTTCCACCCCCTCCCTCCCCGCCCTCCCTTCCTTCAGATGAGGGATGAGGGCTTGCCTGGTTCTGTATCCCCCTGATTGGTGGTCAGCAAAAGTCTATGGAATTGAATTGCTCTGGTTGCTGCCTTACACAAATCCTCTCAGAGTAAGGCCATGGTAGAGAAGAAGAGTTAGATTTGCTCTCTGGAAAAGTAGAGCCAGTACAGATGCTTTGCATATTTCACCCCAGTGGCAGAGTGCACACAGCGAGACAGGGCCTCCTAGGGAGGTGATGAGACTCCCCCCCACAGTTACTGGAAGTGTCCAACTGAGGGATAGGTGACCACCATCAGCAATGTCAGGGTGGGCATCCTTGACTCAGCACCTCACGGGGAAACGGCAGGAACCAGAGAGACAGCGCCAGAAACCATGCTGTTCCTGCTGGACCGAGACTCACAGCCCCTTCCCTGCCTCTTTGCGTGACCTGGGGTTGGGAGGGCAGATTCAGAGCTGGGCTCGCATCCCCGCTGCCCCCTCCAGGCTGTGGGGCTCCAGGTGAACGTCTCTATCTCCTGCACCCCAGGAGCTGTAGCATCCAACTGATAAACAGCCAAGACAAAGGCAAAATTTGTCTATATCACTAAACACAGGTAAAAAACCACAGGGTGAAATGGAAATCAGAAATGCACCTGCCACCTGGATTTTTTTAAAGAGGTTTGCTTTTTAAATTTTTTATTTTTGTTTTTTAAACAAAATTTTGTTTTTTGTTTCTTTATTTTAAAGTTACTATTATTATTTATCTTTTGGCTGCACTTCACAGCATGTGGGATTTTAGTTCCCTGACCAGGGATTGAACCCATGCCCTCTGCATTGGCAGCGTGGAGTCTTAAGCACTGGACCACCAGGGAATTCCCTAGATTTTGTTTTGAGGGTGAGGTAGAGGCACCCAATAGAGAGCTCACCCCAGTGCCCGATGCATACGAAGCTTGCACTCTGTGCCAACTACGCTGATTGCTGTGGTCCTCTAAGGGCCTGGATTCTGTGATCTCTGAAGTCCTTTCCAAGCCAGAGCTTGTGACCCCTGCTGAGGGATGAATGTTGAGCCTCAGAAGGTCCATGGGAGCCATTAATCCCACCAGAAGCATCTGGAAGAGCACCAAGGAGGTGGCAGGAAGTGGTGACCAGCCCTGCAGCCCATCTCCCCAGACGATGACTCAGGAGTTTGCATCCGCCTCATGATGGAATCAGGGGTGACGCTGGCTGGGGCTGGAGCGGGACCTCCAGGCCACTCCACACCCGCCAGTGGTGTGACCTGCGATTAATGAAATGATGGAATAACTGCTTTCATCTTTGCTTATGTTTGTTATGTGGGTGCTGCGGGCTTCTGGGGGTAATGACTTTTCTCCAGGGTCTATTTATGGTTCACTCCTGACACTTAATAATTTTTCCATCTAGCCAAGGACAAAGGTGATGGTGACTCGCTGCTGTAATGCTTAGATACAAGAACTCTGTGCATGAGACTTCTGTTCCCCAGCTACAGGGGAATGGCTGTCTCCTCTGTCCCTTAAAGGTTGAGCCTTGAGGAAGTTTCCATCTGTTTTGGGATGAGATGGTGTAGACCAGCAGTGGGGGACCCAGTACCACCACTCTGGACAGCGTGAACTGGAGCACAGGAAATGTGACCTTGGGCAAGTGGCTGGGCCTCTCTGGGTTCAGCTGTCTCAGCGGCACAGTGTGAATGTCAGCAGGACCAGACTCTCAGGGTTGTTGTGAGATTGAAGGGACACGTGCAGGGAAAATGCACAGCGTGAGTCCGGGCGGCAGAACATCTTCAATAAATGTGGTTTGAGATTTTAATTATTATAATAGAATTTTTAAAGATATTCTTTTTAAAAAAATTTTATTTATTTATTTTATTTTTGGCTGTGCTGGGTCTTCGTTTCTGCGTGGGCTTTCCTCTGGTTGTGGAGAGCAGGGTGTTGCTCTCTATTTGCGGTGCACAGGCTTCTCATTGTGGTGCCTTCTCTTGTTGTGGAGTACAGGCTGTAGGCACGCAGGCTCCGTAGTTGTGGCTCCCAGGCTCTAGAGCATAGGCTCAGTAGTTGTGGCGCACAGGCTTAGTTGCTCCATGGCATATGGGATCTTCCTGGATCAGGGATCGAACCCGTGTCTCCTGCATTGGCAGGCAGATTCTTTACCACTGACCCAGCAGAGAAGCCCAATTATTATTTTTCAAACATTCAGAAGCCACCATCCCTCCTAACGCTTTTGGAATCCTGAGAAATGGCCCGATCCTCAGCCCATTTTACAGAAGGGGGATGTGAGGCCCAGAGAGGCGGAGTAATTGGCCTAAAGCCACGACACGTGGAGGGCAGAGACCAAGTGAGAATCCAGGTCCTCTAACCCCACAGCATAATTTTTCCTCCTGTAATCCCAGTCAACCGACTCATTGATTCCACAAACGCTTCCGGAAAGCCTGCTCTGTGACAGCCGGAGATGGGGGCGCAGGCTCCCCAGCCTCAGGACAGCCTAGTGTGGAGACTAGCCAGTTGGTTAGTGCAATAAAAGAAGCAAATGAAGGCAGCGTCATGATAGCGCTCCAGGCAGCGGGAGGTGAAAGGGCAGGCATTAAAGCAGCAAGATGACTGGTATTTTTTAAGTGCTGTGTTGGGCTTTTTCTAGGGAGTGCTTGATAAAAGCCACTCTTTACAGACATAGAAACCAAGTCCTCCAGAGGAGAACTGGCTCCCAAAAGACTAGACAGCTAGCACGCGGCAGAGTGGGGACCAGGCCAGCCCAATCAGTCATTCCTCCATGGAGCCAGATGCCATCTCTCTGAGTTTTCATCTCCCGCAGTGGTGCCCTTTGAGACCCCATCTCCAGGCCTGGGGGAAGGACCATGGTAACGCTTAGGGGGACTGACTGCAGCTACAGATCAGAGCAGACTGCAAGCCACCCCAAGAACGGAGAGAAGACAGAT
This sequence comes from Oryx dammah, assembly GCF_014754425.2. Lineage (NCBI taxonomy): Eukaryota > Metazoa > Chordata > Mammalia > Artiodactyla > Bovidae > Oryx > Oryx dammah. The sequence continues at coordinate 91,829,347 of NW_024070209.1, read as the reverse complement.
CCTCGTGATTAACCACCTCGGGGTCGGTACAGCCTTCACATAGCTCTTCTGGGGAGTGTTCAGCTGCACAGAGAAGAGCCACTAAAGTAATTCTGGTCAAGATCCCTCAGCTTTATTTCCCACCACTGATTCCAAACAGAAAGCCTGTATACTTGCACATTTAAAAAGTCACTATGAGACAGAAACCTCTCTTCTAGGTGAGCAATGAGAAAGAGATTTAAAGGTTGGGGTGAGAGAAAGAATCAGCAAATAGCTGTCCTAACCCAGCACACCAATATTTTGAAATAGAATTACTAGCAAGGAAGCACAGGTATATTTGAGGGGAAAAAATATATATATCTCTCATATTCAGTCTGGGGTAATATCTCTGGCTGTCGACAATGATTTGGATTTAATTATATCATATATGCAAATGTGCTCTATAAACTATAAAATAATACATAAATGTCAGATGTTAAGAAAGAACATGGTGTCGGAAAGAGAACTGTGGGTTTGAGAGTCAGCTAGGGTTTAAATGCTGCCTCGTCCACTTAAGGGGACCTAGACAAGCCACTTGGCCTTTCTGGGTCTCAACTGTAAGTGGGGAATCCTTGTAATAAAGTCCTCTTCCGAAAGCAACTCAGAGAACCAGATGAGAAAACGGATATTCTTTGTAAACTGGCAGGTGCTCTACACACGGACAGCATTATTCTTGTTCCCATCCTTAAGCCCCAGAGTAGATGATGAGATAATCAGGGCGCAGCCGCCAGCACAGTCCTTAAGTCCAGTGACCAAGAGCCCCTCCCTGGGCGTGGAGAGGAGCAGCCTGGGGGCCAGGAGCAGGTGGGCCCTCTCTCACCAGGCTGATGGACAGAATGAGGCCGTGGTCTGTCAGGGGCTGCATCCAATATGCAAGTGGCAGTCTTGGTGAAAGCCACGCGGATGGCTACGCTGGAAGGTTCCAAGGGCTGCTTTCTCTAGCAAGATCCGTGAACCCAAATGAAGTTTAGAAAAACACTCAGCAGCTGATCTTTAGGCACAGCGGGCAGGAGGGGAAAGCCTGTTTGCAAAACCTGGGGGACGGTTCTGCACCTTCTTGCTAATATCCAGCAGAAGTGGGAGTGGTGGGAGGTGGGCTCCCTCATTCACTGTGAGGCAGCGTCGTTTCTTCCTTCTAAGTGACTGGAATTAACACCCCAATCTGGCCATTTCTTTGACGGCTCTTAAAGCCTCAGCAGAGTCAAAAAGTTATAGGAACAGTCCTAGGCTCAGGCACCTTACCGGCTATGTGACTTTGACAAGTCTATTGAATATAAACGAGATTGATGGTAACACTTGCTCCCTGAGATTTCTGAGAGATTCATTCAGTTAAATAATGCAAGTGCAGCCCTTCGCCCAGGGCTTGCACATAATGAAGGCTCAAAGAATATGAAGTGCTATTGTTTCCTTTCATCCCTTTTACTGTAATGGGTCACTGAAGTAATGTTACCAAAGAGATGCTTCCAGCTCCGCATCAGAGCTGTAAGGAGTGATCCGGCAGGGCTGGTGGAGGAGCAGGGGAGAGAGGCAGGGTTTTATACATTTTCTCCTAAATAGCTCAAGTAATCTCGAAGATCTGGTAAATGGTTGGAGAGACTGCAAGTACTGGGTGCACCTCAGCAGAACCAAGCTACAGACCAGGGTGCTATGGACTAAAGCCCCACTTTAGTCCCTACCCCCCACTTTCAATCATATGTTGGAACCCTAACCCCTAGTATCACTGTTTTTGGAGTTGGGGCCCCTGAGGAGATAATTAAGGTTAAATGAAGTCATAAGGGTGAGGCCCTGATCCAATAGGGCTGGTGTCCTTATAAGAAGAGATGCCAGGTTGCCTGCTCTCTCTCTCTCTCTCTCTGCCTTGGGAAGGTACAGAGAGAAGGCGGCTGTCTGCAAGCCAAGAAGAGAGCCCTCACCAGAACCACACCATGCTAGCACTCTGATCTCAGACTTTCCACCCCCAGAACTGTTGAGAGAATAAACGTGTGTTGTCTGAGCCACCCCGGCTATGGTGCTGTGTTATGATATTTGGCAGCCCAAGCAGATGAACATGGTGGAGACAGGTGGGCAGTGGGATTTCAAAAGAGAGAGCTTGTTGTCTGCACCCCTAGAGGTTCTTGATCACCCGTGGCAGGGCTAGTCCAGCCCTAGGTTTCTCAAAAGACCATGCTCTCAACTTCTTCACTCCACTGCCTCCTCGAGAGCCCTTCAAGAGACAGCCAAGAGGGAATGTTCATCGCAAAGCTTCCTGATCACCATTGAGTGTCACATCCTCAGCGCTGCAGTTACAAGCAGTATCTGGGCCTCATCACCAACAGACAGCCCCCCAGGGGACAGGAACAGGAACCTGCATTTCCGGCAAGGTCCCCAGGTTATTTTACAAATAAAATGTTAGCAAACCACAGGCCTTGAGGAGAAGGCCAGTCCCCTCAGCCTGCTGTTAGAGCCCCTTCTTCGTGAGGACTCCTGACTCGCCTTCATGCCCCCATCCATCCCACTGGTCCCTCAGAGACATAGGCACGACCCCCAGATTCTATCCAGAACCTCATCACCTTTCACCACGCCCCCTCCCCCGACTGCTGCCTGGTCCAAGTTGCTATGAGCCCTCGCCTGGACCAGCACAGTAACCCCCTAATGCATCTTCCCGAGTTTTTTCTCCTGTACCCCTGCCACTTGCTGTCAACACAGCACCCACCAGACCATGTCACCTGGAAACTTCCCAGTGGCTGCCCGTCTTCCTCAGCATGAGATCCGAAGTCCCACCTTGGTACACAGGGCCCTTATGGCCTGGCCTACCAGAACCTTTCAGGCCCACACTCCATCAGCACAGACAGAGAAGGTTAGGGCCTGGCAGAGGGCAACAGAGCTTGGTTCCCCCCGCACCCCCCTTCCCCCCTGCCCCGCCTTAGTGGTCAAGCCGTGATGCTAGAAGAAACCGGGGATGTATGGTTTCTCAGAAACCAAGAGAGGACTTAATGCAAAGTTGGAACAAGTTCATGCTTTTCCAGCTCCATCATTAGTCTTTTAAAAATAACTGACTGCAAGTCTGCTTTCAATCAGAGTGTCTTAAAAGGCAGACATTTTTAGCCCAATGTCAAGCTTCTGTCAGTTTCGGGGGCTGGCCCTTTTGCAAGCAGGCCCCTTTTTGCAGATGGGCTTTCAGAGTGGAGAAAGAACAGACTGATCCTGGCAGCGGGAAGAGGTGAGGCAGGGACGGGTTCTCAAAGTGGGGTCCCAACTAGGAGCCTCGTCACCATCTGGGGATGTGTTCAAAGTGCAGGTTCTCAGACCTTCAGAACCAAGAACCCTGGGGTGGAGCTGCAGTCTGTATTCCAACACGGCTTCTGAACAAAATCAGCAGAGCCTGAGGCCTGGGTTCAAATCCCAGCCCTGCCGCTTACCAGCATGTGACCTGAGGGCAAGTTACTTGATCTGTCTGGGCCTCAGTTTTCTCATCTGCACAGTGGGACGTGTAGTGAGGGTCAGAGAACTGGCATAGTGTATGTGACCCATGCAGGAGTCAGTAATGTCCATTCCCCTTTATCCTTGTGCATATACTTTATATAAACTTTTTATCAAAGCAGAACATGTATGCAGAAAGTTTGCACTCTAATTTTTCAGAGCAATGACTTCAAATAGTAGCAAAGTCTTCATGATTAGAAGCAGCTGTCCCAGCATCACCTTTTTCCACTCTCTAGATTTTCCAGTTGCATATTTTTTAATTGCACACGTGTGTACTATAGAAAATCCGAAAATGTAGACGAGCAAAAAGAAAACCAAGGATAACACAGTCAAGCCCATTTCTCGTCTTATCAGTAATGAGATATTGATAATGATTTCTCAACGATTTAGCCATACATTTTTCTCCCGAAAGAGATCTTAATTGTATTTTGGGGGGGGGGTGTCATTGCTCTAATCACAGTCTGCCTCCAATTAAGGGAAGGAAATGGGTGTTTGTTGAGTAAAAAGTGCTCAGTCCTCACTGTTCAGAGTGCGTGCTCCAGAGACCAGCAGCCTGGGTACCACTGGGAAGCTTGGCAGAAATGCAGGGTCTTGGGCCCCATCCCGTAATCTGCATTTTTTGAGAAGACTGTGGTTAAAGTGAGGGTGGGGGGTTGTAGACCCCAGAGCTATGAAACTTGCAGTCACGCACTGTTCTTCCAGTCCTGGATAGGAGACTCAAGCTAGCATGTAAATGCGTGCGGCTTCCTTTATAAACGGAAAGTCTTGCCGCAAAGCACTGCCAGCTGAACTAAACAATGTGATTGATGAGGAGGGTGATTTACATTCTGGCCCGAGCTCCTTATCTTGTCAGGGACCAGGGACATGCCGTTCCTGGACCCGGCACCCGTCTGCCGACCACACTTGGAGCAGCGGCGCTCTAGAGATCACATGCTTGTGAAGTTGGGGGCTGGGACTGCCCCAGGTTTCTCTGGTTTTAGATCCCAGCCTCTTCAGCCTGCGTGTCCTGGACCCTCCCACTGACTGTGACACACAAACACACACACACACATGCACGCACACCCTAGGAGAGCGCTGGCCCAGAGTCAGTGATTAGAAAACGTCTGTCTCTTCATACAGGCTCAGGCCTCATCCCCTGTGTCTCGGTCAGTACCAGGCCTCTGTTTACATTAAAAGGGTTACTGTTCTTTTTATCAGCTCCTGTCAAGACCAAGCAAGGGACTTGTAGAACGTCTGGAGTCAAGAGAAGCTGAGTAAAAAAAAGCTTTGATGGACTTAGAAGAAGATTAGAAACAGAAAACAAAAAAGCAACGTCTTTGCTCAGCTCAAGTTTCCAACACAAAAAGATCTCTCAGATCCCAGGGTCTATATATCATCCAATATTTACGAACTCCAGGCCAGGCTTCCGCCTACAGTGACAGAGCAGGCAACTAATATGTCTAAGAACGAAGCAAGGCCCCTGGGAAGGTGTGGATTAGCCGAGTGGGAGCTGGCTTCTCTAAAAATACCATGTGCCATTTGGTCCAGCCTTAGAGCCATCTTCCCCAAGGAGCCCAGGGAGCCCCATGATTTTGGGTCATGGAGCTTACTGTCACACTAGGGTGTTGGGAAGACTCAGAACCTTTTGCGAGGCACAACTTGGTTAAGAGAATTGGGAGTCAGAGTGTGAATTTCCAAGCCACAATTCTCTGGCTGTGTGACCTTAGGGAAGTTACTCAACATCTCTGATTGTTAGTTTTCATATCTATAAAATGGGACATCATAATAGTGACCTTGCAAAGGCACGTCTGTGAAGCACCTAGCGCTGACTCATTTGCTCATTCACTCATGTAGTCAGTCCCTCTGTATGGAGCGTCTTCTGGGGACCTGGCACTCGGGGGACTGAGGTGAGCTGGAGCCCACAGTCCAGCAGGGAAGCTAGAGATTGTCAGTGAACCGCGCAAATAAAACCCCGAACTAGCCGCCAAAGGTGCTACCAAGAAAAAGGCAAGAAGCCTCTACCAGGGGCTGGATCTTACCTGGGACTCAGAGGAGGTTTTGCTGAGTAAGTGATTTTCAGCTCAAATCCCAAGAATGAGTAGGAATTTACGAGGCAAAGTAGAAGAAGCTTCCAGGTGCAGAATGGGGTCTCCTATTAATACCTTTCAGAATATAGTTATGAGTATAGAGAAGGGGTCAGGTATGTTTTACTTTTTGAGGTAAAATTTACATGTAGCAAAATGCACAGATTTTAACTTAAGGTACAATTTGTGGATTTTGAAAAATGTACCTGACATGCCTATGACGGCTTTCCCTGGGTGGCTCAGATGATAAAGAATCTGCCTGCAGTGTCAGCAGACCCAGGTTCTATCCCTGGGTATGGAAGATCCCCTGGAGAAAGGGATGGCTACCCACTCTGGTATTCTTGCCTGGGAAATCCCAGGGACAGAGGGGCCTGGCGGGCTATAGTCCATGGGGTCACCAAGAGCTGGACACAACTGAGTGCCTAGCACTTTCCATGAGGATATAGAATGGCCATCACGTTGGACTCATCTTCATACCCTCTCCCTTATTATAAAAGTTGTGGGCTGGGTTTGAATGGGAACATTTGATGGTGATGCAAGGGAATAAGGCATTGGGCTAGGTTTAAATCCCAGCCCTACTGCTTTCTACCACTGGACTTTGCCCAGGTCTCTCCAGTTCTCTGAGACTCAGTTTCCCCATGTGTAAAACTGGGTTATTGAACCTTCTTCACAGGGCAGCTTAAAAGGTGAATCTGCAAGTGGTTGTGAACGCCGAGCTGGCCGGGCGCTGGTCAGGCAGGCTGAGACGGCCGTTTCCTCTCCAAAAGGAAACAGCGGTGGGGAGAAAGCCTGGTGGTTGGCGTCGGGAAGCCCGGGTGCCTGCGCGCGTACCACGTCCCCCTAATGCCGATCTCTCGTCCGCAGGGATGTGCCTACAGGCCTTCGTGGAGGCCTTCTTTTACCTGGCCCAGAGGAAGTTCAAGATGCTGCCGCTCCACGAGCAGGTGGCCTCGCTGATCGACCTGTGTGAATACCACCTGTCCTTGCTGGACGAGAAGCGCCTGGTGTGTGGCCGCAGCGGCACGTCGTCGGCGAGCCGGCTCCAGCCCAGCGGCACCCCGCAGGAGGCCGCGCCCCCAGCCCCGCCGGCCGAGGGCCGGCCCCAGCCCTGCACAGACGGCGCCCACAAGGTCTCCCACTCCAGGCACACTGTGTCCTGAGGGCCGCTCTGTCTTCCCGGAAGAAGGCTGAGCCCGAAAGACGCCACCCCCGGGCTTCCTGCTGGTGGAGAGATGGCAGGATGCTAAGTCCCAGCCCGAGATCCCGCTCCTCGTCTCCGCGTTCCGCTGAGCTGCGCTTGGCCAGCCCGCCTGATTCTCGCCCGGTCTCCTCCCCAGCACCTCTTGGTGGCCCACCTGCTCGCGAGCCAGGAGCGGACATATGATATCCAAAATGTGACAGATGGCCTCTTCTCTTCTGGGCTCGTGGGAAGCCACAACTGGGGATAAAAAGCTGCTGTGTTTGGGGCAGGGTCGGGGCACCGACAACCTCAAGACAGAGAGCCATGGAGAGGAAAGAACTCGAGGCAGCTGAGTCTGGGGTCTGCCCCGGGGGGCCCCCAGAGAGAATATGGTTAGAGCCTAGGAACATCATGTTTGACTTCCTACCACCCTATTCTGTGAAAATGAAGTGGAAATACCCAGGAGGCCTGCACGCTGTCCCACCCCAATCATGTGCTGCGTGGGTGCAGTTAACAGACCGACCTGGCTGATTTCATGAGCTTGTCTGTTGCCAGCAGTGTTCTGTGTGTTACTCATTAAGATGCACATTTCACTGAGAGGTAGCTCAGGAAGGCTCCCGGAGTCTCAGAGCTGGCTGGAGCCTGTGAGCCACCTTCTGTCCCATTTGGTTTGACCCCACAGCAGGAGTTCCCCGGTAATGTGTCCTCTGATCAGAGCTCTCCATGGTGGGGCGATCACCATGCGTGCCCAGAGTGTGCAGGGAGCCCTGGGGAAGGTGGGGGCTTCAGAGGGGAGGAATGTGTCGATAAGCCCTGCGTAAGGATCAGAGCGAGTCAGAGCTTGACGTTGGAAGTGTTGGGGAAAGGGGAGTCACACTCTCCCTTCAACGAGACCCTTCCCTTGTCTCCATTCATGTCCCCAGATATTCCGCTCCCCCCTGCCCACATCTCAAGGGGGAAGCTTCAGAAGCAGCCAAAGGGAGCACTTTGGAAAATGGCCACAGGCAAGTCAGGATCCAGGGCCCGCTGACCACAGGCAGACGAGAAGCTGCCCTTGTACAGCCAATCTCCCCAGAGCACTGTTGGATTTGGGGTTAACATGGCCCTTCCCAGAAGGTCCTCATTTATAAAGGACCCTGGAGGGCCCTGGAAGGAGCTTACCATCAGGCTCTGAGGGAGGAGAATGAAGGGTCTTGGACGGCATTCGTTAGCCTGGTGCCTGGCACACAGTAGGACTCAGAAAATGCTCACGAATGTAGGATCCGGGAAGCGTCATGGGTATCAATGTCAGAGATGTGTCCTAGACCCCCACAGACATCTTCCTTCCCCTGCTTTTCCTCTTCCTCCTAACACTCCTCCCTGTCTCTGAGCCAAATCCCCTTCACTCCAACCAGTGGGAGCATTTGCATCAAGGTCCAGCACAGAGCTTGGTCCCTCGTAGGTGCTCAAAAAGTGTCTGTTGAAATGCACGGCTGGGAGTCATCCTCTCGGGAATTTTTTTCAGCCCAAAGGGAAGGCTGTTCATCTAAGATCACTCCAGCTGTTGGCCAGTTTAGGGGGTGGGGTGGGGGTTTGTTGATCCTTGCCTCACCTTCCCTCTAGCCAGACGCCCATTCCCTCAAGGTGTGAAGTCTGCCTCCCCTGCCCCCACAGGGTGGCTCCCACGTGATGCCCTCATCCCCTTGCTTCTCCCCTCCTTCTCCTAGAAGCCCAGGGCAGACCCAGGTCTGTAGCCCATCCACAGCCCAGAGGGCCCCGGCAGTCCCCGAGCCCTGGGGCCCATGCTGGGCTGTTAAGTGATGGGAGACTTTGTCTTTCTATAAAGAAAATAAATGCCTCTATTTTCCCGGCAAAAGGCAGGAGGCGGCCACAGGTGGGAGGGACAGGAGGTACCCAATAAGCAGCAAGTGCCTCCCAAGTGGGGACATTTTAGAGGTGTCATCAGCTCTGTTTTCCAGTCTTCCGGGGCAGTTTTGTAAGGCCGTTCCCATTTTCAGAGAAGGGAAAACAAGGCCTGGGAGGTCACGTGGTAGGTCAGGCGTCGGTCTAGGTCTGTCAGTCGACTCCAGAGTCCCATCCCCTCTGTGTCCCCAGGTGAGTATGAATCCAGCTCCAAACAGAGCACTGGTGGGTCCTTCCTGCCTGGGGACCCCCAGGGCTCTGCACACTGCCACGCCATCTGGTGTCACAGGTCAGGGCCATCAGCATTCCTAAACTGTCCACTGTGAGAAAATGCGTTTGAAAACCCTGCGTCCACTCTCCCAGAAGCCTGTGACCACAGCAGATGGATTTTACAGCGAACGACCCAACTGAATGGTCCCCGCACGCTTATTAGCAGCTGGGAGCAGCAAAGCATCTTTTAGACAAAATTCTAACTTGATATCATTTCTTGAAGTTGGTTTCCATAAAGCATACACTTGCCAAAATGGGATGCCATCATCAGGCTCCAAACCAACCAAACACATTGAATTTTTTAGGGAAAAAAAAAAATCGGCTGAATTCTAAGGGACTTCCCTATTGGTTCGGTGGTTAAGAACCCGCCTGCCAGTGCAGGGGACGTGGGTTCGATCCCTCCTCGGGGAAGATTCCACATGCCACCAGGCAACTAAGCTCGTACACCGCAACTACCGGGCCTGCACTCTACAGCCCACGCTCTGCAACAAGAGAAACCCTCACACGGAAACTAGAGAGCGGCTCCTGCTCGCCACAGCTAGAGAGAGCTCACACACAGCAACAAAGACCCAGCACAGCCGAGAATACATTAAATCAATTAAAATTTTTTTTAAAAAATAGGCTGAATTCCCCTTGCTTTGTTTGGGGTGAATCTCAGCTCCTAGGATGAGGACCGTCCTCCCTTCACCCCTCGCCTCTCACCCAGAGGCATGGTTGCTGGGTGGTCACAGTCTAGAAGGAGCCCCTCCAGGGCAGGACAGGGCCTGAGAAGCCCCGTGGCCCTCAGTGAGCATTGGGGAACCGAGGCTGCCGTAGTACAGGAGGTCAGCAAGTGACAGAGCGGGCTCTGTGTTTTCTCGATGCCACTGATCAGGAAGAACCAGAGGCTGCTCCATTATTGGAGTGAGTGATCGGGGACATCCCCCACCGCCTCGTGCTTAATAGGAAGTCCCACTGTTTTTATCCCCTCCGGTAATTAGCTGCTCGTTGTGTAGGGGGTAATTGGAGTGATCACAAGAGCAGGCGTCTCCTTCCTCCGGAAAGAGAGATGCTCTGTGTGGGGCTGAGTCCCTGTTCTCTGCCCGTAGGATCGGCCCATCCCCAAGAAGGGCTCACAGACGGCATCTGTGCCTCTTTCCCCCTACCCTCTCCTGCCCTTCCTCCCCCTCCTGCTGGTGCCCCCCTCACACACAGTCCGGGTGCACTGACCCTGCCACTGTCACGGCCCGCAGCCAGAGCGGGTTCAATGAATAGATGAGCTCAGGTTCAGCCTCGTCCATCTTGGGCTGCATGCATCCCTGGAGCATTGCCCACCCCCTCCGTTCCTGCCGTGCCACTTCTGAAGCAGCTGGAAGGCACCCTTCCCTCTTCAGGGCTGGCCTTGCCTGCTCCCCTCCTTCCTGCCTCCCAGGGGCTGCCCTTGGCCTCTCTGCCTTTGCTGTCAGGAGCTCCATCTCCACAGCCCGGGCAGAATGGAGCTTGCAGCAGGGACTTGTGAAGGATGCAGGTGGACAGTTAGCAGTGCTGGTCCCGATGGACCCCTCCCCAGGTGCAGAGGCAGGACCTCCTGGAGACAGGTGCCTCCATCCCCAGAACTCCCAAGTCCCTCATATTTGCCCTCCGTCTGCTCTCCCAGCTCAGACCTCATCATCTCTGGCCTGTCCTGCATCAGTCTTTTGCCTCTTAACCCCCTCAACCATCTTGCATCCCTAACAGTTCAGGAAGAACTCAGAACCAAAATGCTGATTGCATAATCCCCTAACTGTCAACCCTCCTCTTTTCCCAGACTAAGCCCAAGCGTCTTGACCTTTAAGTCCCCTCCTCCCTCTCCACCCTAAATCCATGCTCAGCCCCCACATCTCAGGAGCAGCCTCTGTGCTCCACAGCCCTTTGTGTCTGTTGTTACCACTCTGGAGAGAAGGTGCTGGTTCCTGACCCCATGGGAGGGGGTCACAGGGACCACATCTGCTCCATGCATTCCAGGCTTAGCTGTCCTCTCTGTTGGACCCTCCCTCTGCCCAGTGGAAACTTGTTGTTCAGCTGGTCAGTCATGTCTTTGCGACCCATGGACTGCAGCACATCAGGCTTCCCTATCCTTCACCAACTCCCGGCGCTTGCTCAAACTCATATCCATCGAGTTGGTGATGCCATCCAACCATCTTATCCTCTGTTACTCCCTTCTCCTCCTGCCTTCAGTCTTCCCCAGCATCAGGGTCTTTTCCAATGAGTCAGTTCTTCACATCAGGTGGCCAAAGTATTAGAGCTTCAGCTTCAGCATCAGTCCTTCCAATGAATATTCAGGGTTGATTTCCTTTAGGATGGACTGGTTTGATCTCCTTGCTGTCCAAGGGACTCTTAAGAGTCTTCCCAGCACCACAGTTCAAAGGCATCAATTCATCGGCGCTCAGCCTTTTTTGTTGTCTTTCAAATCCAGCTCACGTGTCTCCACTGCCATCCCTCAAGCAATGAGCCACCCTCTCTTCCTCCGCGTGAGAACCGGGAAGTCTTTTGTGATCATACTTTCGTGTGGTGTTAGTGTACACGTCCACCAAGCTGTGAGTTCCTTCACGGTCAGGCGGGTGATGGCTTGACACTGGCCACTCGGGCACCAAGCTGGGACCCTTCAGGTACCGGTTGAAATAATAGGACTGTTCAGAGGACCAGGGGAAGGAGCCTGAGTTCTCCCCCTGGAGATGCCCTGAGGGTTGGATCTGTGAACACCTCCGTGTCCTGGGCACGACAGTGGCTCCTCTGACCCTGGGCAGTCTCTCCCAGTTCCGTTGTGCCCAGATCCAGGTGCGGGCTCCATTTCCCATGAGCATCCCCTTCTCGTTAGTCTCAGAGACCGAGGGTCACCGGGCTGGATCGTGTCCACCACGGCTTCTCCATCAGACATCTGGCCTCTCTCTCCAGCCCCACAGCCTCTGTAGGGGCTTGGTTAGTTCAGAGCTGATAATGCTGATGTGAATGTAGTTAGGGTGAGTAGGACCAGGCTCGGGAAGAGCCTAGACATTGGCATGGCGCTCTGTGCATTTCTAGAACCAAGAGTATTTCCCACGAGAGAGTGACATCTGATGCTTCACAGTTTACACAGTACTTTTGCTTCCATCCTCGTGTCTGACCCTCCCAGTGACCCCACAAAGGATGAGGCTGCCCATTGCCCTCTTTTCACAGCTAGGGGCACTGATGCCCAGGCCAGGTGACTTGCCTAAGGCCTCGCAACTGGTGGAAGGCAGAGTCCAGCCCCCAACCCCTTCTCTGCCCCATAACTGCTCTGCATGGAGCCTTGACAGGCCTACAGGCCAGAAGGGAGAGGGGTTTGTCTCCATTTTCATAGACGCAGAAACCCATGTCTCAGAGAGATAGTCCTGGGGTTCTGGGGCTCAGCTTGTGGAGGTCCTACCTTCTCTTTTGCCCATACACTCTACAGGGTCCAGGTTCCTCGGCTGCACCAGAGGGTGACATCTGCTCTCACTTTGGGAACAAAAGATGAAAGTTGGAAAGCATAACATGAGTGAAAGCGCTTTGCAGACCCAAGTGCTGGAATGCCGTGTTATCCTCAGACTGGCTTCTGGTTTCCTGCAAAGTGTAAAAGGATAAAGGGAGAAGGTTCCTCCTTGAATGCTGTAATCCATCAGGACAAATGAAGTCGGGACACTCAGCTCCCCTCCCGCTCCACCCTCTTTCATTTTCCTTGCATATTTGAAGACACGAGGGCTGAAAAATGGTCTCTGCTGCTCCTCTGACACCTGGAGTTTGCCTTGTGATTGGCAGACTATTACTTTTAAAATAGCTTAAACGTTTTTTTTCATTTCTTGATAAATACCCTAAACTCCTCAGTCCCGGCATTGAGAACCAGGCTTGACTGTCTGGCATTTGAGCCCCTTTCCTTAAAGTTCAGAGATGATGCAATTCCCCCATCAGTGGCTCAGAGCTCTCCTCTCCCAGCAAGATGCATTTTAACCTAAAATCCAGCTCGCCCTGATTGATATTTTTGCCCATCTCCCACTGAGTCTGACAGATATGGGAAACGTTTTCCCATATGGTATATGAATTTCTCCCTCATGAAATAAGTTCGAATATTTTTTTTTCTGTTCCCAGGGCAAAGGAGCTTTGCAGAACAGGCAACACAGTCAATTACCTCCATCTCTAGTAACCAAAAGTCTTGCTTTTCCTGTAACTAGGAAATCCACAGAGCACACAGCCTCCACATGCATGCATGTGCGCGCCCACAGACACACTGAGCACCATTGAGCTTTGGTATAAAATGGCAAAATTCCTGATTTTTTTTGCTCATTTCTAGCAGATTGCTTCTGAGCCTTATTCAGAGAGCAGACGGAAGGGGGTCTTTGCAGCCCTGGAGTGATATAACATGCTCACCAGGAGGCTGGTGGGGAATGTTTCCTCTGATGCAGAGGCGGTTGCTAAGAGTCCAACCAGGATGGTGGTTTCGGGCCATGGGGACATTGCCTGCCCCTCACCATGTCCCCCACCTCGCCCTCTCCCTGCAGCCCCCTCCCAGGCTGCAGAAACAAGGCAAGGAGCTGGGTGATGAAAAGAGCTGGCCAAGGGTATTTCCCTTCAGAACCCTCAGCATCAGAACAAGGAAAACAAAAATCCCAGCAGGGACCCTGAGAGGGTCTTTGGCTGTGTCTGTGGCTCTCTGGCTATGTGACCACACCACGGACCAGTGATTCTAGCCCCTTGCCCGCTTCCTGGCCTGTACCGTGGACGTGGGTCATAACCAATGGAAAGAGCCTGGCTTGGACTTGGCACCGGGCAGTCTTAATAAATGTTAATTGAGCAAAGGACCGATCTCCACAGGCTTGAACTAGACAGAAGCCAGAGATCACTTCTGCCCACGCCGAAGGGCCCTGACAGGCCTGGCTCCTCCAGGTCTGGCGGGCGGCTGTGTGTTCGCGCCTCCTCCCTCTGTGGGAGCTCCGCTGCTGGGCCACAGCAGCTTCTGCCTCTTAAAAGCCTTTAAAAAATTCTTTATTAAATTTTCATGGCGCATAAAGTCAAGGTTCTGTTACTTGGCCTCAGTTGTCTTGGAAACTTCGTAAAAGGCAATAATAAAACCGAGCGGAGTGCTGCTGCACACAGGCCCCTCGTAGAAACGGCTGCCAAGTACCAGCCATTTCTTCTGCGTGATAATTTGTGGCAGCAAACCCAGCGAGGTGGACAGGGCTTGTTCATTTGGGGTCAGTTGAGGAGAAAGGGGATCCTTTTTTACTTTTTTTCTTCCCCTAATGGTTAATGTTTGCCTGGGGTGAGGTGGGGGGAGCTAAATCTTGCCTCAAGGAACCTGTGAAATTCTGGGGGAGATGGAGAAAGGAGTTTGGAAAAGCCCCCAATGCTTGATCCACTGGGGACAGTCTCCCAAGGGAGGGAGTGACGGGTCCCTAGAGTCTGGCCACCTCTTAGAGACTGGCGGAGCGATGGCCTTGGGGGAGGGGGCGGCCCCTCCCAGCTTTGTGGGTGTAGCGGCCACTGCACACAGCACCAGGCTGGGTGGGGGTGCATAGCAAGGTCTGCCTCCTCCCATGGGGAGGCTTGGGGCAGGGCAGCTCCCTGGCGAACGGAGGGTTCAGACTGCAGCTAAGAGGCCACCTGGGGCTGCTGACACACCCAGGGGCCCCATCCTGGCGTCACCCCTGCCCTTGACCCTGTGGGAGCAGCCGAGGTCTGCTCAGAATGCTTTCCAGCCTCTGGACCATGTGGTGGGACAAGAAAGGTACAGAGCCTTGAGTGATAAATCAAGTGGAATCTCTGCCCCCTAGAAACTACACCCAGTGGCGTCAGAGAGGTGTCATTTCCCACAGTGCAGGTTGGGGGGGGCACTCAGGAGGGCTCTGTCCGCCCCCCACTGGAACCCCTAAGGTTCTCCATTTTATGAAACATTCAGACCCTGCACATGCCTCGTGCTCCACCTCCGTGCCAGCCCCTTGGTCCTAGCTCCTGTGCCCGCAGGTCATGGTTTGGCCATGGGGTAGAGCTGCCACCCCTCTCCCTGTTGGAAAAACCCAGGTTTGCCACCCGTGGTCTCCCCACCAGGTGGGGAGGCCCCCCCAGTCGCTGTGAGGTTAGCACAGCCTTGGCCCTCGGCAGCCAGCCTGGGCACACCTTCCAGGGGGCCTTTTCCACTTCTGCCTCCCCCAGATGCCCTGGGCGTGTGGTGGTGCCTGTCAGGGCTCAGACCCAACTCTGTCTTAAACCCGGGCAGCTCCAGCTTTCTCTCTAAGTCCTGGGTTTTGTTACAAGATTCTATCCGCCGCCACAGCCTTTCCAACATGTCAGTTTCACAGACTGGGCACCCGAAGCCCACCGAGGGGAAGGGAGGGATCTGAAGAGCAGAAGCCAGCATCAGCCTCTGGTTCAAAGATCTTAAAGTAGATTCCATGGTAGCCAAGAGCAGCTCCGCTAATTCCGGATTTGTTTGTTTGTTTCTTTTTTGGTTTGTCCTTTGCTCGTTGTTCTGTTTTATATATTGCGGTCGCATGTAAGGAAAAAGCTTCAGATGCCATCATCATCATCATCACTTCCAATTTTTCACCTGAGAGGAAGCTGGGGGTCTGGGAGAAGTACCTGGCTTGAAGTCATGACCACAGCAACCTCCTCCCCCGACCCCCTGAGCCCAGCCATGGCTCCTGTGCTGCTCCAGCCACTTGGACCCTGGAAGGCATGCATCGGGCTGGCAACAGTGACCAGTCACTGGGTGGCTTCACCCCGGAGTCTGAGGCAGGAGCCGGATCGTTCTCCCTCATGCACCAGAAAATGGTTCTGGAGGCTGGCGCTGGCTTTGTTTCTCACTTGGCTCTAGTCATCAGGCACCGGCCATTTGATCTGCTTGGACATTCAACTTCAATGGCTCCTCCCCGGGCACTTAAGTAGATCTGCTTTGAGCCATTCCAGGGCCAGTGGCTGTGGCATCAGTGGGTCACTGGGTCGATCCCTGACAGTCTTGGAGAAAAATATAGCCCAGATTGGCAGGTCAGAAGTCTGTGGGCATGGCTGAAATGCCAGGCATAAGCAGCTACTTACTTGAAGCCTCATGTCTTACCTTTAAAGGTCCTGTAACTATTGCCTTGGGCTCCATATTATATCCATACTTTAGTCAGGACACTGACTCATACGATGCTAACTCCCAAATCACAGCGGCTTCACCCTGAGGTTTATTCTTCCCTGTGCAAATCTCACCGGCTCAGGGATGACACTTATTTGGACAGGGTCCCAGCTTCTTCCTGCATGGGCTCTTTCCCCTCAAGGATGGTTTCCCAGTTGCCTCTGAGAAGAAGAGAAGATAGGAGGATTGCAGGAGTGGTTTGTTCAGGAAGCACTGACCTCACTTCTACACACATGCACTCGACCAGAACTTGGTCACCTGGCCCTAACCTAAGTGCAGGGGATACTGGGCAATGTGTTCTTCCTGTGTATCCATGTTGAAAAAAATGAAATGGGACTCAGTGGATGCATAGTATGGTTTTTCCTCAATTCATATTTGTTTTAATATAAAAAGGCTTTTCTCTCCTTCCATCTTCAAATAAAATTGCTACTACAAGAAAACAACTGTGTTTCTCTTACAGCTGCACGAGCATCTCATCTTGCCCCCGTCATGGATTTTCTATTTGGGAAGCACAGCGTGATGGAGGGCACATAGGTTCCTGAGACTGCAGGGGATTCTGGGAATATCTTGGATCTTCCCACCTAGAATTCCAATCCTAGGGTCTGTAGCTTGGCTGCAGTTCAGCTCCAAGCTCCTGGGGAAAACTTCCTATGCCCTGGAAAACTCAGTCCGAAGCAGGTCACTGAAATTTCCCCTTGAGAGGGTTGGGAGCCAGGACTGGAGAATAGAAGAGGAATCCGGACAGAGTGTGTGCCTTCTCAGGCAGGCGTAAAGCGCACAGTCCAAGGCTCTGGGGTCCTCAGTTCTAGGGACAGGTGGCCCAGTAAGCCAACTCAAGCTATAGGCCTGTCGAGCTCAGGGCCAGATCACCCCATCCTCCCCAATACAGTATGTTGTCAAAATGCTAACAGCCCATTGGTGGGTGAAAAAACAAGGCATCACTCATAGATTTAATCTGTTTCTCTCATGAATGAGGTTGAGAAGTTTTCTTCTGTGTTTCAAAGCCATTACTATTACCTTTTCTACAAACTGGCTGTTCTTGCTCTTTGCTCATTTTCCCTTTGGTCTTTTTCTGTTGATCTGTAGCATCACTTTGCAGATGAAAAGAATTAGCCTTTTGTCATTTTTTTCCCAAAATATGTGTTCTATATGGGCTATTTTTCAGCAGCCAGCTGTCTCTCTGCCTCTAACACATTTTCCACAGACTGCCAGAGTGGCCTTTCAGAAATGCCAATCTGACTGTGTCAGCCTCCTTCCTAGAGATGCAAAACAGCTTCTTGCCACCTGGATCCAGCTCAAACTCCCCACCTGGTTTGGGGGACCTGCCCATTTGAGGCCCAGCTTTCCACAGTCCCACCAACAGGACCACCGGATGCAGCCATAAGGGTCATGAACTGCAGAAGGGGCAATGACATCTGGAGAAAGGTCTCGGGGGCGCCCCCTGGAGGTGAACAGCGGGACAGCCTGACAAGCGGCTGCCCCCTTCCTATAAGGCCAGGAACCTTAGTTCAGGACTCCCCTGGGCTTCTCCAGTGGCTCAGCGGTAAAGAACCCACCTGCAAGGCACGAGATGCGGGTGCGATCCCTGGGTCAGAAAGATCCCCTGGAGAAGGAAATGGCAGCACATTCCAGTATTCTTGCCTGGAAAATCCCATGGACAGAGGAGCCTGGCAGGCTGCAGTCCATGGGGTCGCAAAGAGTCAGACACAACTGAGAGACTAAACAATACACTTTGGCCATTTCTCAAAGCCCATCTCTTCCACTGCTCCAGGGCTACGTCCAGGATCTTCCTTCTGCCCCTGACACACTTCCTCTTCTGTGATGGCGAGCTTCCTCCTTTGCAAGGTTGACCTCACTGTCACAGTTTGGCTGGCGGGGGTTGGGGGGTGGCGGGGGTGGCCAGCACTGGTGTGTCCATTTAGCCCACCTCACGATGCTTTCCTCTCTGGGGTAAGGCCGTGAGCATTCACGTCTGGATCCCATCCCTGGTCCGCGGAGGTGCTCAGGAAATGCTTGGGTAATGAATAAATGAGGGCCTGAGTGAAGGCAGGCCTTTTATTTTTTTGAAATTTTTAAAACACTGAGGTATAGTTGACGTATACAAGTACATAAAATACAATATTATATAAGTTGCAGGTATACAGTATAGTGATTCACAATTTTTCAAGGTTATACTCCATTTATAGTTATTATACGATATTGGCTATATTCCCTGTGTTGTAGAATATATTCTTGTAGCTTATTTTATACATAGTAATTTGTACCTCTTTCTCTCCTCCCCTGTCTTGCCCCTCCTCCTTCTGAAAACCATTTGTTTATTTTCTGTATCTGCGAGTCTGTGAAGGTGGGGCCTCTGCCTGCCAGTGGACATAAGGTGTGAGAGGTGAAGACCCAGCCTCCCCTCAGCCTTCTCAGCCTAATGTAAACTTATGCACTTACCCAACAGGCTGTCGTTTTGTATAAATATCCTTCAAACACTTTGAAAAATAAAAATTTTTTTAAAAAGCAGCAAAGTGGCTCTTCCCAGGTAATTATAGTCACCCCTGCAAGTCTGCACTGAGGCCGTTTTATTTAGTAGGTCTAGGGCTCTTTCCAGATTATAAATGAAAGCCCTTTAAGGGGCAGGTTATTCTCCCCTCTCTAAATCCCCTGGGGACGGCATTGCAGGAGGACATGGTGGGCACAGACACCGCTGCCACGGGGCACGCCCAGGGGAGCAGGGGCCCAGGGACCCTTCCTGGTCTGTAGGGGCCAGTGGGATGGACGCTCTAAAGCAGGTCCTTCCTCCTAAACCCCAGACCCTTCCCCTCGTCCATCTGGGCCAGCCCTCAACCCCTCCAGTGAGGACAGTTCCCCTGCACCATCCCCCGCCCCCACCCCCAGGTGCCTGCAAGACCTCCTGCTGCTCCGCGCACCTCCAGGCCTCCAGCTACCATCAGTCCTTCTCCAGAAATGTTATTGGTCCCCCCAGCTGCACTTTCCTGCCCAGCTCCTGCGGCCCTTCTGGGTTCCCGTACCCCGCACCCCGTGAAGATCTGTAGCTCTTCCAGCTCCGCCCCTCTGACCTGGCTAAGACCTGCTTAGCCAACTCATTCCTCTCTCTTTCCTGCTTCTTCCTCCCAGTCATTAGCTCCTGAGCACCTTCCCTGGGCCAGCCCCATGCCTGCCCCAGGGCAGGCGAGGAGACGAGCAAAACCAGTGTGGCGCTGCCCACCTGGAGCTGATGTTTGGACAGGGGTTAACTGTGGCTTGAAAGATATGATTTGGATAGTGGACCACGAAGTAGGGTGGAGAGGCTGGTTGGCAGGGTGTGAAGGAATCCTGGTGGCAGCAGCCCGGGTGATAAAGGGCCCAGATTCAAGAGGCTTGCAGGAGGCAGAATTGATGGCACTTCTCATGGCATCATTTAATGCCATCTCCCCTCCATCCAGGAGGGCAGGGCCTTGACCATCCCATTGGCAGCCCTGGTAGCACCCACCAGTACAACTCAGTACGTAGTAGGTGAAGTGTTCTGGGAATGAGTGAAGGAAGGAGAGGTGAGAGAGGGAATAGTAATCAAATGAAAGGATTTAACAGGTGGAGAGCTGATGCTCTGCGTTATGGGGCATGGGTGAGCTGGTGACAGCCCCAGTGTGGGACACACCCCAGCAGCAGGGCCAGTGGGGAGACCCCGGACTGTCTGCCCAAGCCCCAGGGCAACTGGAAAACCCCACCCCCTCCCACCTTGCTCACAAAGACCTGTTTTCCCAACTTGTCATTTCCCCGCACACCCACAGGCAGGAGCAAGCACCGCCCGAATAAATAAATCTGGGCCACTTTTCAGCATCGTTTAACGTCCCCGGGAAGGTTGGATCACGTGGCATCCAGCAGCAGCCCATTAGCTGACAGGCTGAAGCATATCATATTGAATTCCACGGCCCGTGGAGCCCGCGAGACCCCGTGCTGCTCGGAAATCTGCGCTGATTTATTACAATGCAATCGTGCTGTTCATTTCCTATAATGAACACGTTGCCCCCGCCTCTTGCCAGGACCGCTCCCCCACACCTCCAGTGGGGGTGGGAGGACCTTGAACTCACTCCCTGTCTACAGCTTGAAGGGAAGAGGGGATGATTGGGAAGGGGAAGGTTGTGGGAGAGCAGGGGCCAGTCCTGGGGGCTGTCCTTGGATGCTGCTTGCAGAGAGAGGGTCTCGAGGCGTTGCACTGTCCTCCTGTCCCCCACACTTCTTACCCCCTGCCCTGTGTCTCCCTGCTCATCTACCCCTGCCTCCTGGTCTCCTGGCCGCTGGCCACTGCTGCAGCAGCACCTCTGGACAGGCCAGCCAGGGACTCGGCCACTGACGCCCACAGCCTGGCCAGAGCCTGCTACATCTGTCGGCCTCTGTCCCACCTTCTGGGACCCCGTGGGGCTGGGCATCTGCCTTCAGCAGGTGCCCTGTGCACCAGTCACAGCTCTGCTCAGACTGAACTGCGGCAAATCCCTTATGATCAGCTGCTCAAGGTGGCAGCTCTCTGGCCCTCTGGGCACCCCCTGCTCAACCACACCCTGCTTCCCCCACACCCTATCACCTGAGCCTCTTTACCCCCTAGTGATTGTTCTAGTCCTTAGGCCACAGTGCAGCTCCACCTGCTAGTTTATTAAAGAGAACCATCTGCCCTTGAGATGGTCATTAACCTGAGGCACTGTAAGGGATGGGCCTCAGCCACTGGTTTCCCTGGTGATGAGCCAACCTGAAGTCAGTTTCTGTATAAATGGCAGCCTCCTTCTCCCCCGAGTGGCCAAGACGGCTGCCACACCCTGCCTGTGCTCACAGTGGGGTGTTGTTTCGGACGTATAAGATCCCCTATCCGATAAACCATTGATATTTCTGTGGCTGTATCCAGGCGCTTTCTTCAGTCTCAAGGCTGGGCAACGTGTAGGCTTGCAGGCCTGCAGCCCAATAATTGGTAAGTCAGCCGGGAAGGCAAGGGCTTCCCAGGTGGCACAGTGCTAAAGAATCTGCCTGCAATGCTGGAGACACAGGAAACAAGGGTTTGATTCCTGGCTCAGGAAGATCCCCTGGGGGAGGAACTGGCAACCCACTCCAGTACTCTTGCCTGGGAAGGCCCATGGACAGAGGAGCCTGGCAGGCTACAGTCTGTGGGGTCACAAACAGTCAGACACAATTGAGTGGCTGAGCACGTTCTAGGAAGCGGAGGAAACTCCCATGAGCACCGAGAGTTGTGGAAATAAGGATGGGGAACTAACACTTGTGGAGTCACTGGGGGCGGGCTGTCCCCAGCACATGGAGCCTTGTAACCCCTGACCACCCTGAGAGCTACCTTTCCCCCCCACCACACTGATGACATTCTGTTAACCTCAGTCTCTTTCCAGTTTAAGTGTAGTAGCCCCGGGCTCCTGGCTCATCTGACCACATGGGGATGGTTGATGAGTACAGACAAAATGCACGGACCTAGGTTATCTGTCAAATACCTGGGTGTTCTCTGGTTGGGAAAGACAAGATACCCCCACCCACCCCTAAACAACTACAGACACAGGCTTTAGGGACACTAACTCAGAGACAGTAACTGGACATGGCTAGCTACCCAGAATGGACTGGTTGGGGCCCGTGGCAACAGCAAAATAATAGAGTAGCCTGGGGCTTCTGGTCTCAGCCACAGGAGGGGGCAAAGTTATACGCAGCCTATGGTGTCTTACAACAGGTGAGAGACATTACAAAAGACCTACTCAAGTGGTTGAGCAATGCAAAATCCACTACTGGGGATCTAGAACAGTTGGGTGCACCATACGGGACAACCATGGACATCAATAGTGACCGAGGAGCCACCTTGATGTTGAGAAATGGGCTGATAAGAATGCCACAGGCTGGCGTTTCAGCTTGTCCTGCAGCCCCACTATTGTGGGGTTAATTGAAAACATGATGGACCATGTAATCATAGAGATGGGAGCCACTCTCAGCCGTGGACCAGGAACCATCACTGAGCATCCCAGCAGTTATCATCCCAGGGCTTACGCCACATTCACCCAGAGGCAACTAGTCACCAGCCGAGCTCAGCTATTGCTCAGGACAGTCACTCACTTTTGCCCTTGTGAAGGGAGCACATTATGAGATGGTTCTGGGGCTGAAACAGGTAAGTCCCTGGTGGCTAGGGTTCCCTACCCTGTGGGGAACAGGACAGGTTTGCCCTACTGGAGAAAGCATTGTATTAGCCCTGCAGTCGGTTGTTATGTGATATGACGCTGCAGGACAGAAGCTACCGGCAGGGGTGACGTCATCTCAGGATGCGATCACTGCTCGTATTTTGCTCAGTGATCACCATCTCCCATGTATCATGCTTGTTAAACATCTTAGATTTTCAGGCTTTGTGGAGAGAGTCTGTTCATGGACTGGGCGACAACAGTGGCCTCTCTGCAAAAGGAGTCTGATTGCTGGCTTTACAGACAGGCTGTGGTCGTCCTCCTCTGGACTGCCATGAAAAATTGACCGGATAAGTGCCTGGCTTACTCTTGATCCTCAGTAGTGCTGGTATCCGGCTTGCATTTGTGGGCTCTGGTTGCAGTGCACCTCTGCATACCTGATCTCCACGATATCTCTAAGGAGGGGCTGACCAAAAAATTGTAAGGGTTGTGAGGGGTATGTAGGGGAGAGGCATGTGGTCAGGCCACTCAAGATGGCAGCTCTCTTGCTCTCTCTGCATTCCCAGCTCGTCCAGGCCCTGTTTCTCCTGAACCCTATCATCTGTGCATCTTAGCCCCTAGTGATTGTTCTAGTCCTTAGACCAGAATGGCTCCACCTGCTAGTTTATTGCGGAGAAGGCAATGGCACCCCACTCCAGTACTCTTGCCTAGAAAATCCCATGGATGGAGGAACCTGATGGGCTGCAGTCCATGGGGTCGCTAAGAGTCAGACACGACTGAGCGACTTCACTTTCACTTTTCACTTTCTTGCATTGGAGAAGGAAATGGCAACCCACTCCAGTGTTCTTGCCTGGAGAATCCCAGGGACGGGGGAGCCTGGTGGGTTGCCGTCTATGGGGTCGCACAGAGTCGGACACGACTGAAGCGACTTAGCAGCAGCAGCAGCAGCAGCTAGTTTATTGAAGGGAAATGATCTGCCCTCGTGATGGTCGTTAACCTGAGGGGCAGTGAGGGACGTGCCCCAACTGCTGATTTCTCCGGTGACTGTGTCAGTCTGACGTCAATTCCGCCCATAAATGGCAGCCTGCTCCTCCCCGAGGAGCTACCATGTCCTGCCTGCCATCTGCTGCACACTGTGGGGTGTTGCTCCAGGACCCTTTGTTTTGGACTGGTCCACTAAGCCACTGATGTCTCTGTGGCTCTTTCCGGACTCTTTTCCTTTGGTCCAGAGGCTGGGCATCTACAAGCTTTGTAGGCCTGCGGGGCACAGTCCAACATATACCCACACTGATATACAGACCACCTGGACAGAACCACATTCAAACACACCCCTGGATATCAGCTCCCATCCCAACATGTAGGCTACACAGACCCATGCCACACCCATCACAGTTTGTGTTCCTGACTCTCTCACCCATACACACGTAGACACATATACACTTCTACACACATTTTGAATTTCCAAGCAGCAGATAAAACTTTGTTATTAATTCCTACTTGCCTTGCTCTGTGGTCAAGAAATATGACCTTTCCTCTTATGAACCCTACTTTGTGCCTAGCGTGGTGTTAGGTGCTAAGTGTACAAAGCTGAATGAACTTGGATCCTACAGCCTAATAACAGAAAACAAATTCACTTTGACAATCTGATGTGACATCTGATACAGCAGAATCCCAGCACCTATATTTTCTTAACGTTTTATGTATTTTTCTCGACTTAGATTGATTTCCTTAGTTTCTATCACTTAAACACTAGTAGCCAAAAAATATTTTCATTGCTATAGTCACTTGCTTTTCTTGAATTACTGGTGTAAGTGGGCATATTTTCTTCTCTTTACTATCCATCTGTATTCCTTCTTTGTGACTTGCCATTTCATATCCTCTGCTAACTTTTCTACTAGTATGATTGTTTAATTCTCCAAATTTCCAATTATTTGTCTTTTGCAATGTTCTTGGATAATTCTTCAAGCTGATATGCTAGCAAGGACCATGACTTTGACTTTTAAGCACATGTGTTCTGTTTCACTCTTAGCAATAACATGCTTTAATCCCAAGTTTGTTTTCAAGTCACACCTTTTTTTTGGCACATTCCCAGTATAAAGGAAGCATCATTTTAGGTATTTCAGCATCATTCAGAACGTACGGAGAGGTTTCTGCAGGCTGACACCCTAAGACTTGCTGTACCGTGCAGAGCAAAGTAAGACTCGCTGTTGCCAGGGGAGACTACAGCTCAGGAAGGAATCTCCCTGGGAATTTGCCCTCAAGGTTGGCATTTTCATCTGTTCCTCCATTCAGGCTGTACCTGCACCCCCACCCCCCACCACAACTGGGGGCAAGGGTCTGGGAGCAGCTCCCTCTCCCCCTCCTCTGAGCAGCCTATACCTGACACAGGCGTCTCTTGGAACACTTGTTAAACTTTAGATTCCATGAAACTAGAGATACAGATGCAAATTTGTGATTTCTAAAATGTGCACATGTATATGTGTTTGAATGTATACTTGTTTCCTAGCTCTGTTTGCTGGAAAGGTCAGAAAGAAAGGACATTCTAGCAGCTCTCAGATCTTGGCCTATAACTGCATTCCCTGGAGTTCCACGGAGAAATGACTAATCCCAGAGCTGGGGCAGGGTAGGTACAAGATGAGCCTGAGCTAGATAGTAAGGGAATGTTCAAAAACCACACTGAAGGCATGTCACAGGACAGGGGCATCAGCTTGGAGGGGCTCCCAATGGCCAAACTGGGGAGTGTTTGAGCACGAAAACAATCAAGTTGAGTAATGAACTGTAAGCCCTTAAAAACAGACATTTGAGTCCACACTGACTTGGGAAGAAGGCAAGACCTTTGCTGACAGTAAATATCTGAGTCAACCATTGAAGAGGAAGTTTTTTGCAATCATCCTAGTAAAGACTGGATTACTCCATCATTAAGCGTTGCTGAATTTTGGTAATGAGCAGGATATTTGTATGGCGTCAGACTATCTCCCCATGGACTGCATGTTAGTTGCAAGCAAGACTTTAAAAATACCCAGTAAATATACAGTGGAGAAATTGGATCACATCCTGATAAGGTGATCAAAATTAACATCACCAGGGAGGGATAGGCAGGCGTCAGGTGTAAGAAGGAACTCCATATGCTCTCTGCAGTCTTTTGGCCAAGAACGAATAACCAGAAACTAGTCACAAGGAAACATCAGACAAATGCAAAATGCTATTTTTAAAAGGGAGTGTGGGGAGGAATGGTTGGTCCTATTCTTCCAATGTCAATGCCGTAAAAGATAAAGAACACCATAGAGGCGTTCTAGATTAAACGAGGCTAAAGAGACATGACAGCTAAATGCAATCTCTGACCCCCAGACTGGATCCTGTGCTGGAGGGGAAAAAATAGTATAAAAGGATATTATCGGTTCTACTGAGAACATTGGAATGTGAACGCTAGATGAGAGAAAATTCTGTACCGATGTTAAATTGAGGTGGGTGAGTATTCTGTGATTATGTAAGAGAATATCTCTAATCTTACTAAATATTCACTGAAGTTTTTAGAAGTAAAGGGCTGGGACAAATGTAACTTATCATCAGGAATTTGGGGTAGGGGAGAAAAACCTGTGTGTGTGTGTGTGTGTGTGGAGAGAAAGAGGGTGGGAAATGATCAATGAGGAACAACAAAACAAATGCTAATAGGATAATCTATTAAGAGACTCATGGGTGTTCTCTATACTGCTGATTTTAGAAAACTTGCTGTAAGTTTGAAATTCTTTCCAAATCCAAAGTTTTCTTTTAAAACTTAAGACCCTAGGGCTTGAAATTTTAGACAATGTGCAAAAATAATCATTAGGAAGAAAAAAACCATCTGTATGCACAGAAATGAAGTCTTCCGGAAGCCTCGATAAACTGCTAACAACAACAGATAGCCATAGAGAGAGGGATTTGTGGATGACAGAGTTCCTTTTAACTTTGTATGTTTCTGTTTTGTTTTGTTTTTGTAAACGGGAGTCAGGAAAAATAGTGAAAAACATTGAAATAAAAAAAGATGATTGGGCCTCCTAAATCCATAACCAGTTTCATTGCCCTTGAGATACTGTGCAGCTCTGTCAATTATATTATTAGAAAAACTGATCATAATACATGTGATACTTGTCCTTAGAAGCCAAAATAAACTGTCTGGTGGAATACACTTGATTATTGCCTGCAGAGGAACTAGTCCTGTGTTTCTATTTGTAAAATTTTTTCAGCATCTGTGGTAGCCTCTGTAAGTGTGGCTGTTTGAATTCTCCTTTGAATTGGTTATGACAGCTGGCTGGTTGCCTCCTTAATGAATAAGTTGTACATACGCAGTCATGTCCAACTCTTTGTGACCCCAAGGGCTGTAGCCCGCTAGACTCCTCTGTCCATGGAATTTTCCAGGTGAGAATACTGGAGTGGGTTGCCACTTCCTGCTCCGGGGGGGGGGGGGGGGGGGAATCTTCCTGACCCAGGGATTGAATCCATTGCATTGACAGGCAGATTCTTTACCAGTGAGCCACCAGGGAAGTCAATTAATCAGTTAAAAACACTAAATATATGTTCAACTTATGTTTGTGTGAAAGTTATGCTTTACCTATTTAAAAAATTTTCCTTTAACACAAGTGTTTGTTACTTTTATAATTCAGGTAAAGCCTAGAAACATTATGAAAGTATTCCAGAGACTCCGCAGAGATCTAACTCAGATCTGGAGGGAGGTCTCATTCCAGTTGGGCAGTGTTGATTCCCCGATGAGCACGAAGCACAACTTCACACATCAGCCAAGCATGGACACCCCCAGGAACCCACCCCAGCCTTCCCCAGGGACTCTGTGCCTCAGGTGAGTGGGGTCCTCAGTCCTCTCAGTACCAGAGTCACTGGCTTACAGGGAGGGCGTGGCCAAAATCAGACTACCATCCTAGGGAAAAAGAACTATTTATGTTTCTGATTGGCTGGGCCTCTCAAAAGGCAATACATCCTAGGCTAATTTGCTTTCTGTATGTTTCAAGGATATATGAAAAAGATGCCAATGGAGAGTCACAAAAATAGCAGTAAATGTTAAACATTTATGTTGAATCCACAAATGTTTTAATACAAATTCAGTAACAGCGAAGTATAATTGTACCGTTCATTGGAACGGAGGTGTACTCTGGAGACTGGCCGTTTCCTGCACACCCACCGTCTACCTTGTGCGTACAACCTCACCAGATTGTCCAGATTGGAGGTCTCCTGTCCCCCTGCCTCTTACACCTACAGGCCCAGCCTGTTAACAGGCACCAACTGGCGTCTGGAAAAGCAGTTTCAGTTTTGTGTACTTATTGTGTATTCAGCCACTTGACTGAACCAGGAGCACTTTTTGGCTGCTTCCTAGGGAAATTCTAAGATGACCCTATCTTTTGCCTTCTCTTTCCCAATAGTTATAATTATCTTCTCTCCTGCCTTTTTGCCTTGAAATGTGGCAAAATCCTGCATCTAAGCCTGTTTCTTACCTCATTGGAAAGGGCTGTTATGTTTTACTCTTAAGGATGATGTTGGCTATTGACTTGAGATATTCTAGTTTTTAAATGTGTCTTTATTACAAAAGCAAAAGTACGGTCAGAAAAAAAAAAAAAAAAGACTTAAAAAATAATGATTAAACCCCAAGATGGTGGGGAGGAAAAAGTCATTCATTTTGTCATTTATCTCTAGGTCAGTGTTTTGTTAACACTTTGGTATATGTCCTTAATAATAGTTAAGATTTTATTAAAATAATAATTATTGCTCCCAGAGCACATGGCACTTATTTATTATGTGTCAATCTTGGTGCTGAGTATTGGAGTGACAAGCATTATTTCAGCAAATTGTTCCACAGTAGCTCTCTATAGTATAGACACTATTACCACCACTTCACGGTCAATCCTAAAGGAAATCACCTCATTTCCTTGTATTCACTGGACTGATGTTGATACTTTGGCCACCTGACGTGAAGAGCTGACTCATCGGAAAAGACCCTGATGCTGGGATAGATTGAGAGCAGGAGGAGAAGGGGTGACAGAGGATGAGATAATTGGATGGCATCTTGATTCAATAGACATGAGTTTGAGCAAACTTTGGGAGACAGTGAAGAACAGGAAAGCCTGGCGTGCTGCAGTCCATGGGATCTCAAAGAGCTGGACATGACTGAGCAATTCAACAACCGTTAAGGCAACAGACTGAGGATGTTTCCAATTTACCTAAGACCATAGGCTGATCAACAGCCGTGAAGAGCAAGCCCAGGCCTCCCTTATGACTGAGTCCGGCTCTTATCTACGTTGCTGCTGCTGCTGCTGCTAAGTCGCTTCAGTCGTGTCCAACTCTGTGTGACCCAATAGACGGCAGCCCACCAGGCTCTCCCGTCCCTGGGATTCTCCAGGCAAGAACACTGGAGTAGGTTGCCATTTCCTTCTCCAATGCATGAAAGTGAAAAGTGAAAGTGAAGTCGCTCTGTCGTGTCCAATTCCTAGCGACCCCATGGACTGCAGCCTACCAGGCTCTTCTGTCCATGGGATTTGCCAGCCAAGAGTACTGGAGTGGGGTGCCATTGCCTTCTCCGCTTATCTACATTACTATCTCCTAATCCAGAACGTTTTTTGAAAATAGATTTTTAAAACTAATCTAGAATCCTCCTGAACGCATTATTCTTTATCAGCTTTTATACCTAAATGTTGTTAACATCTTCAATGTTATTTATTATTCCTCTACAGATTTAATGGCTGCATTATATGTTTTATTGTATGGAGTTTCATTATATGGATATGTTTTATTTATTCTTGATGGCTCCATATCAAAACAAGAAATAAAGACTGGACATAAAATATTTAAACAATAATAAGAATGTAAAGTAGAAAATGCAAGTCTTCCTTTCCATCCTGCTGAGCCCCACTCCTCAGAGGAAGTTACCATTAAGAATATGTGTTTGCTTTCCCATAGTTCTTCTATGTATCTTATTATAGGTGATGTAATTTCAGTTCAGTTCAGTGGCTCAGTCATGTCCAAATAATTTTCTCGAAAAGAATGAGTATACCAATCTACAGCTTGACTTGCATACATAATATATCACGATCATCATTCCAAATCTATCCATCTTTTTTTTAATATTTTATCTATCTTTTAAAAATATTTTTAAAATTACACTATAATTGATTTACAATATTGTTCATTTCAGGCATACAGCAAAGTGAGACAGTTTTACATGTGTGTATATATAGAGAGTGTTGTTCAATTGCTAAGTTGTGTCCAACTCTTTGTGAGTCTATATATATAGATTCTTTTTTAGATTCTTTTCCATCATTGGTTATTACAATATATTCAATATAGTTCCCTGTGCTATACAGTAAATATATATACTGTATATATATATAGATGGTATACTTTAGCCATTCATCTCTTGACAAGTATTTAGATGGCTTCCATGTCTTGGTTTTTGTAAATATTGCTGTTATGAACATTGGGAGCATGTATCTTTTTTTTAAATTGAAGTATAGTTTATTTTGGGGCTTCCCTGATAGATGGCAAAGAATCTGCCTGCAATGCGGGAGACCTGGGATAGATCCCTGGGTTGGAAAGATACCCTGGAGGAGGGCTTGGAACCCACTCCAGTATTCTTCCCTGGAGAATCCCCTGGCCAGAGGAGGCTGGCGGACTACAGTCCATGGGGTTGCAAAAGGTTGGACACAGCTGAGTAACTGCTTGCAGGGTTATATTGTTTTGTTGTTGTTCAGTCACTAAGTCATGCCCAACTTTTTGTGACCCTGTGGATTGCAGCACACCATGCTTCCTTGTCCTTCACCATCTCCCAGAGTTTGCTCAAATTCATGTCCATTGAGTCAGTGATGCTGTCTAATCATCTCATCCTCTGTTGCCTTCCTCTCCTTTTGGCATCAATCTTTCCCATCATCAGGGTCTTTTCCAACGAGTTGGCTCTTCACATCAGGTGGTCAAAATATTGGAGCTTCAGCATCATCAGTCCTTCCAATAAATATTCAGGGTTGATTTCCTTTAGGGTTGACTGATTTGATCTCCTTGCAGTCCAAGGGATTCCCAAGAGGCTTCTCCAGCACCACAGTTAAAAAGCATCAATTCTTTGGCGCTCAGCTTTCTTTATGGTTGAACTTTCACATCCATATGTGACTACTGGAAAAATCATAGCTTTGACTATAGGAATCTTTGTTGGCAAATTGATGTCTTTCCTTTTTAATATACTGTCTAGGTTTGTCACAGCTTTCCTTCCAAGGAGCAAGTGTCTTTTAATTTCATGACAGCAGTCACCATCCACAGTGATTTTGGAGCCCAAGAAAATAAAATCTTTCCACTTTCCCCTATGTATTTGCCATGAAGTGATGGGACCAGATGCCATAACCTTAGTTTTTTGAATCTTGAGTTTTAAGCCAGCTTGTTCACTCTCCTCTTTCACCCTCCTCAAGAGGCCTAGTTGCTCTTCACTTCTGCCATTAGAGTGGTTGTTGTATAGCTGAGGTTGTTGATATTTCTCCTGGCAATTTTGATTTCAACTTGTGATTCATCCAGCCTGGCATTTCACATGACGTACTCTGCATAGAAGTTAAATAGACAGGATGACATTATACAGCCTTGTTGTCCTTTCTCAATTTTGAACCAGTTGTTCCATGTAATGTTCTATTGGTTGCCTCTTGACCTTAGATACGGGTTTCTCAGGAAACAGGTAAGGTGGTCTGGTATTCCCTTCTCTTTAAGAATTTTCCACAGTTTGTTGTGATATACACAGTCAAAGGCTTTAGCATAGTCAGTGAAGCAAAAGTAGGTATATTTCTGGATTCCCTTACTTTCTCTATCATCCAGCGAATGTTGGCAATTTGATCTTTGGTTCCTCTGCCTTTTCTAAACCCAGCTTGTACATCTGGAAGTTTTTGGTTCACATACTGCGGAAGCCTAGCTTGAAAGCGAAAGATATATCCAACTGAATGCAGAGTTACAGAGAATAGCAAGGAGAGATAAGGCCTTCATCAATGAACAATGCAAAAAACTAGAGGGAAACAACAGAATGGAAAAGACTAGAGATCTCTTTAAGAAAACTGGAGATATCAAGGGAACATTTCACGCAAGGGTGGGCACGATATTGGACAGAAACAGTAAGGACCTAACAGAAGCAGAACATGCTAAGAAGAGGTGGCAAGACTACAAAGAACTATACAAAAAAGTCTTAATGACCCAGATAAACACAATGATGTGGTTACTTACCTAGAACCAGACATCCCGGAGTGTGAAGTTAAGTGGGCCTTAGGAAGCACTACTATGAGCAAAGCTAGTACAGCTGATAGAATTCCAGCTAAGCTGTTTTAAATCCTAAAAGATGATGATATTAAAATACTGCACTCAATATGTCAGCAAATTTGGAAAACTCAGTAATGGTCACAGGATTGGAAAAGGCCAGTTTTCATTCCACTTCCAAAGAAAGTGCAATACCAAAGAATATTCAAACTGCTATACAATTGTGCTCATTTCACATGCTTATTTTGGTTATATACATATAAAATATATTCAAAATATAGTTTTTCCGATTCTTTTCCAATATAGATTATTACAAGTTATAGAATATAGCTCCCTGTGCTGTACAGTAAGTTCTTGTTGCTTATCTATTTTATATATAGTAGTGTATATCTGCTAATCCCAAACTCCTAATTTATCCCTCCTCTCTTCCCCCTTGGTAACCATAAGTTAGTTCTCAATGTCTCTGAATCTGTTTTGTAAATGAGTTCATCTGTATCATTTTTTTAGATTCAACATATAAGTGGAATCATGTATTTGTCTTTCTCTGACTTCACTTGGTATGAATGTAGGTCTCTCCATGTTGCTGAAAATAGCATTATTTCATTCTTTTTCATGGCAGAGTAATAGTCCAGTGTGTATATATATCACATCTTCTTTATCCATTCATCTGTTTATGGACATTTAGGTTGCTTATATGTCTTGGCTATTATAAATAGTGCTTTTATGAACATTGGGAGCATGTATCTTATTGAATTAGAATTATCTTTTTTTGGATATATGTCCAGGAGTTGGATTACTGGATTGTATGGTAACTCTATTTCTAGTTTTTTAGGAAACCTCCATACTGTTCTCCATAGTGGCTGCACCGATTTACATTCCCACCAACAGTGTAGGAGGGTTCCCTTTGCTCCATACCCTCTCCAGCATTTGTTATTTGTGGACTTTTTGGTGAAAGCCATTCTGACCAATGTGAGGTGATACCTCATTGTAGTTTTGATTTGCATTGCTAATAATTAGCAATGTTGAGCATCTTTTCATGCGTCTATTGGCCACCTATATGTCTTCTTTGGAGAAATGTCTACTTCTGGATCTGTTGACCATTTTTGATTGGGTTGGTTTCTTTGTTTTTGATATTGAGTTGTATGAGCTGTTTGTATATTTTGGAAGTTAATCCCTTGTCAGTCACATCATTTGCAGGTATTTTCTCCCATTCCATAGGTTGTCTTTTCATTTTCTTTATGGTTACCTTTGCTGTACAAGAGCTTGCTAGTTTGGTTAGGTCCCATTCATTCAATTTTGCTTCTATTTCTATCACCTTGGGAGATTGACCTAGGAAAACACCGCTATGATTTATGTCAGAGAATGTTTTACCTATGTTCTCTTCTAAGAGTTTTATAGTGTCACTCTTATACTTACGTCTTTAGGTCATTTCGAGCTGACTTTTGTATATGGTGTGAGTGTGTGTTCTAACTTTATTGATTTATGTAGAGCTGTCCAGCCTTCCCAGCACCATTTGCTGAAGACTTTTTCTTATTGTATATTCTTGCCTCCTTTGTCCAAGATTAATTGACTGTAGTTGGCAGAGGAACCAGAGATCAAATTGCCAACATCCGATGGATCATGGAAAAAGCAAGAGAGTTCCAGAAAAACATCTATTTCTGCTTTATTGACTATGCCAAAGCCTTTGACTGTGTGGATCACAAGAAACTGTGGAAAATTCTGAGAGATGGGAATACCAGACCACCTGACCTGCCTCTTGAGAAATCTGTATGCAGGTCAGGAAGCAACAGTTAGAACTGGACATGGAACAATAGACTGGTTCCAAATAGGAAAAGGAGTACGTCAAGGCTGTATATTGTCACCCTGCTTATTTAACTTATATGCAGTGTACATCATGAGAAATGCTGGACTGGAAGAAACACAAGCTGGAATCAAGATTGCTGGGAGAAATATCAATAACCTCAGATATGCTGATGATACCACCCTTATGGCAGAAAGTGAAGAGGAACTAAAAAGCCTCTTGATGAGAGTGAAAGAGGAGAGTGAAAAAGTTGGCTTAAAGCTCAACATTCAGAAAATGAAGATCATGGCATCCGGTCCCATCACTTCATGGGAAATAGATGGGGAAACAGTGGAAACAGCGTTAGACTTTATTTTTTTGGGCTCCAAAATCACTGCAGATGGTGACTGCAGCCATGAAATTAAAAGACGCTTAAGGAAAGTTGTGACCAACCTAGACAGCATATTAAAAAGCAGAGGCATTACTTTGCCAACTAAGGTCCATCTAATCAAGGCTATGGTTTTTCCAGTAGTCATGTATGGATGTGAGAGTTGGACTGTGAAGAAGGCTGAGTGCCTAATTGATGTTTTTGAACTATGGTGTTGGAGAAGACTCTTGAAAGTCCCTTGGACTGCAAGTGTTGACTCATTGGAAAAGACTCTGATGCTGGGAGAGATTGGGGGCAGGAGGAGAAGGGGACGACAGAGGATGAGATGGCTGGATGGCATCACTGACTCAATGGACGTGAGTCTGAGTGAACTCTGGGAGTTGGTGATGGACAGGGAAGCCTGGCATGCTGCGATTCATGGGGTCGCAAAGAGTTGGACATGACTGAGCGACTGAACTGAACCGAACTGATGTGGGTTTATTTCTGGATTCTGTTCCATGGAGCCATATGTCTGTTTTTGTGCCAATACCATGCTGTTTTGTTTACTGCAGCTTTGTAGTATTGGCTGAAGACTAGGTCTCACTCCCATTTTCTATTTCTGGAAGAATACTTCAACTTTGTATTCTGTCACTCCCATTAGATATTTTATCTTTGGATTAAACAAAAAATCTAACAGAAGCTCTTTTGTGATCTAGTTTTTTTTTTTTTTTTTAAACATCCTATTCTTGTTTTATCTCCCTAAGGATATTATATTTTGGTGCAGGGTTGTTTTTTTAACGCTCTTCTCTTTCCTACACTGTCTCTATCTCTCGTTTCTTTTCTTTGGCCAGTTGATTTGGACTCTTCCTTGAAACTTTTTAAGTTATTATATTTGCAAATAGGGGAGTTTGTTAGGACTAGTGAAGCAAAGGCCTGGGGAAATTCAAATCTAGTTTATTTGTTGGAAGCTTTGCCGTCTGAGGGGTCCTGGCTGTCTGTGCTCTTTGTGTGTGTGTGTGTGTGTGTGTGTGTGTGCGCACGTACAAAGGCCCAGTACACACTGATCTGTGTCGTTGTAGGATGTTGGAACAGTGATACAGTCTTTACGTTGAGAAATATATGGAGGTCTTTTCTCCAAAGCCAGTTTTTCCAGTGAAGAATGTTCCAGTCATCTGTCTGGGGGTCAGATGCCTAGTCCTGGGCATTCTGGGAGCCTTGCAGGTGCTGGTGGGCTGGGCACTCTTGAGGGCAGCTCACTTCATCCCTCCCCGCTCCTTTTAGACCTGTACCTCTCAGAGCTCTCTGTTCTGCCTGGTGTCCCCACGTCCAGAGCCTACCTGGCTCAATTGCTCTAGGGTCTGTCCAGCTCCTTACAAGGTGAGATGGCAAAGAGGACTTTTTCCTGGCTGTGCAGAACACAGGGAGAGGACTGGAGTCTGGTTCCCCCATTTCCAACCTGGTACCCTTGCTTGAAGGTTTCCCAGGTGGCTCAGTGGCAAAGAATCCACCTGCAATGCATGCATTTGATCTCTGGGTTGGGAAGATCTCCTGGAGAAGGAAATGTATTCCAGTATTCTTGAGTGGGAAATCCCACGGACAGAGGATCCTGGTGAGCTACAATTCATGGGGTTGCAGAGTCAGACATGACTTAGTGATTAAACAACGACGCTTGCTTGGCCCCCCATCACGCTGGGGCCCCACAGGGCTAATCAGTTCATTTCTGGTTCATTTCTCTCTCTGCTAATTTAGTCAATGATCTTTCATCAGCTTTCAGCTGCCAAAGCCTTTCAAATTCTCTTAAATACTGCTATCTCCTTCCACATTAATTCTGACCTTGTGAGTGATAATCTTTTCAGTCCTTTCCTGTCAGTATAGTGGTGCTTGTAAAGGAAAATAGATGAATGCGTGTCATCTATATACCTTAATTAGAAGACTATTTCTCTTAAAAACCTAATCTTACTGATTCAATAGTTTTTCAATTTTCTGATAGAAAAACCAAGTAAACATTTTTTAAGTGATCTCTAGTTTTATTGCTTCAAGGTACAAAACGTGGCCCAAACTGTTTCTTTGGCCGACTCTCTGAGGTTTTCCTATCTCGATGTATGCAGTCAGTTTTGGGTAATGTTCCAAGTATACTGGAAAGAAGGTGTGTTCTCTCTAGGGTAAGAGCTTGATGTATTCCTGCTTATTAAACTTTATTAATTATTAAAATCCTCTGAGTTCTTAATGTTTCCTTGATCTGTCATAAACTAATACTAGTGGTGTGTTAGTCTCAAATGCAATTATGTTTTTGTCGATTTCTTTTCCTCTTGCATTTCTGGCAGTTTTTGCTTTCTATCTGATGCTCCTTAATCCACATGTGGAAGGTCGTGGCTCTTGTAGCTTCATTGTTAGTGCCTCTGTCAACATGAAAATTTTTTCTGTTGTATCTATTGCTATTTCCTTGAATTTTGTATTTACAGAGCATCGCCCCAGCAGAGGGACCAGGGTCAGCAGTGCAGAAGCACTGAGGCGGCCCATGGTTTGGTGATGCGGTGGTAGAGGTGTGACAGGTAAGCCAGGTGACAGAGGGCTGGGGAAGGGACAGGAGGTGATGGCAGGTCCCTGCAGACAGTACACTTTAACAAATGTTGTCTGAGGGAAGGAAGCCTTCCCGGAGCAGGTGATGAGCAGGTGGAGAGCTGGTGCTCTAAAAGCTGTGAGCAGCAGCAGCAAGGGCTGAAGAGTGAGGAGGGGTGAAAGCAAGGCAGTGGCTGGGGCTGCCTCTCCATCGCCGCTGCAGGGATGGAGCAGTGAGGGCAGGGCGGCCCAGCTGGTGGTGACCAGGGCAGAGGGTCGCTGTGGCGCCCCCCACCCCCGCCCCGTGGGGTAGGAGGGTGGCTCTCAGAGCAGCAAGAGCACCTGGCTGGGAGGTCTGCGAAGAGGCACCATGGTGAACAGGGCAGATGGGAACCCAGGGGCCTGGTCTGAAAGGGAAGTTTCTCCCACCTGCAGTCCTCACCTTGTGCAGGCACAGCCGAGGGGCTTGGGCACTGGCTTGTTCCCAGCAAAGGCCCTGGGTTCAGCCTTGCGGGCAGGAAGGAGGTCACGCATTGGGGCATCTCAGGTATCAGAGGCTTTTTTATGTCTCATTCAGTCACAACCTGCTAGTGCCTCTGGACCAACCTCCTTCCCTCCTGGAGCCAGATTTCAGGGGCTGGGGCAGATTTCGGGTTCCAGAAAGAGACCCCAGTCCTCCTTCCCGACCCTCAACTGCCACTGGGGTGAACCAAGTGCTGGCGTCCCCTGGTACAGAACTGTGTCAGTCTATGACTCGGGGGTCACTTCTGGAAAAGCTCGAGACACAGCTGCATGGAGAGGCGAGTCAGGCTTAAAATAGCTAAATAAATCTTTAATATTTCTAATTGCAAATGTACAGAAATTGCACAGCCACACAGTCTTAGAACACCAACAACTTTCTCTGTACATTATTACATAGTTAGAGTCACAGCTGGAGGGAGGCACTCTGGCCAAGACTCCAACGTTTGCATTTTTTTCCTTTTCACATACTTACAAAAGGCGGGGCGGGAGGTGGAGTGGGGCTGGGGGAGCTGGGGGAGTGTGTAGAAAAAGAGGGGCTGTTTCCCTGGGGTCTGCCTTACGCAGACAGATGGGGTGGGAGGGCGTGAGAGGTGGACACCAGGGCAGATGCTCTGCAGGGTGGGGGTCGCCTGGAGCTCTGCCCTGGGTTCCCCACCCTCATTCTGGGCGGTTGGAAAGAGTCTTCACTCAAAGGAAGTTTGGCAGTTTCCTTTACCCTAAACATAAAAGTTAGGCGGAAAGTCAGGCCTCTCTGTTGGCAGGAGAGGGCCAGGGGACAGCCTTCCCTGGTGGTGGTGGGGGGCACCGGGCTTGGGACCCCCGTCTCCCCCATCCCTCCCTCGGGGACGCGGGTTCAGGGTGACCCAGAGGGGGCGCGCATTCCCCAGCCACCCAGACAGCACACTGCAAAACCCCAACCCCCAGATCCCCGACCTCCGACCTCTGCCTCCTGCCCAATACTGTCCTCTAGATTAAAAATAAAATAAAAAACCGCCAGAGAGCAGCGGTCCCGGGCAGCCCTCGGCAGCACCAGGACTGAAGGACTATGTACAACCATTGGGTGAAATAGTTACATTACAGTCAAACACCAAGAACATTTACAAAAATCGTCAGACTTGCAGTTCAGATAAAAATCTGTGGAGAGTCTGTACACTTTTACAGTTTTTGCACTAAGTAGATAAGGCTCTCGGCCCGAGAGCTCGCAACCCAGGCCAAGGGCCGCCAGCACCGGCCTCCGGAGCCTGGCTGTGCAGGCCCTGGGACCCTCCCCCTGTATTGCTAAGAGGCGCTCGGTTCAATCCGAGGTCGCTCAACGCTCAACGAGGCATCCGCGGGAGAGGGGTGGGGGACGGGTGGGGAGCATTCGCCAGGCAGAAGAGGGGTGCATCGGAACCAGAGGCTGACGTCCCTGGGGCCAGGCCTTGCCTATGTGGCCAGAGGAGTGGGGCAGGGCCTCCGCCCGCCACGGCCTGCCTTCCTGAGGTCTGTGGCCTTTCGGGGGGTCCTGACCCCTCCCCACCAGCAGGTCTCTGGGCTAACTGAGCTGCAGCTTCCACCCCAGGACGGGGTGCAGTGTGGTCTGAGCCACCCAGCCCCTGTTGCTCCCCAACTCTGGGTCCTGGTGGAGCGGCTCCCGTCCCAGAGGCAGGAAGGGGTGACTCCCCAGCTTTCCCACGGCTGAAGGCAGTCGGGGTGGCTCCTGGCTGCGGGATGGATGCCCCAGCTCTGGCCCCAAGATTCTCTAGGGTCAGGGGTGGGAACAAGGACAAGAGAGACCCAAGTTCCTGCCCACTTATGTCCCGCAAGGGTGGGAGCGGGGGGGCAGTGGGGAGGGCCCACAAGCTACAGAACAGCCTGGGGCTGAGGGAAACCGGCCCCAGCCGTGGGTGGGCCCCTCCCCTCCCCTGTCTGCAGCGCCTGGGTCCTCGGTGGGCCCGGGAGGGTGAGGCAGAGGCCGGCCGCACGCACGGGGCGGGTACAGGCTGCCGCGGTCTTGGAGAGGGAGCAAGTCTAACATCCTCCAGGGCCGCTATTTCCCATGCAGTGCGCACGCTCAATTTAAAAGGCCCCTGTGTTCCAGCAAGCGAGCAAGCGGGCTTTTGTTTCTAATGCATACTGTGAAAGGAAAAAAAATCACAGTTATCCACCTTTTCAGGGCCTGTGGGCACTAGAATTCTTTTTCTAACCATCCACCAGGAAAGCTCAGCCTGTCTCTCGGGAGGGGGGGGTGGGGTGGGGTGGGGTGGGGTGTACCTGCTGGCCACTCCCTGCGGGGCCACCATGTGGGCACGCGAGCTCTGGGAGACAGGCGGCCACTGCTATGGTGCCACCTGGGCCAGCTCTGCCCAGATCTTTGGCTTCGGGGGGGTGCCCAGCACATCAGCCTGGGCCCCTGTGGCAAGTGAGGGAGGCTCTGATCTTCCCTTGGGTACGAGGGCCCAGAAGGAAGAGC
This sequence comes from Oryx dammah, assembly GCF_014754425.2. Classification (NCBI taxonomy): domain Eukaryota; kingdom Metazoa; phylum Chordata; class Mammalia; order Artiodactyla; family Bovidae; genus Oryx; species Oryx dammah. Next base: position 91,790,257 of record NW_024070209.1, on the reverse strand, counting down.
TGAGATCCTCACTGGGTCTATAGACTGTCTATCTGACAGAGTTACGGTGGGAGGGGGCGGGCCGAGGGGCTGGGAACAGGTGTGGGGGTGACGCCTCGGCTCCGCACAGCCAGGAGGGGGCCCCAAGCATGCACTGGCAGGTGCTCAGGGTGGAGACAGGCGAGGGGACACAGCGCTCTGGCAGCTCCATCCTCCCCACCCTCTGTCTGCCTGCTGACCACCCTGTCGGCTTCTGGAACCGAGCGACAGGTCCCACAGGGCAGCACCTGGCTGCCCGGGAGTCCTGGGTCCCTGGGAGGCGAGGGGAAGCCACGGCAGGAGACCCCTGGCTCTCTGACCCTCCAACTCTCCGGGCGGCTCCCCCGGAGGGGGTATGTCGGGGCGGGGGTACATGCACTCTGCCAGGTGAAGGAGGAAAGGGGACGCGCACCAAGTTCAACACCCAAAACAGAGACACTGCGGCAGGCCCCTGCCCGCGCTAGGCTGCACCCTCCCCAGCCTGCGCCCAACACGCTTCTCGGGGGAGCGGGCCGGTGTCCCCTGCTTGCGCTGCGTCAGTCTCTTGCGGCTCCCTCTGCAGCCGCCTCCTGGGCCGCGGGTGGAGTGGGGGAGGCGAGCCTCGGCCTCTGGGCCCCCGGCGCTGCTCCTCCCCAGGCCGAGACCCCGCCCTGGGCCACCAGAGTCCTCCCCTCCTCGGGCAGGTTAACAATTGCTGCTGTTTCGGAACTCGCCGTTTTCAGTAATCTGCAATTTGGTGGGGTTGGTGGGGGAGAGGCCGTTACGGGCTTGCATGCTGTACCTCTCTTTGAGCTGCGTCAGGGCGCTCATGAGGCGCGCGTTGGCTGCGTCCAGTGAGGCGATGCGCTTCTCCTGTGGAACAAAGAGGGCGTCAGTAGGGGCTGAGCCACGGGCTGCTGGGCCCAAGGTGGGGTGGGGGGGGTGGCACAGGGTCCGTGCCGGGAAAGGGGTCTCCCCGGAGCTGTGGCTGCCTACAAGAAGAGCGGGGAGGGAGGTGGCTGGGAGGACAAACACCGAGGATGCAGAGTTCCTGAAGCCGGGAGGAGGCAGCTCGCCCTCGTGGGAGAGGACCTCACAGAGCCCACCTTCCTCGTGTCCCTACTTCATTACCTGCTTCTCAGCCCAACAGCCCTAGTGGCGTCATGTGCCAGCTCCTTGAAGCCCCGAGGGCAGGCACGCTCAGTCATGTGCATGTGCGCGCGTGTGTGCACGTGTGTGCGTGTGTGTAACACAGAAGTCACAGCTCCCATCAGCCTTTGCAGTTTCCTGACTGAGCAAGGACTGGCCCTGGAGAGGAAAAGGGCACAGACCTGGATGAAGGAGACTGGAAGCCAGTCTCTCAACTGTCTTCCCCCCCTCAACGCAGTTGGGAAGCCAAGGGTTTGAATAAGAGTTCCCTTATTCTCTGTCCCCAGCCTGCTGTCACCCAGCCTTCCCCATTCCCCTCCCAACAGCTTTTACTCTGGTCAGAACACCTGGTGAAAGGTAATACCTAACTAAGCTGCCCAAGCAGGTGAGGAGCGGCCCTGCCCTTTTCAAAGCCTGTCCTAGTGAGCCTGTGGTCCACTGACACCCTCGACTCCGACTTCTTGGGGCAGAGATCCCGATCTCCTATCCTCCTTCGCTTCTGCAGTGGGGTATGACTGAGGATGTGAAGCAGCCAAAGCCACCCCCCTCCTAATCCCAGGTCCTTTAACACCTGTGGCTGTCCGAAAGGCCGGAGCCCCACACCTGAGCATCAATGATCTTCTGTTTGGAGTCTACAGCTGCTTGCATCTCCGCATGGTCCTTCTTCAGCTCCTCCTCCACTGACATCAACCTGTTACCAGACACAAGGACAGTCAGGCTGGCATTTGAGGGTGCAAGTGAGGGGGTGAGTGTGGGGCCTCGTGGGAACAAGTCATCACGCCCTCACAGAGGGGGACACACTAGGAGAGCCCCTCCTTGGGCCACAGACTCACCTCCCACCCTTGCCTGGGACGGAGGTGGCCTCCGCCACCCGACGCAGGCTGAGCCTGCTCCTTCCTTGGGGATTCTGTCCCCAAATCCCCAGAAGCCCCTGGCGTGGCCCCCTTCTGATGTTCCTCCAGGAGCCAAGGGGGTGGGGTGGGTATTAGAGCCTCACGCACCCCAGGGCTGGGCGGGTGGTGTGGGGAACAGAGGCCCTGCTGGGCTCGAGAACTTTCTCCACCCACTCTGTATTCACCGAGGCTGCACCGGGTACTCGAGGTGGCAGGATGAAGCCACAAGGCACAGGGACACAGGCAGGGAGACAGCAGCTACCCTCTGCACGGGAAGCCGGGGAGCCATGGGAACAGAGACCGGGAAGCGGCTAACCGTCCTGGAGGGTGGGGTGCAGCTGCACTTGCTGAACGGGACACCGCAGGGCAGGCAAGAGCTGTTGGGTGGATGACGAGCTGGGACGACATAAGGATCACGGGGTCCGAAAGTTCAGAACGAGGGCCAGCATGGGCCTACTGCCAGCTGCCCCCGCCCTGAGACCATTCCTGGGCTCGCCCTGCTTGTCTCTCACACACCTGTCAGTCACTGCTGATCACTCCCAGCTTCCCACTGCACTCTCTGGGTCTGCATCCCCAGCTCCCCGGCCACTGCTCTGGAGACTCCTTGTCCTGTCTGTCCCAAGGACCTCAGGTTCCCCAGGGCTCTGCCTCAGCCCGTCATTCTTCTTGCTCTATGCTCTTCTCAGATGAGTTCACTTACTGCTTTATTTGGGCTTCCCAGCTGGCTCAGGGGTAAAGAATCAGCCTGCCATGCAGGAGGTGTGGGTTGGATCCCTGCGTTGGGAAGATCCCCTGGAGGAGGACATGGCAACTCACTCCAGTACTGTTGCTGGGAAAACCCCATGGACAAAGGGACCCGGTGGGCTACAGTCCATGGGGCTGCGGAACAGTCAGACATGACTGAGCACGCACAGCTTTCCTCCTGTCTCTGCCCTCGGGACTTCGGCGCAGCACAGCATCTAAGCCCCAGGCAAGCACTCAGTCCATCTCACAGCAGACTCACAGGAAGGTCGACGGTGCCGGGGCAGGTACCACACAGGACTGGCATGAAAAGCCAGTGGGATCCGGGTTGAGGAGGAAGGGACGTGGGATCCTGCCAAGGTCGGGGGTGGGCGTTCCTTTGTCACGGGAACGTAAGACACTGAGCAAAGCCTGGATGAAGAGGAGGAGGTGGAAGCAATGGGGAAAGTGGGAGAAACTTCTGTTTCCAGCTATGGTGGAATAACAGGCACTGGGTTTAACCTCCTGCCACAGAAACACCAAACTAGAAAACGGAACAAAATATATGAAACAAAGGTTTCCAGACACTGAAAAACAGGCAGCGCAGTATAGCGCGGGACTCCCAAGAGATGGGAACACGCGAGGGGAGCCCCGCCCACTGCTGAGAGTGTCCAGGCAAGCAAAGGACCGAAGTGATCACAGAGGGTCAGGGTACCGGGGAGGATGGGGGGTTGGGGTGGGGGAAGATGAGACGGAAGACTCTACCCATCTCCTGAGGGGTCCCCTTGGGGCTTTGGCTGAGAACTGGTCTGCATGCTTGTGAGAAAAACAGGCGAGAGCCACTGGCAAGGAATACACAAAACTAACCCGAAAATAGTTTAGGATCATTCCAAGCAGTAAAAACACTCCTGGGTTAGTAAACACAGAGCCAGATTAGCTCTGGACTAAAGACTACCCAAGACCCACCCCAACAGAGCTTACAAAAAAACCTCGGAAAGACTCAAGACAGACTCTTTCAACTTCATTGTGTCCCAGAACAAAGCCCCCAGGTACTTAAAGGAACATAAGACATCCAGCAGCTACGTAAAAAAAAAAAAAAAATCACAATGTCTGGCATCTAACCAAAACTCACCAAGCATGCAGAGAAGTAGGAAAACATAACCCTTAACCAGGAAGAACATCAATCAAGACAGACTTGGAAATGTCAGATGACAGGATTAGTGGACAAGGACATTAGAACAACTGTTGTAAATATATTCTATGTGCTCAAGAGAACAGAGGAAAAGCATGAGCAAGATGAGAAGAGAAACGGATGGGATTTAAACCAAACTGAAAGTTTAGAGGCAAAAGATACATCTGAAATGAAAAAAATACTGGATAGGAGTAACAGACTGGACTCTGAACAATGAATGAACCTGAAGGCACACTGTAACAATCTAAGATAAGACACAGGAAAAAATTTTTTTAAATAAAACAGCACCGGTAGGATGTGGGACAATATAAAGAAGACTAATATACGTGCAATGAGAATTCCAGAAAACAGCCTGGGGAAGCAGAACCCTATACCCACAGATCCAACAGCTTAACAAACTCCAGAAACATGAAGAAAACACGTCAAGGCACTTCGTAATCAAATTGTTGGCAATCGACGATAAAGGAAAAAATCTGCAAATCAGCCAGAGGAAAAGTGATATCAATACATTAAGGACAGAAGAACAAAAATCCCATCATAGTCCCTGCTATTATAGCCCACGTAAGGGCAAAATCTTGTCCACTGCTAGCTTTGGTAAACGGCCACACCGTGCACATTGTTCTAAAACAGCAGAGGTACACAGCCGTGGCAGACGTCCTATGACCTGCCAAGCCTAAATATCTATTATCCACCCCTTACAAAAAGTTTCCAACCTCTGCCCCTCAGGCAACAAGATATAGCTAATATGCCAATAAAGGAGGTAAGATGGAATCATAAAAAGAACTCAGTCTAGAAGAGGGCAGGAAAAGGAACAGATGGTACAAAGAGAAAACAAGTAGCAAGATAATAGGTTTAAACATAATTATATTGACAATTACATTAAATGTAAATAGTCTAAACATTCCAACTCAAAGGCAGAAACTAAGATTAGATAAAAAGCAAGAACAATAAGGTGTCTGTGATAGAAACTCACTTTATGTAGTGAGTGAGGGACATAGCTTTGTTGAAAGTATAAGGATAAAAAAGGATATAATGGGCTAATGTTAAAAAAAAAAAGTTAAGGGTAGCTGTATTAATATCAAAGTGGACTTCATAGAAAGGAATATTATGAGGGATAGTTATGAGGATGTTATGAGGAATATTACAAAATGATCTTATAACGATAAAGGGTCAGTTCATCAACAGCACATAATAAGCCTAAATCTGTATGCATCTAAAAATAAAGTTTCAGTGACTATGAAGTAAAAACCACAGAAATGAAAGAAGAAATAAATTCGTAATTATGATTAGAAACTTCATTATCCTTTTCTAAATAACTGGCAGAACAGTAAATAAGTACACAGAAAACCACTAAAGATACAGAAGATCTGAACAACACTATCAACTAAATTGACCTGTTTGACATTTATAGCAGGGAGGAAATACACCAGGAGTGGGTAGTAGAAATAAATGGTAAGTAAGCCACTGAATTCAAGAAAAGATGCATCCCTCAGAGAACAGGGTGAGAAGGAAGTGGTTAGGGTGAAAAGTGTTTTCTCTTTTGGAATCACGCACATGAGGTGAGCCAAGAGCAGAGTTGGCAGTTAAGTGAACAGTGGGCTCCTTGTCACCCCGGTTATAGGCCCTCTGCTCACGCTAACCATTTTATAAAGAGGAAACCCATAGGTAAATCAAGTAAACAATAATTAGGAGCAGAGAAGCAGGTAGTGTAAATAGGAGGAATTAAGGAAGGATTTTTTAATAGTGGACAAAGCATGAGGCCAGGCTGGGAAACATCATATTTACTGCACACCTGCTATATCTATGCTGAGGACAGATTCCTGTACCACGGAAACTAACACGTCAGTGCACACTGTCGCCTCGCACTTGGTGTTACTGCCATAAAGGAGGAGGCTACACCTTGACAACACTCCCTGCTTACAGATGGGCAGAGGAGGAGAGAGAGGCAAATCAACACGGAAATAAAGATAAGCCGTCAGTGAAGATGAGAGTCAGCACTCAAGTCACTGGTCCACCTGGAAATCTTCCTGCATAACCCACAGGCACCTTAAAATTCAACACACCCAACACTGGCCTCACCTCTCCCCCTCCCGACCCAAACCGGTCTTCTTCCAAAGGTCCTCGTCTCAGTAACTGGCACATGACCCACCTGGACGCTCTTGGTAAAAATCAGCGTTATTTTGTCTGCTTCCCTCCTCTCACTCCCACCCCCACCAGCTGCATGTAACTGACACGTATTCCTACTTCCCCTGCCCTGGACTGGATGGGTCCTCATTGTCTTTCCTGGTACCCCCTCCATCCAGCTTCTAAACTCTAAGAAAACGTGACTCCCCATGGGGGCCCCAAGGCCCTCTGCACGCTGCCTCGGCTGACCTCGCCTCTGCCAGGCCACCTATACACTCCACCACCTACCCACGTTGTACCACTGGGGTGCCCTGCACTCCAAGCTCCCGCCTTCCTCCGGGCTGCTGCCACGCAATCCCCGCCGCCTCAGACTCTTCTCTGCACTCAGCTCGTCAAGGCAGCTGAGCAGCCCGTCCCTGGGATCCGGGGCCTCCTGGAGGGCAGCGGGCAGGCCTGCTCCTCTGCACGTGTGGGGCCAGCGCTGGGCCCGGAGCAGGGACCGGCCGGCCGCCCTCACCTGCTGATGATGCCCTTCATCTGGATGTCCTTGTCCTCCTGCTGCCGCCGCAGCCGCTCCTCGCCCTCCTCTAGCCGTGCCTGGTACTCCAGCACCAGCTTCTGGGTTGTCTCCTCCTGGCACTTGAACAGGGTCTCATACTCCTCCAGCTTCTTGGTGGAGATTCGCAACTTGTCCTGCAGCACTGCCAGATCCTGCCAGGAGGGCAGCGCGCCACGGCACAGCACCCAGGACAGAAAGCACAGGCTCATGAGTCCGCTGGGAGGCAGCCTGGCTTGGAATGCCCCAGGGGACATCACCAGCCCAGCCCAGTTCACACAGCGGGGAGACGCCCAGGGACCCCAGCCAGACCTGGCATACGGAGTGAGACTCAACGCCTGGCCCCCGTCCAGGGCTCTCCCATCCCCAAGCCTGACCTACACCTATGAGCGGGATGAAGACTCAAACCCAGATCTCACAAGTAAGGGTCTTGAGCTTCTCCTAATAAACAAAGGTAAACTTCTCCTTACAAAGGTAAACAAAGGAAATCAGAGCGCTTTGGAAGTGGGGGCTCTACAGGAGGGCAAACTAGGGTCCAGAAAGGAAGTGAACCAAGCACATGGGGAGTAGAGTGACTAATGGGGTGAGATACTAGCCTCCCAGCCTCCATTTGACCCTAAAGTCATGGCGAGTTGCATGGCAAGTGCAGGGAGAGATTAAAGGCAAAGTGGTCCAGGGCTCTCTGGGTCTGACTCAGGTTGGCACTCCTGGCCTTTGGGGAAGAGGAGGGATGTGTAAATTAGCAAGAGAAGCAGTGAGCAAGCAGGCTGTGTGAGCTGAACAGAAGGGGAGGTGGGGTCAAGACCAGAATCAAAGGGCTGGAGGTGGGAGGTGGGGGCTGGGCACCCTGAGAATCCAGAGAGTGGGGAAGCAGGAAGGGCCTCTCCTTGGGTCTCCCTCATCAGTAAAGTGTGGCCCAAAGATCAGGAGATGGCAAGGCTATCTCCTGAAACAAAACTGGCCCCAGGGGAGAGCCCAGCTCTGGGAAAAAAGGCCCATCATGGGTCTTCTGCTCAGAGTAGTGTCAGAAAGGCCCTCCCTGGCACAGGCAGGACCGGGTGTCCAAGGAGTTCAAGGCAACTCCAGGATCTGCCTGCCAGGGTTAACAGCAAAGAAAGCATGAGAAACAGCAGCTCCCTGGGCTAAGGAACAAGGGAAGAGAACAAGCCAGCTGCAGCCTGACCCCTGAAATCCTTCGAGCCATCCCCATAACTCACACGTGGAAACGGAGTCTCAGAAAGGCGCAAAGCCTGGGGTGAGGCAGGCTCTCCTTGCTCCCCAGCCAAACTCTGGCTCTGGGAGCACTGTGCCCCATGTGCCCTGGTCCCCTTCACGTAATAATGGTGGAAGCAGGTGGATGCGGCAGACCGAGGAGGGGGATGGTGGAGGCGGCGGAATGCAGCATGGACATGGACCCGGCCCCAGGCCGGTGGGAGGGAAAGCAAACACCCTGACTCGTGTGCCCTCACCCAAGAGGCTGCGACAGGCTTTCCCGGGGCCAAGAGGACTGCAGGCACCCAAGGCGCATGGGCCAAGTGGCTGCTGTTCTGCGGGGCCTTGTGACAGTATGAGCTTTGGCCTCTGGGAGGAGATGAGGGATCCAGGGCAGTTGCCACATTAACTAGAAGAATTTTGGAGAACAGAAGCATCCCACTGCCCACTAAATGCTAGATGTAATCTAGGGCTGAGGTTCGGAGATTTTAGGACCAATACTTTCCTCCTGGAAGGAAGAAACACCTCCACGGCCGTGGGACACCACCGCCCCCTGGCTTTCTCTCCCAGACCCTGGTGGAGAGAAGAATGCAGAGCCAGGCGGTGGGCAGGGACCATCCCAGAGCAGAGGGTCCTGGCAGCGTCCCCTCCCCGCTGTCTCTCTGCCTCTTGGTGCATGAGGTCTCCATGCACATCTCAGGCAACTCTGAGCCCCACGTCCCAGAAGCTTGGCTGCCCAGTCACCGAGGCAATGTGCCTCCTGAATCTGATTCAACACAGTTCCTGGGCAAGTCTCATGTGCAGCCCATAGAGGAAACCTCAGGCTTATGCTAAATCCTCCAAATTCCCCTGACTGCCGTCCTGACGTGGGACCAAGGGTTGGGAGGGGACTAGACATGTGCAGGAATGAGCAGCACCCTGAATTCAGTGCTCAAGGGGAGAGAGTGTCCTGCCGGCCACCTTGGGGAGGCAGCTTGCCCTGCCCGAGTGGCCAGGGTCTGGTTTTTACCTTTTCCGCTTGGCTGAGTTCCTCCTTACTCCTTAGCCTATCCCTGTGCGGGGGGTCTGGGCCCAGGCCCTCGTCTTCTAACAACTGTGCATTCATGGTCAAGAGCCAGGCAGCCGTGCGGTCCAGGGCATTGGGGCTCACGGGTGAAGGGCCCTGCGATGAAACACAGCTGTGAGGGACTGGGGCAGGGGGGAAAGGGTGAGGAGGGGGTGGTCCCGGGTGCGGCACAGGGACGGATGGGCATCTCTGATGCAGCCCCGGGCCCCGGGGAGTTTCACCTCCTAGACGCAGCCTGAGGCTGTCACCAGCCGGGGGTGGAGGGGAGCCTAGCTGAATATGGCTTCTCTGCCGCCTGGGGGAGAGCCAGTGGGCTTGGGCTGGCAGGTCGGTGTCTAACCTAAAGAACCCACTGCTCTGTGCAGAGCCCTGAAGACCAGCTCAGAGCAGGAGGAGGACCAGGGGATAGGTGGACTCCTACCCTGGGTTGGGCTTTAACAGGCTTTGGAACTGGAGATGGGCAGACAGATCCCTCCCTCTTTCTTCCTGACCCCAGCTGTCTCTGGGGAAACTGGCAGAGGGACCCCAAGCCACAGTGAAGCTGGTTCACAGGATTTAGGCAGGGGCCACTGGGGGGGTGTCACGGCAAGTAGCTGGTGGGATGGGGCCAAGTGTGGCATCATTCAGCATGGGATGGCAGCTGGGTGCGGGTGGAGATGACGTGGCCGGGAGGAGCAGCACGACGCGGGGGGTCAGCCGGACCCCACCCTGGGGCGGGGGGTGGTGGTCTGCCCTCTCCGCCTGGCAGCACTGACCTGCTTGTGCACGGCGCGAGGCTTCAGCTCGGGGCTGTCGCCCTTGGAGGACGAGGACTGTTGCCGCAGCCGGGCTCCGGGCCCAGCCCAGTCGGGCGAGGCCGAGGCCAGCGTCCCGCTTGACGGCCGTGGGTACTGCAGGGTGCTCAGGAGGGTGGGCGGCGTCCGGCCACGGGGCGCGGGGGGCGGCGGCGGGGGCGGCGGCGGCGGCTGATCGATCCTCCGCTGGGGGCCGGCGCTGTTCTGCCGTGGCACCGTGGGCTGCCCGCCCTTCTCGGTCAGCGACACCTGCCGCCGTGCCAGCTCCCCGGGGCGCCGGCCCAGGTCTTCGGGGGCGGCTGCGGCGGTGCTGCTGCTGAAGCTGCCCAGCTTGGCGGCAGCCGCCAGCTCTTCGCTGTTGCTGTGCGAGCTCAGGGAGCTGTGGCCCTCAGAGCCCGAGTCGCCGAGGCCACGGGGCGACAGTGGCAGGCCGGCCGCCATCTGGTACACGGGATTCTGGAAGGACAGCGGCGCCAGGAGCTGCGGCCGGCCTGGCGCACCCTCCGACGTGCCCGGCGTGGTGGGTGTCTGGCCTGCCCGCCGCACTGTGGCCAGCCCCGCCAGGCTCACAGGGGCCGCCCGGGCTGGCCACCCGGCCACCAGCTGAGTCGCAGGTGCTTGGCCATCGGTGGCGAGGGCGTCGGGGCCCACTGGGGAGCCTGCCTCCCCATCCAGCACGCGGGCGTCTTGGAGGTCCACCATGGACAGACTCTTGCCGCCGTTGGCCATCTGAAGATCGGGCTCGTTGGCTTCCGAGTAACTCGAGCTGCGGGCAGGTGAGGGCTGGACCCCGGAGGACCTTGTGACAAAAAACAAGTCCTTGTTTTCGGGGGTTGGAGACGGTAACCGGGTGAAATCTATCAGACTGCAGGGAGACAAGCACACACAGGGAAAGAAGGGGGAAGAGAAGAACTGTGAATGCGGCCCAGGCGGGTCCCGACCAACTGAGAGCCCCGCCAACCTGCCGCCCGTGGCCTGAGCCGGGGAGGGGGGAGGGGGAAAAGGAGGGGAGGCAGGGAGGGGCGGGGAGAGGAGGGGAGGGGGTGGCAAGAAGGGGAGAGTCCCGGGGCGCAGCTGCGAAACCAAACCACAGCCACCAAGCCTGGCAGAAGCCACCACCAAGGCGCGGGGCAGACGGCTGCTCCTACACGGAACTGCCGCACTAGGGGCCCGAGCTCCCAGCACCAGGCCAGGCTGCCTAGCAGCGGCCCTTTCCCTGCTCAGCGCGGCATCTTGAGACAGTAGGTTCTGGGGCCTGGGGTGTTCTGGAAAATTCCCCTGAGCTAAATCCAAACCCACAACTCAGTGGCTCTCTGCTACCCGAGGGTCCTGCACCGGGAACAATGACTTCAAAGGCACGGGGGGCTCCCTCTGCCTCTTCCCTCCCGTCCCTAGTCAGGCTGCTCACCAAAGTGGGGGGCCTGTGCTGAGAGAGGCCTCCACCTGCAGCCTCCTACTGCCACCCCTTGTCTGACTGGCAGGCGGGGGCTGGGGCTTCCGGCAAAAAAAAAAAACAACAAGGTATCAGAGGAGGATCCTCACAGCGTGACTCAGGCAGGGAGGACCTGCAGCTGCAGCTGTAGGCCATGTCCCGGACCCTCCACCCCAGGCTCCTAGCCCCTCTCTGGCCCATTCCCAGGAAAAGCCGGCTCCTTGGAAGGAGGCACAAAACCAGGTGGGCTTTGGAGGGAAGGCTCGCGGGGAGCTGAACAGGCTCTGAGTGGGCTGGAGGCAGCAGGAACCTGGGGCTTCAATGTGGGCTTAGAAAGGAGTTGGCTTAGTCTGGGATGGAGAGGAAGTACCAGTCCGGGGTGATGGGACAGGACAGGGCAGGATGTGGCCACTCGAGGCCACGGCACTTGGGGGCCGAGAAGAAGTGGACAGGGGAAGTAGGTGGAGTTGGGAGAAACCTGGACCAGCCCTGGGCCTGGTCGCCCTTCACACACCCAGGTCAGCTCTCCTGACCTCTCGACCGACGTGTGTCCCCACTTGAACTCTTGCTTTGCCTCACTTGGCAGGTTGTAGGGACGACCCCTCCTCAAGACGTAGAGGGACCCGGGGGGAAGGGGCGTCAAGGTCTCTGCATCTCCGGCCTCCTCCTGGGCCTTTAGTCCCTCACACCACATTCCCAGGTCCTTGATCTCAACGCCCTCGCCTGCTAACAGCCTGCTGCTGCCGTCCCCACTGTCTCAGAGCCGGACAGCGCCCAGCTCTGCTGCTCCAGCCTCAGCCTCGTGAGCCGGTCCAAGACGGTCCTGCTGGACGAGGGGAGTGTTTGACCCCAAGTACAGGTAGCTCACTGTAAACGCAAAGGTCCTCGTCTTGACGTCAACACTTGAGAACATTCTCCCCTCCACTGTGTATTGACGAGGTACTCGTCCCAGTACTGGGCATGCAGAGTGGCAGCTGGGCCTCAGCATCTCTCTAGTTTCCCGGGGCTCCCAGCCTCTGTGCCTCGCGGAGTCACCTGAACTCCTCCTGAAAACACACCCTGGAGTACTTTTGGACTCTAGCTCAGGCCCAGGAAATACTACCTCATATACACACAAAAAAGTGACTGTGACTAGTGCTGATTGGGACCAGGAACTGTTGCTCAACAAAAGATACTGTCTTTCTCCAGGGCTTTGTGCTAGTCCCTCTACCTAAAATGCCTTTTCCATCAATGGAAATGCTACTTTTCCTAAGCTCAAAACTAGCACAACCTCCTCCGGGAAGCCTTCCCGGATAACTCCCCCCCCCAAAAAATCTTACTCCTTAGGGCCCAAGGAACACCTTGAGTTTCATTCAGCTTGTTTCATAAACACTAGTATAGGTTTTCTCCTCCCCAAAGGAGACTGTAGATGGGCCCTTCCCGGTCTGTACCTGCACCCTACCACACCCAGCACGCCCAGCGGCTCTTACCCAGAGAGGTCATTCTCGATCACCATCTTCTGGAGCCCAGCCGAGACACTGCTGCTGCCTGAGCCGGGCGTAGAGGCCAAGTCAGTCCCTGCAAGCTGCCCACTGCCCGGGGTGCTCAGAGCTGTGTGGACGTCCCTCAGGATTCGAGGCAGAGGCCCCAGCTTGGATATGATGCTCTGCAAAGACATGGCAAAGGGGGCAGGTGTGAGCCAGGGGGCCACCTGGGGAGACAAAGTGCACTGGAGCCCCCGTGTTCAAAATCACTAAGCAGCCAGTCAGAGATGCAGCCTCGCCCTCCCCTGCAATCAGGTTCAGTGGGTCTGGGGAGGGGTAGGGAGCCCAGAAACGACAAATTGCATGTTTATCAGCACCCTGGATATCTCTGGGATGGGGCAAGGCCCACAAGGAGACACACTAACCTAGTCCAGGCGTTTCACCCTGGTCTGTCCTGCCTCAGGGACCCACAGAGAATCCTGGAGTTTGCCCCCGTCTCCCCAGCGGAGAGGCTTTTGGGGTGGCCCCCTCCCACGTTACCTACTCCACAGGGCGGGCTGAGGCCCAACCCACTTCAACACCCGAGTCCCTAGGGTGATGGCCCAGGCACAGAGCAGGCACTCCTGCTCACCCGTCAGACAAACAAGTGGCCAGTCAGGCAGAGGGTGGTGCCTGGGCTCGTCTGAAGCCCACTCTCCTAGTTTAGACCGATGGTGGTAAAGCTTCTAGGCCAAGCGGGTGGTTGCGGGGTGGGGGGGAGGGGCGACTCTGCCTTCATCTGGCTTATGTCCTGGCTTCCACCGACGGCTATGCGCAGAAAGCAAGCATGAAAACTCATGTGGTCCACAGAGGGGAGACGTGAGCAGCAAACAGCTCGACTTTAAATCCTGCTGCAACAATGTCAGCCCTGACGGCTGCAAACCACCGTCCGTACCTCCCGCCTGGTCATGCAGGCGTGGGGGATGGTGGCCCCCAGCACAGAGAATCTGGAAGTGATGGCAGAGTGACAGGTGTTGGCAGCTGTGGAGGAAGACAGGGCTCTGAGCCTCATTTCCATTGCTCCCTCCTGGGTCTCTCAGAGCCAAAGGGCAATGGACATAAAGGAGCAGAAATGATTGCAACGGCCGTTCACAGTGAAAAGCTGGGACTGATCTGAGTGTCCAGTGAATTACATGGTGCAGTCACGTGACTGGACAGTCAGTGCCATTAGAAAGGTCACAGTGGTGTGTGGCATGTATGGCTGGGGAAAGATGCCCACGAGAGAAGAGTGAGCAACGCACACGGCAGTGCCCGCTAAGTTCCCACTTTAACAGAAAAGGGCAAGAACTGCCTGTGTGGGTACCTAACATGTGCACAGAAATACCTAAAGGCCGCACACCAGAGCACCCTGAGTGCTCACCCCTAAGGATGGGGCGGGAGCAGGAGGCCTTCCAGGTCTGGTTCAGCAGCAGCTACTTTTGTAATCAGTCCTGAATATTCACTGGAAGGACTGATGCATATTAAAAAGCAGAGACTTTACTTTGCCAACAAAGGTTCATCTAGTCAAAGCTACGGTTTTTCCAGTTGTCATGTATGGATGTGAGAGTTGGACCATAAAGAAAGCTGAGCATTGAAGAGTTGATGCTTTTGAACTGTGGTGCTGGAGAAGACTCTTGAGAGTCCCTTGGACTGCAAGGAGATTCAACCAGTCAATCCTAAAGGAGATCAATCCTGAATATTCATTGGGAAGACTGATGCTGAAGCTAAAACTCCAATACTTTGGCCACCTGATGTGAAGAACTGACTCACTGGAAAAGACCCTGATGCTGGGAAAGATTAAAGGCAGGAGGAGAAGGGGATGACAGAGGATGAGTTGGTTGGATGGCATCACCGACTCAATGGATATGAGTTTGAGCAAGCTCCGGGAGTTGGTGAAGGACAAGGAAGCCTGGCGTGCTGCAGTCCATGGGGTCGCCAAGTCAGGCACAACTGAGCGACTGAACTGAACTTTTGTAAGATGGGCTCTCAGAGCCCTGGGGGGTAGCAGAGGTTCTGGAAGTAGGTCCTGGCAGGCCTGGCAGTTGCTGCCCAGAACCTGCCCACTGTGCAGGCTGGGCCTGCGGGGGCAGTGGAACCTAGGCCACAGGGCCTGCAGCAGTGTCAGGGGTGTTGAGAGAATGACTGTTTCAACAGATGGTCAAGGGCACTTCTGGAAAGTTTTGCAACTTGCTGCCTGACACATGGAGGCGCAGCATCTCCAGTCCATCTTTTTTGTATCAGTGGCCTTAAAATCCAGAGCAAGGACATTTCAGGAGACAGAGCTAATCTGATCATACTTCCCATGGGTAGGGAGGATAGCATGCCTTCACCCGTGGATGCCATCCACTCAGAGGCATAGCTGAGGCCCCAGTACACAGAGTGGGCTCCCCTGGAAGATGTTGGTGCATGAACGTGGCGCTCCCCACCAAGGAAAAGGGCCGAGATCCCTCCCCAGCGCATGCTGACAGGGTCTGCACTGGATCCCTGGGCTCCGGCGCCCTGGCGGGGCCTCTGATCTCTACTGCACAGGCAAAGCCTCGTGGTTATTCTGGGAGGAGCAGCCTGCAGCTTCAGTGCCCTTGGGCCCAGCCACGGCCCCATCGTGGCCCGAGTGGTCAGGCACCTGCTCCAGCTGGCTGACGGCCTCCCAGAGAAGCGAGTGCAGGCTGGAGAGCTCGCGGCCCAGGTCGATGTAGCCCTCGAAGCCGGCCGTGTTGGAGACGGTCTCGGGGTTGGAGATCTCCAGCAGGAAGCGCTGCATGTTGGTCCACTCGTGCTCCAGGAACTGGTTCATGAACGACATGTACTCTTCCTTGCTGCCGAACCTGGAGCCGAGCAGACAGGGTGAGCGCCCTGGGCCCCACCCGGGAGCCCCTCTACTTCTCGGAGACACCCTCGCCCCCTGGGCTCCCATCCCTCCACTGTGGCCGCATTCCACGCCACTTACTCCCCAGCCAGCCAACCCCCACGGTTTCAGGGTGCTCATGGCTAAGTCTGGAGACTCCTTTCTGGACTTTTTCTCCCAGGATCTGGAATGTTCTATGGCCCTCATTCCACCTTCACGGCCAGTCTCAATCTCCTTCCTCTTTCCCTGCAAATGTCTGCGGCCCCTGATGCACAACTGACTCAAGCCACACTTGGTCGGGTCTCTCTGCTGAGCCTTCCGACACGTTCCTCTTCAGGCACCTTCCTTTGTCCTCAGCTTGGTCAAGTCTGCGGTCACCTTCATCACCCCAAACATCACCCCAAACCCGCACCCTCCTCTGGGACTCCCCATCCCAAGGAGACCGATCCAGAAGCCTGGCCGTGTTCAACTGCTCCCTCTGCCTCTCCGTGAACCGGCAAGGCCTGCTGGCCTCATCTTCTGATCACCCCACAACCTACAGCCATGGCCTCCTGCATCACCATCACCTCCGGTATTATCCCTGACCCAATCCTTCCACCACTCTGCCTTTACCAGAACCATAACTCTGCTCTCCTCCTGGCCTCAGGGCTGCCAGTCTTGTTTCCTCCACTCCTGGCCCCTCTGCTGCTGGGCTGAACTTGGCAGGACTTGGAACACATGAGGGCCACCTTGCTCAAAGCCCTCTGGCAGCTCTTACTGCCCTGCCTGGCCTCCAAGTCCCTGCTGTCCTCTAGGGTGGTCTCCCACCTCTCTCGACCTAGCAAGTGACAATTCAGGAACGGCAGAGCGTCTGGTCCCTCCCTGGCCTGCACCTCCGTGTCTTTTCGTCCTGAACTCAGTTGGGGAGCGCGTCTTCTAGGAAGCCTCCCTTCTCTCTTCTTCCAACAAGCGGATAGCCCTCCTAGGAGGCCACGCCCCTGTCCATCACCGCTCTCCCTGCTGAAGTGTTGGCTCCGGGAGGGTGGGGACCAGCGGTGATTCATGGCCCAGCCCTGCGAAGGCCCGGGGCGGCTCGATCCACACCTCGTGAGAGCTGCTGTCTGAGCCAGCCCGTCTGTGTCCACCCCCTCGCTCTAAGGTACAGCAAGAACACTGAAGTGCTTCATGAACAGACGTCCTTGGCATCCTTAGACAAGGACAGTCTGGAGCCACCCGGGTGCCCAACCACAGCAGATGGGTTCAGGAGACATTGGCCCTTCTCCCTTGAAGGCATATTAGTCACTCATTTCAAAAGGAAGCTCGTGAATGTTAAGTATGTGGGAAAATCCTTAAGATAAAAACGTTCATTCAAAGAAGCAGAAGGAAAAATAATACCTTGCCTTATCACCCTTGAAAACTAAGGAAAGGCACCACAGGAGGGGAGCCTGGGGTGCAGAGGAGAGGGACGGAGGGAGGCAGGGCTGAGGAGGCAGGGACAGGCTCCAGCCTGCCGTGGGGGGGACATGGCACTCACTTCGCAAAGTTGGCCAGGTTCTGGGTGACTTTGGCGATGAGGGTGAGTGTGCGGGCGGTGCGGTCGTCGGGGTACTCCTGCAGCAGGTTGAAGAGTGAGGGGGACATGATGGCCGGGCAGAGGAAGCGCAGGAACAGAGAGGCGCTGATGAGCCGCTCGCTGATGTCCGGCCGGCCGCGGCTGCTGCACTCTTGCCGCCAAGAGGCAAACACCTCCTTGAGCTCCCGGGGGAAGACGCTGTGTGGGGACAGGTCATGGGGGGTGGAAGGGGGGAGTCAGTCGCCAGGCCAGGACCAGAGCAGGGAGCTGGTTCTGGGCCTGATGGAACTGTGTCTGTCCCATGCCCACCCTGATGGCTACATGACGGCCCAATGCCCAAGCTCTCTGAGCCTGCTCCTCCGCCATCCACTATCCGCTGGGCAGGGACGCTGGGAGAGCCAGGCCAGCACAGGGCAGGGATGCCCAGGCCGCAGTTGGTGGGTCTCTCAGAGGGGCTGAGTGAGAGGGGACATCAGCACTGGGGCCAAGCCCCACGGGGCTTCACCCCTGCCCCACCCGGCAGGAGTGCAGTCTTGGGCAGAGGGAGGGACACACGGCACAAACAGCATTGCTCCTCGGTTCCTGTCCCCGGCTTCTGAGGTGGACCCCCACCGCTCCAATAATGTTACAGGATCTGAGGTTCTCAGCAGGGCTGGGTGATCAGGACGAGGGGCAGATCCTAACCACAGGTTAAGAACACAGCTCCTCGCTAACTCGGGTGTGGAGGGAAGCGGGGGCAGCGACCTCCCTAGGCTGACCTGGTGAGGGTGGGCAGGGCTCTCAGCACCTGTCTGGGGGCTGTCCCCCCTGAGCACCTCCACCCTGCCTCAGCGAGGCCCCACCAGGCCAGCCTTTCAGAGGCCTTCCTATCTTTTTCACTCTGGAAGATGGGTGCTCTCTGAACCCTGCCTACACCTGGCTCTCCCACTAGCTCCAGGGTGCTCTGCCCCAGGGCCTGGCCCTCCCCAGGCTTCCGTTTCCTCACTCCCGCAAGGGGAACAAGGCCACCCCTGCTGAGTTTACACAGCCATCTATCCAAAGGCGGGGACCCCCAAGGCCTTAAGCCGCTTTGATCAGCTTGAAAAGCTTTTGCCCAACAAGCCCAGCAGACTCAGGCAGTGAACGTGGCTGAACAATAAGGATGTGGCCAGAGAGGAAGTGAGGGCAGGTGACCTTGAGCCCTGGCCCCCGAAGCGCCTGGCACAGGCCTGGGCAGGGGGCAGGCACTAAGTGATAACATCTATCAACAGCCTCGTGCAGAACTGAGGGGCCTGCACAAAGGCCAGAAAGAGGAAATGGAAAACCATTGTCCACGGATACGTTTCCCCGTGTCCCACACCCGGCCCGCCCTGGGTGAAAACACAGCCCAAGGGTGGGAAGTGTGTTCCAGACCTCAGACTCTCTGGTTGTCCCTCCTGGCCCGGTGCCAAGGGTCATTTTCAGCTCAGCCCAAAGGGCCAGGGAGGCCCCAGTGAGCACCTTGTGTAACCGCGGGGCAGGGGGACCTGGGCCGGCAGTGTGGACCCCACCAGCTCTGCCCTGACCCAAGACTGTCGCTCTCCTCACAGGCCTGCCTCTGCCTGTGCCTGTCCTTCGGGAGCAGCTAAACCAGGTCCTTCTGGTGCCCAGCACAGGGGTGCTCAAGGCACCCTGACGGGAGCAGAGCTGTGAGCCAGGGTGGCTGCGGGGGTAAGCTGACTGTCTCTGGTGACATAATAAAGAAGAGCCATAAAGGGGAACCAGACATAGGCCTTCCAGCAGGACAGGAAAGAACACGACCAAAGAGAGAAGCAAGCTACGGCCGGAGGTGGGACGGGGGAACGGGGCCAGGAGAGCCACTCGGGTGGGGAAGGGAACGTAGGTCCTGAGCTGGAGCACTGACCAGGGGAAAAACCTGGGCAGCTCCTCCAGTGTGAAAATAAAGCCACTCCTGGGGGCTGGTAGCATGGTCCCCTGGACAGTCACGCAGCCATCTCTGATGAGGCTGTACCAGCTCAGTGGCCACCATTCACACGTGCTGGGATGTTCATCTTGCACGGAATGGCCCGGGACTGACTGTGGCCCAGACTGCAGTCCTGTAAGAGCAGCCTGCCCTGCACACTTCTGCTCCTCTCGGGGGCCGCCGGGGCCCACAGAACTCGGTCCTAGTAAAGCCCAGTCCTCTTCCTCGGTTCTCTACGGTCCCAGCAGGAGGCCCACCCAGTGTCCAGGCCCCACACAGGTGCGTGCTAGGGCCATCCCAAGCCTGTGACCTGAGCACCAGCTTCCCTGGCCAGGTGAGGCATCCCAGGTGAAGCCATCCACTCACCCAGGGTTGCCTGAGCAGAGCCTTGTGCGTCTGGCTTCTTGTCCAGCCGTAGCACCTACAGTGGTGCCAGGCAGTACCCACTGTCCAAAATGTGTAAGGGACTGCCGGGTCAGAATCCTCAACAATGCACAGACCACGTCCTGCCCACACACTCTGGAACACTCCGATGTCTGAGCCCAGAAAGGACCAGCTGGACTCAGCGGGGTCAGGAAGAAGGTGGGTTCCAATCCCAGGGCCCTGACTCTGAAGCTGTGTTACCTGCCCTCTCCCTGTTAAACCTCAGCTCTCTTGTCGGGAATGACAGAGGAGGGCTCCTCACCGAGCTCTTGGGATGGGATGATGCCCACAGAGGCCAGCCCAGCGCCCAGCATGCTCTAGGCACCCAGCCTACACAGAAGGATTGGGGGAGAAGGGAGGGATGCGGGGTGGGACCCTGGGCAGCAGAGGCCGAGTGGGCGGGGGGGGGCAGCGCTAACCAGTAGGAGTTGATGATTTTGCAGAAGGCCAGTTCGCAGCACATCTTGAGGTTGCCCTGGTGCTCGGGGAGGTCAGCGGCCGAGCACTTGCTTGGGTCCACTTCACAGTTCTCGTCCGACTCGTATAGCGCTTTGATGAACTCTCCTGTGGCCGAGAGGGCAGGAGGGGCGGTGAGGACCCAGTGGGCATGCCCCACCCTGACCCTCTTGCCCCCAGTCGGCCCACACCCCCTACCTAGCGCGTCCTGCAGGTACTTCTGGCCCACCAGCTTGAGGTACTCCTCGATGGCCTTGGTGGCCAGCGTGTTCTCCCGGAAGATGAGGTGCTCGTTGTCCCCACAGCGGTCCACCTCTGACATCATCAGGTCAGTCAGGAAGTCCTGTGGAGCCAGGTGAGGAGAGTGGACTTGAGCAGGCCTGGCAGGTAAGGCCCCAGGGGTCCAGACCTGCGCTCCCTGGCCAGAAGCCCCTGCTCTGTGAGGCTGCTCCATCGCCAAGCTGCTGGGTCTCACCTGCGGGGGCTTCTGGGGCATGAGAGCAGGGCAGCCTGAAGAGGGGACGTGGTGACACCTGAGCTGGACCCCGGATCAGGGAGGCAAGAGCCCCCGCATCATGGCCAGACCCGTGGGACTCAAATCTCTGCTCAGCCCTGCCCCAGCCTGGCAGGGTGACCGAAAAGAGTACCCCCATCCCAGGGCTAAAGAGGACAAACAGGCTGCCCTGCCCCCTCATACAAGCAGCTATGACCGTCCACCCCTCACTGTGATGAGGTCTCCCACGCCAGACAAGGGCTTGTTCTGTGCAGCCTCACGAGGAAGGAAGACAAGAGGGAGAGGCAGGCCAGCTGCCCTGGAAGGCAGTGAGCTGGGGCTCAGACAGAGGGAGATGAACCTCGGCTTGGGTGGGAAGGTGGCCTGGCTACAACACAGCTCCCGGGCAGACCCAGGAGGGAGCCTGAGCCCACGCCTTCCCTTCTGACTGCAGGGCGGCTCACAGGAACCTGCTGCACCCCTCCAGGTGGAAACACCCCCACCTCAGAGGCTGTGCCTCCTCATGCCCACGGCCAGGCTTGTGACCTCGGGAGAAGGCAGGCAGGAGGCAGGGACCCGGGGGCAGTGGGGGCACAGGGCAGGGGCTGGCCAGTGCAGAGGCTGGGTGGCTGGTGTTGCGCTGGGGCTACTGATGCTCCAGAAATGCCTCACCTAACATGCCCAACTTCAGGGCCCTCTGAAATCACAAGTGGGCCTTGAAATACAGAACCGAACTCTGGGCCCTGGAGATCTGGTTGGCCAATGGAGAAACAGGAGGGCCGGGGTCGGGGAGTGGCAGTCCGTCTCTCCAGAGACCACACAGCCTGAGGACCCTTCCCGACCACTGGTGACCTCTAGGGCCTCCTTCTCTGAACAAAGAACAGCAGATGTCAGTGCTGCGCGTACTGCTCTGCTCATGCCCACAGCCCTCCTGAGCTCCCGGGGTAGGTGCGAGGCCCAGGCGGGGGTGAGGAGGAGCTCTTCTTAGAGCCAGGACCTGGCTGGGGGTAGTGGGGGGGAAACAGGCACAGAACAGGAAACTGACCTGTCCAAGGCCACACAGCTTACCGGGACCAAATCTGGCCTGATTGTCTTGTTATCAAGGGCCCATTTCTCCTACTGCAGGGAGTGGGGGGGCGGGGCGGGGGGAGATGACAGGGGGCAAAGCACACCCATGGCCCTCTCCCAGGACTCGGAGCCCTCGGCACGTGCTCTGGAGAGAGGCATCTCACCCCTTAGCTCCCCAGGGGCTCAGAGCTCAGATGCACCTCACCCCAGCAACCTGATGTGCTGCTGGGGAGCAGCACCCAACAGAAGGTCCGCTGAGGAGCTAGAGCCCCGGCTTCCGTCTCCTTCCACAGTGAGCACCCTGATTACTCCTGTCTCAGCTATGAACCTGAGAGCAAAGGTCCCTTCAGATCAGAGTCAGCCTCCCAGGCCAGCCCAGCCCTCGGGGGCCGCTTACTGAAAGGACAAACCTAGAGGCAGAAAGGCGGCCGCTGGAGCCCCTGCTGCCTCCCTTGGTCTCCCTCTGGTCTCCCTCCCTCTCCAGGAGAAGAGGTGGTCCAAGCACAGAGGAACGGAGTGCCCCGTGCCCATGGAGAAGTACCTCTCCTGGTCCCCCACCATGAGCCCAACGGGCAGGGGCTCTGAAGGGCCCAGAGGAGGCCAGGGCCTTCTGGATCAGGCAGAGAGAGAGAATAAGAGCCCTAATGGACTGCACACCCGGGGCTCTGCCTGGGGGCTGAGGCCTGACCCCCAACCTGTGTCTCCCTCCAAGCCCAGGCTGAGGGCTCGGGACCTTGACCGGGGAGGGCAGTCCCTCACCCCCACCACTGCACCCCTTTTGAGCAGCTCCCTCTAGACTCCGCCAAGGCAAGGGGCAGAGCAGAACCATGTTCTGCTGTGCTGGGCAGGTAGGCCTGCGGAGCCTTCTAGAAGGAGCCGACCTGTCTGCAAAGACAAGTGAGTGGGTGGGGCTGGGTGTGGCCTGGCAGGGAGGCAGGTAGAAGGCGGTGGGGAGGACAGCAGGGGCCCTCCAGCCCTGGAGCAGGGCCTGCTGGAGGGCTCGGGCAAGCTTTGCTCCAGGGGGCTCCAGGGCTGGGGCAGCTGCCCTCCAAACAGACAGCTGCGACAGTGACTGTGTGCCCCGTGTGCGTGCACTGGGAGTTGGGGGGAGTCTGGGGCTCAGACAGCGGCTGCACCCTGGCCATCACCTGCTGCAATGTGTGATAACTCAACAAACCAGACGTGTGTCTGGGTCACTGGGATCCATGTGCCGGCAGAGGTGGGCCTCGTGGCCTGCTCCCCTGGAGTCTCAGGGAGGGGCCGGCCCTCTGGGGCAGTGGGGAGGCACAAAACCCACTTCCTTGCTGCCAGCCGTGTTGCAGACCACGGGCTCCATACCCGCCTCTGGAATCAGCTCCAACCACGGAGGGGGTGCACAAAGCCCCCATCCTTCAGGATGCAGCTCCGGATTTGGCCAGCTCCAGATTGAGGGGGCCCACCTAGCTATGACTGGGGCCTCCAGCAGAGCTGAAATCCATGACGTGGACGCGGGGACCGGCAGGTCATCTGGCGCCTGTCCCCCAGCCTTCCACGGGGCCTGCGGGAGGTGGCGTCCCACCTGAGGCCCGGGCACCTACCTTCACCTTGCCCGTGCTCTGCAGGATGTGCACCAAGGCTGACGCCATCTCCTCCTTGGTCTTGGCACTGAGGATGGGCTCGAGGGCGGCGCAGAGCCCCAGGTAGTGGTTGGTGATGTGCTCGGCGAACTCCTTGTACATCTCCATGGGCAGGATGGTGATGGTCTGGTAGCGTGCCTTGATGCGGATCATGGGCCCGGGGCCCTTGCCGCCCTTGGGGTTGGGCGTCACCACCGGGTACCACTTCTCCACGAACTGTCGGCCGGCCACGGAGGCGGCGGGCAGGCTCACCAAGCCCAGGTAGCTGCTGCGCTCCTTCTTCTTCTTCTTGTCGGTCTCGCGGTACAGGTGGACGGTGACTGTGCGCAGGGGCGGCAGGTTGTGGAACTCGAAGTGCTCGCCCCAGAAGACGTTGTCGGTCTTGAGCTTGCCCGTGGTGCGCGCGTACAGCACGTCGTCCAGGCACAGCTCGCACAGGTACTTCTTCTTGGCCGGCAGGTCCTTGGCCTCGATCACCCACAGCTTCAGAATGTGCTCCACACGCCGGCTGTTGTCCTGCACACGCATGGGCGGGGAGAGGGGCACAGTTACCAGGAGCCCGGCGCCTGGCCCCCTGCCCAGCCCGGAGCTGGGAAGAGTGCTCAGAGCTGGTCAGGGCCAGCTCTGGAGTCTGAAGGACATGGGGCCGGATCTCTGCTCTGCCTCATACACTACTAGCTCACTGACCTTGGGCAAGCAACCATCTATGATCATCTAAGCCTTAAGTCCCTCTGTCATGCAAGTCACAAGCTGAGAGCAAATTAAGAGGCCAGCGTGACACCTGGCACGCGGCGGCCGTTAACTGGCTCTTGGGAAGCTTGCTGGTCCACAGAGTCACATGGAGACAAGTACTGCTGAGGTCCTTCCTCAGTGATGGCATGGTGACCAGGACTCAGCTCCAGGCCGAGTCGGCCAGAAGCAGTGATGACAGCTGGGGAGAGGCCTGGGGGCAGTGGGAACACTGGGCAGTGGGTGCCAGCCTGGGCCGGCAGTGCTTGCCTGGAGGAGGGGACTGGTGGCTAAGCTAGACTCGGAGGGCTAGGCAGGCATTGGCCATGGTGGGGAAGGGGGCACAAAGAGGTCCAGACAGAACACCGACATCCCAAAGGCCGACCCTGGGTTCTCTGGCCTGGCCTCCCCAGTGTGCAGCTCAGCCTCTTTCTGAGCCCAGCACTATGGCCCACTCCGGCCCCAAGCACACCCCGGTCCCAGCCCCCTCCAGAGCCCCCGCCCTTGGCTCTCTCGAGTCGGAGCCTGTGCTCTGCTTGGGGTGCAGCTTCTACCCCGCGCTCTGGGGTCTGGGGACACAGGCCCACCTTGTTGGGATGCACGGCTCGCCGCAGGTTCTCCATCCACTTATCCCGCTCGGCTGCTGACCGGCAGGAGAAGCACTTGCTTCCTGAGGACGTCGTCACCTGCGGGGGCAGCACAGTGTCACGGGGAGGGGGAGGGACGATGGAGGACCTCCAGGGCTGGGGCAGGGGGAGGGACACTGGCTGCCAGGTCTGACGGCACCGCAGCCTCAGGGAGGAGGCAGGACGAGATGCACGGTGCCCCCTGGATTTTATGTTTGCAGGTAGTGCCCCAAGGCCTGTGGTCCCAGAGCAGGATGGTGACAGGACAGTGTCCAGCCTCGTGCCAACTGGCGCTTGAGTCCTGCCTCGGGGCCCTCTGTCCTCAGAAAAGCATCTCTCTGAGTCCACGCTCATTCTCCTGGAGATGGTGGAGACAGAAGGCACGGGCTCCTGCATGAATCGGAGGACCCTGAGGTCTCCCTCTATCGCTGGAGCCACAGGCACCCCGGAGACAACCGCGGGTCAGCCTCAGGGTTGCCTTGGTCCTCAGCTGACAGCTGCTGACGATGCTTCTCTTGCTGAATGTGATGGCAGCGGTGGTCACAAAGGGCTAACCTATTTGAGGCCGGACTACAGAACCGAGAATGGACTCTCTGGGTGTGCTGGGCCCTGGAGTCTGTCCTGGAACCCTTACCCTCCCTGCCCTGTCTGGCTTGCTCATCCTCCCATCTTCTCTGGGAGAGGAAGCCCAGCCCAAGCTGCTCCTAATCTGTCCCGCTGTCCCCTGCACCTTGCTGAGGGCCCTATCTAGCCATTCATGGGCCATACAAGACACAGCATCTCCTGCTTTACACAAGTGGGCAACTAGCATCAGGCGCCTCCAGCCCCAGACAGAGAAGTCGGAGCCCAGGAGGATTCCAGTAGGGCCAGGAGTCCTGAACCAGAAATAGCACCCAAGGGGGCACAGGGCTGGGGCAAGGCGCCAGGTACCACCCCAGTCTCCCCTGGAGCTGGGGGCGCCAGGAGGTTGCCACAGCAATTCCATGCTCATGCCTCTATCGGAAAGCTCCCCTATTTATGCAAGATCGTCGGGGGTGGGAGGCTTCCCAGAGACAGAGGTGGGAAGAGAAAACGAATAATTAGAGAAGCAATTAGGAACTCCCAGGAACACCTGCGACATTAGTTATCCAGATCCTGACTTGGCCTCGTGAGCTCTGACATCTCTGGGCCAGATTCCCCGTCTACACGAGGCACTGGACAGGGATCCCCAGGGAACAGCCTGGCCGGGCGGGGTAGCAGCCCCTCTGCCCTCACACCTCGGGTCACAGAATGGCGGGGCATGAAAAGATCCTGGCTCTTATTATGCAGAGGCCAGAGAAGGGGGTGCTCTCTCCACGCCCCCACACCACACTGGAGGGGTTTTGCAGAGAGGTGAGCAGGCTTGAGACTTCCACATACGCCCTGGATGTCCCTTCCACCGACTCGGGACTCCTGCACAACCCCACGCAGGGGACAGTGCTGGTCAGTCTCCAAGGAGACCACGAGGCAGGAATGAAGCCCCCATCTCCCCGCTCCACTTGGTCTCTTGGGAGTCCAAAAGCTCTGACAGTTTCTGGCCACTGCCCCCGAAGAGTGGAGGCCACAGGACACTCCAGGAGGGCGGCTGAAGGAGACCTGGCCTCCTGCAGGAGGACACCTGGGCCTGCCCCGCCCCGCCCCGCCCCGGACCCACCTCGAAGCAATAGTCCTGGCCCAGGATGCTGCTGTGCACCGGCTTGATGACCACCTCCTCCTCCATGCTGAGGTCCAGCGCCTCCACCGCGCTGCTGGGGCTGAGCAGGGACTCGTGGGAGCGAGACTCTTTCAGCCTGGGCATCAGATGAGACCTGGGGGCGGGCAGCAGGGGTGTCAGGTCAGCCTGCCCTGTCCCCTCCCTTCCCCTCTTCTCCCAGGAGGCCTGCCCAGAACCCCCTGCAGAGGCCATCACACCCCTCAACGCCCACAGTCCTTTCTGTCTTGAGGCAGATTCGAGTGTGGGGGGTGATGGTGGTGCTGGAGTCAGAGACCCGCAGGGAAGAGGAGACCCGACCCAGGCAGCCTTCCAGGGTTGGGTACCTTCCCCAACCCCCACCCCCGCTCCCCCTGCAAGACAGAAGCAATCGCCCTGTCCCAACATTTCTCCAGGCCACCACTGCCGACGGAGCCCTTTCGCATACCCAGGACACCCACCCGCTGGCCCCAGGTGAGGCAGGTGTGCCGTGGGACTCTGTGTTCCCTCCTTACCCCCGAGGACCATGAGGCTCAAAATGGAAGGGATGGAGCCATCTCTGCAGTGCTGAGAGGCACTCAGTGAGCGCTAAGAGGCACACAGGGTGCACGCACTGGGGCTCAGGGGCCACGCCAGGGGCAGGGGGCCCAGCACAGATGGATCCTGACAGACTGGCCGTGGACCTGGGTCCACTGTCACCTGCTGTGTGGCCCTGAGCAAGTCACTTCCCTGAGCCTCGGTTTCCCCTTTCCACGGAAAGCATATCAGATGCGACCTGGTGCTTGATGGAAGTCCACCCAGAGAGGCAAAGGTCCCTTTCCAGAGTCAACAGGACACAGCAGGAAGACACCGGGGCCCTTCTCCCACAGCCAGGGCACAGGAAAAGCCAGAGGACCAGCCAGGCCTGCTAAGACCACCCCAGGGCAGAGGCTGGGCCGGCCATGGCCCTATGCAGGTCCAAACTCTGCCCTTAGCTCACCTAGACCTCCCCAGCTCCAACACCCTCCAGCCATTCAGCTCCTGGCCTCCAAGGGTTAAGCCATCACCTCTCCCTGCCTCCCACTAAAAAAGACCCTCCCTCCCGCAGGTCAGTGAGGCATGGTAGGACCACCACACGTCTCCCCTCAGGGCACACACCCTGGAACCCATTTCCACAAGCACCTGCAGTAAGAGAAGCTGAGGCCCCTAAGTGTGGACCCAGGAGTTCAGAGATGAGCTGGACCGGCCCTACCCAGAGGGCATCACAGGCTGACTGACAGAGACCACCCTCCAGCCCCAGCACTGCATCTCCCCTGGCAACTGTCCTCTTGCAGGCGCGGCATGGGAGTTGGAGCTGGAAATGGGATCTCAGCTCTTGTGGAGCCCACAGCCACACCAAGAGACCCAGTCAGGCTCCCCCTAAGTGCTCCCCCTTGCCCAACAGGAGGCAAGCACCAGGCAGGGCTCCGGTCGGTAGCTGGAGCAGAGCCAATGCCCTCAGGCAGGACTTCTGAAGGCTCCCAGGTGAATGGACCAGAGAGAAGCTGAGAGACAGGCTTAAAACCGATTGGAACCCACCCAAACCTCCCCAGGACCCACTCGAGAACTAAGGCCAATGGCATGCACAGCTGTGGTGCCCCTGCACCTCCAGTGCCCTCTCTGGGAGGCAGCACTGCGTACACGCAGACACACACACACACTGCCACGCCACTCCCCTCGAGGCGCTGACAGCCTTCTTACCATGACGAGCCCCCCAGGTCCTGCTCGACTGGCCCAACCTCCTTTCCCCTCCCAGAGACGACCAGTGCTGTGGGTGGAGCTGCCGTCCACTGAGCTGAGATTCCACCCTGGGCCTCCCTCCTGGAACGCGGCTCCATACCTCAGTGAAATGCCCTGCCTCAGACGCCAGGGAAATCACCCAGCCTCCGACGGGCCGGGACTCAGGCCCCCAGACCAGCTGTCTGGGGCTGAAGACCCAGCCCATCGACCAAGATCGGGCTGCTTTCTGGCCCAGCCCGGAAACTCCTGCCAGGTAAGATGCTGGGAGTGGAGGGGGTGGAGCACAGATCCAGGAAGTACGGGGAGGAGCTGGTAGGCTGGGGCCGCCTCCTGCCTGGGGCACCTGAACCAGCCAGCTGGGGAAAGGCAAGGGAGACTCGTTCTATGGACTGGCCCTGCCCAGGGAGACCCGGGTGGAGTGGGGGGAGTGTTCTGGCTCTACAGCCCCAGGAGACCTGGCACACCTAGGGCAGACCCCAAAGCAGCCAGAGCCTCCTGGAGCCTGTGGCTGCAGACCCCTTCTCCTCCTTCCCCACCATCCTGCTCCACGAACATGCCCCGGCTGGCCCGGGCCTCACTGGGAAGGTTCCTGATGGCACGGAGGTGCTGTGGGCAGCTCACAGCTGAGGCATCCTGGGCCAGCCCTGACCCTCCCCACCTCCCAGGGAGTCTCTCAGTGGCAGGACCTGGAGCCCCCACCCAGCCCCTGCAGCCCAAGCTGACCAGGAGGAGGAGGGGTGGGGGCGGGGTCCTGGGAGGCCCAGTGGCCACTCCTAGATCTCCCAGGTGCTTCTGGGACAGAAGTCAAGGGCTGGGCTCTGACCACTGCCCCATAATGGGGAGGCCCAGTGGGCCTGTGCTCTCTGACTCTCATGCAGATGCTTAGTCTTTCCTCTTACCTGAAGCCTACCTGCCCCCGAGCTCCCCATAAGGCTCGTGGGGGAAAGGGGCACCTATCCGTCAGGCTCTGGCATGCAGCTCTGGGCCCCGAAGGGAGCCAGTCTGCTGTGCCCCTGCAGGGTGGGACCTCCTGGCAGAAGGAGTCTGTCCATGGAAGTGACTGATAAGATGACTGACTGGGGCTCAGGGAGGGGAAAAGGTCACGTGGACACTTCCTGGACCCAGGAGGCCCACCTCACAGCCTAAGAACCACCTCTTCCAGGAAGCCGGCCAGCTCTGTTCCAGGCCCACAGCACAGCACCCCTAACATTCCACTCAAGGACTCCAGCCCCATCCATCACCACGGCAGGTTTCAACCCAGCCCACCTCTGCTCTGGCCAGCATTGTTGAGCACTTCCTTTCTCACCTCCAGCCCCTGCCTTGTCCCAGGTGGGCCTGAAGCCCATCCCGGGAGGGAGGGAGGGCACAGGCCATCAAAGGCTGCCAGACTCCACAGGGGCAGCGAGTGGGCACAGTGTCCCTTCCCAGGAAGCTTGGTAAGGTGATGAGACGGTGCCTGCTCCTGCCCTGCTCATGGGCGCCCACCTCCTCTAGGTCAGGGCACTCGGCTGATGACATTCCATGGCGCACAATTCTGCCAGGAACACTCACCTGACCATTTCACAGAAAGGTAAGATGGGCTCGGGGAGCGGCAGTCCCTGCATCTGCCCAGGGCTCCTGCGGGCAGGGGGACTGGTTGGTCTGGGAGCCCTGCCCATGGCTGTCCCGTGTGGTATGGGGGCCTGGGCTCAGAGACTATCGTATGCAAGGCCCACACCTGGGTCAGGCCCTTCCTCGCTGCCCTGAGGCTGGGGTGGGAGAGAAGGTGGCCCAGCACGCCCACGGCATGGCCTCCCCCAGGGACCTCTCATGGGCTCTGGGGACCAGAGTCTCGGTCCTTGGTGAGATGGCACGGAAGAGGGCAAAGGCCTTCGCAGGGGGCTCTGCCTGTGCAGGTTACTCCCACAGCCCAGGTTTGGGTTACTTCTCACCCAACCCTGCCAGGGACGCCACATGACCACAGCGTGTCAGAAAGGCTACAGAACCGGGTCTCACCACCGGGCTGTGGGCTCTGCGTGCCTGGCCCTCCTCACCGGCCTGGCCTGCCCTGGGCTGTGCCCGCAGGCGACACCACACACAGCGCTTGGCTGAATCCTCACAGACTGAGGGGTGGACACTGACCTGACCCCGGAGCGGCCTCCCCCGATAAAGCAGGTGACCTGCCCACGGTCTCAGCTCCCTCCTGGTGTCACTTCGCACCCCAGCAACCCCTACCCCCAGGGACCCTTTTCCTTATCTGAAACAGAAACGACTCTTTGTCTCAAATGGAAATAAATGGTAACAAGCACAGAGGATGGTTTGCAGGGAGAGGCACTCTCCAGGCGTTGGAGTCATGAACAGAGGGTTTCCCATCAAGGCCATATAAGCTCAGCTGCAGCCCTGCTGGCCAGGGTCCACCTCACCCTGGGCTCCTCTTCCCTGGGAGTCACAGTTCTCTCAGGCAGGCCTCCTTGGCACCCAGCAAAACCTTCAACACCCAGCAAAAGCACCTCTTCTTCCAGGCAGCCTTCCCAGACTCCCTGGGCAGAGATGGACCCCGAAACCTGACATTTATCATGCTGTGCTGGAAGGCCCGTGGCAGAGCAGACCCTCGCCAGGCAGGAGGCTCCTCATGGGGAGGGCAGCATCTGGAGCAGGGCTAAGATTCAGGGCCCCGGAGTTCCAGGACCAAGGCCCCGAGGTCAGCTGAGTCATGGGGAGGGAAGGAGGGCGGCTGGGACGGAGGAGAATCTGCTCTCAGCCCTGAGACGCTGGTGAGCAGAAGCGGCAAAGCGACCCAAGCGCTGGTCAGGGGGGCAGCTGCACCCCGAGATCGTCCCAGACCCAGCTGATCTCTGGACCCTCGGCAGCCCCCAGCCCCTGGAGGTCCCCATGTCCCCCTTTCCCCACCTGGGCCAGCTGCTCAGGAGGTCTTTACCTGTACTCTCCATGCATGGAACCCTCACAATTCCCCGGAAGGAAGAATCGGGGGAGGCCACGATTCTCAGGCCACGGGCAGGAGAGGCAAGGCCACAGGGGAGGAAGACTGCCCTGCCCTGCCCTGCCTCTGAGAGGTGTGTTGGTTCAGGCCCAGGGGCAGTTGAGGGGGATGGCACCCTCGCACCGGCTGGGCCCCTCTGCCCTGCCCCTGCAGTCTCATAGTGCTTCAGCCTGGGGTTGAGCCCTCCCTGAGACTCTACCCCCACACCACACCCCCAGCAAGTGACCCAGGCTCTCCTCTGCAGCAGGTCCCAGGCCAGCCGGAACGCCCACCCTCCGGCAGCCTCTGTCTGAGCTGTCTCCTGAATGCGTCCCACCTCCCCTCCAGTCTCTCTCACCCGACGACGGCCTTCTTTCTCGGCCTTCTAAGCCCAGTCTGAACGTGGCCATTATCACACCGTCCCCGGTCTCCCTGGACAGATGAGCGCTCACATCCAGGCCAGGTGGCTGAACACCACTCCGCACACTTTCCCACCTGACTCCTTACCCGATTCTCATGAGAACCCGTCAGGACCGAGGGACTGCACCTCAGAAGGGCCAGGCAGCTCGCCCAGGATGGCACAGGTGGCAAGTGGCTGAGGGGGACCCGAGCCCCACCCGGCAGCCTCTGAGCCTAATGGCATCCGCTCGAGGCTCCATCTCCCCACTGGCAGCCTTCTGGGGCCTTCTGGGGCCACAGTCAGCTGACCTGCTCACCGTGATCCCTCACTCCAGGTCAGGGAGGAAGAAACCAGGGGGCTGGCCGGGGTCGGACAGCCTGTGCCCAGGGCCCGGGGAGACATGGGCTTGCCCCAGGCGCGGGCGGAGCCGGGGCTGCAGATATGGCCGGGCCCCAACAGCAGTCCATTGTGAGGGCGGGCAGCGGGAACAAGGGGACATTGTCCTGGCTCCAGGGCCTCGGCCTTATCTGATAGCCTTCCAGCCAACCCACGAGCTGTTTTTCAACTCCATCCTTTCTTCTCTGAAAAGGTTAGTGACACATAAGTTTAGCAAATTCCCTATTATTTCAAGGAGGGAGGAGACTTGAAAATAAAACGTGTGATAATTAAAAAGCCCTATGAGACCACACGGGGAGGACGTTTCCAGCTGTGGGCGGGGTGAGCGGAGCGTGGGACTGGATGGCCTGGAAAGCCAGAGGCTCAGAATCACCTTCCAAATCTCAAAGGGGCAGAGGGAGCTGCCGTGCATGCCTCCAGCGGGCGGGGCCGGGACCAGGATGGGCTGATTCCAGCTAGACACACTGTCCCTGGGATGGGTGGGCCAGCCTGGTTTGGATTTAGAGGGGAGGGCACGCTGTCTCTGGAGGCATTTGAGGAGCTGGAAGCTTTACATATGCCAAGGAGGGGCTGCCTGCGCTGCTGGGGACTGTTGGCATAACAAACCGGCAGCGGAGTAAGCCCCAAGGGTAAACATACAGCCACACACCTGCAGCTGGCAACAGGCAGGAGCCTAGTGTCAAGGGTGCCGGGTACAGGAGCACATCCAGTCTCCATTCCCTGTGAAACATACAACCCCGAGTACTTTTAACATGTTGTCCAGGCCTCAGTGTCCCCGACTCTTAAGTGGGGAGAGCTGACATACCTTCCTCCCAGGGCTGCTGTGAGGTCAACTGAGACAAGGCTGGGGAGCCGGGGTCAATGCCAGTGGCCACAGCGGTTACTCAGGCCGGCCCCTGCTCTATTCAATGCTTCATGCCAGGCAGCCTTGTAAGGAGCAAGGGCGCAGCTGTGAATAGGCCGATTAAGGGTTACCTGTGTTGTATCAAGGCTGACGTTTCTAGGGTAGCTGACGCTTCTGATGTCTGAGGTGGCAAGGTGGGGGGTTTGTGGGCAATTCTCTGTTCCTTTCCCCTGACCACTCAAACCTCCTACCTTCGCCAGGCCTGTTTCCCCCACCCACAAACAAACTGCACCTACCCAAATGCTCTGGGATGCTTTCAAAAACAAACACCCCCCTACCCCAATAAAAACTCTTAACTTCCTAAAGTGAAAGGCTGAAAGAGGGTGTCTGGAGGGAGCAGGAGACCCCACGGAGGGGCCACGTAAACCCCTCTGCCTGGGACTCTGAGCACAGACTCCCCCAACCTCTCACTCTCCTGCCTGTGTGGTCTTGGGTCACTGCCCACAGCCAGGCCTGGAAAGGGCAGACACCCCGGACAAGGTTGGTCTCTACGGAGGAGGCACCCACTGCAAGGCTGGCAGGACCCGTGGACTCTAGAATCAGGTCAGAACATGCCAACCATGCTCCCGCCTGTCACAGGCAGGCAGGTCCAGGGAGCTGAGCCCACAGGGAAGGAGCGGGTCCTGGGCACAGTCAGGGTGAGGGCACTGACCTCCTGGGAGTCAAGCAGCAGGACACAAATAGGGCAGCCCCCCCCACCCCGTCCGCGCTACACACACACCCAGGACACCCAGCAGGGTCATCTCTTCCCCAGGCCCGGCCTGCCCTGTTGGCCTGGGAACCGCTGGGGTCCCAGGGGCAGGGAGAAGAATGCAGCTGTCTGGTGGTCCCCAGGGCCTTGGGGAGACAGAGCCTGTCCTTAAAAGGCAGGGAGGTTGGCTGCCTTTGGCTGCCTGGCCTGGGAAGGTTTCCTGGGATGACAGCGCCTGGAGGCATGGCCCCTTTCAGCCAGGGTTCTCACCATCCAAAGCCAAGGGGCAGATGCCAGCTGTCACTGGAGCTGGTGTGACCCCGTCCCCGCGCACACTGAGCTGGGAGCTCCCTGGGCTGGGAGGTGCCCGGTCTTTGGCCTCACTCCACCCTGGAAGCCTATGCCTCCCTGACACTGCAGGGCTGAGCTGGAGGAGGAGGGTCCATGCCCGTGACCGAGACAGAAGGCCAGGATGGCTCATCATAGGCCACGGCTCCATGAAGCCCAAAGCCTGGCTCCCGTGGTGCCCTGTGTACACGGAATGAGTGATGCCACAGCAGCCTGCACTCAACAGACACAAAGTGCCTACCATGTGCCCGACTCTGTTACAGGTATTCTTCCCAAGGTACACACACCATCGGATGGCCTTCTCCCAACCGCTCTGCATGAAAGGAGGGATCACCCCAGCACGAAGGGGGTAAAGAACTCAACTAGACCTAATGAGCCCTGGCTCATGGGGCAGCCCTCCTTGGACACAGCCTGTCAATCTACAGGACTGGACGCAGCAGGCTTCAGGACACCAGAGGAAACTGAGGCTGGGAGAGGAGGGGCTTAGCCGGGGGCGCAGCGTCAGGAAGTGAAAGATGGGAGCCCAGTGGCCCAATTGGCCTCTGCTGGGACAGTCTGGTACCCACCCCACACCAGGCCAGGCCAGGGCAGGCCTGGAGGTCGGGGATCCAGTCAGCCTTGCACCCTGGCAGGGGCCCGGCCTTCTCATTGGGAGGGGAGGGGAACCTGGCCGGTGCATCCTGGGCTCCTTCCTCTTCCTCTCCGCCTTTGATCTGCCTGGATCAGCAGGGCCCTGAACAAGTTCTGACCTCTCTCCAGGCTGCTGCTTCTTCACTTCAGAGACTATGACCAAACCCCCAACATGTCAACTCCCCATTAACGTAAGGGGCCACATGCTAACCACATCCACTCCTCCTCCCGCCACCTGCAAGCCGGTCAGCGATACCTCCTTCCTGTTGGTCACCTGACCCACAACGGTTTGGGGTGAGACCACCAACATGAGTGGTGTTGATGGCAGGGACCCCCCCAAGCAGGAGGGGCGCCCCTCAGCATCTTGCCCTTCCCCCATGCCCCCTTTCTAATTCTGCAGCATAATGGACTTTTCAGAGAACATTCAGGAACACATTTACCTCCCCACATCCCCACGTCATTTTGAGGAGGGGTGGTTGGGCAGGAAGGGCAAGGGGCACACCGAGAGAGAAGAAACAAACCACTTTCCATCTATTCTCCCAAGTTATCCTGCAGCCTGAATAATTTCGGGTTTTTAATCAATAGCTGTCAGACTTGTCAAATTACTTTGGGGACCGCAAAGCAGTTTTTAAACATTCATAAACCTCAGTAGAACAGTGAAGTGCCCTGAATTTTAAGAGAAGAGCATCTGAGGAACACTCATTGAACAGGATAGGATTTGGGCAGGTGGAAAGTGAGCTGAGGGCTGGGTGCTCTTCCTGCTTCTGAGTAGGGACAGCTCCCTACCTCACCCCACCCCAGGTCCCCAGGAGAAACTGTCCAGCCACTCAGCAAGACTAAGCAGAGTGACCCCCCCAACCCCAAGGTCCCCCGCGGAAAGCACCCCCACGTGGGAGCATGGCACCAGCCCCATCTGGTGCACCCCTGCCCTTGCCAGGCCCAAAATACCAGGCTGCTGCCCGTCCAGGGCTGGACAGCAAGCCCCTCCACTTGGAGGGCCCTGATGGAGGGACAGTGCTGTCCCTTCCTGTGAGCCCAGGTGGCACCCCACTCCTCCTTGCACGTGTGAACACGCCCCTGCATGCCCTTGGCCCCATGGATCGCACTGCGGATCATGTAGGGTGCGACTAGCTTACGACTGGCTCCCCCACCCCCACCAGGACCATAAATACCTCCAACAGCTGCCTCGGGCCCTGGGGACTCATGACCCAAGTGGAAAAGGATGATGAAATGAAAAAGAAGCGTGAACTGAAGAACCAAGGACTTCCACTCCCCAAGGAAACAACTTCCTCTCTGGCTCATTTAATTCCTCCCAGCTTTCCACTTCCAGGAAGCCCTCCTAGGCTCAGTGAACCCCTCTGAAGAACGTCATCATCTCCCCTCTCCCCTCCTCCACCTGAGACACAAGTGCCATGCCAGGTGGCCTTCTGGTGTGTTCACATTACGGTGACAAGGTGACCTGTCCTTCCCCCATGCCTGGGTACTAAGCTTCCTGCCTCAACCAAAGACGGATCACTTGTCAACACAGCCAAGCCCCTGGCATCGTGTGGCTGATGTCTGGTATAATGTGGTTCCTTAAGAACACACACATATACACTCCTCTGCCTTCAGTCAAATTCATTAACCTGCATGCCTCAGTTTTCTCATCTGTAAAGTGGAGGCAACACCACCTTTGGTGCTATGGGTGTAACCTGACATGCAGGAGCCCTGTTTTCCCAGGCTTTCTGCCCCTTCCTGCCCTCCAGCACTTCAGCTTTAAGTAGGCACCTCCCAGTTCCTATTTAAGGAGTGACGGGCATCATAGGTTCTGGTGCTGCTGCTAAGTCGCTTCAGTTGCGTCCAACTCTGTGTGAACCCATAGACGGCAGCCCACCAGGCTCCCCTGTCCCTGGGATTCTCCAGGCAAGAACACTGGAGTGGGTTGCCATTTCCTTCTCCAGTGCATGAAAATGGAAAGTGAAAGTGAAGTCGCTCAGTCGTGTCCAACTCTTTGAGACCCCACGGACTGCAGCCCACCAGGCTCCTCCGTCCACGGGATTTTCTAGGCAAGAGTACTGGAGTGGGGTGCCACTGCCTTCTCTGTAGGTTCTGGCAGCAGTGTCCGTTTTCTGTCCTGTCACCGCTCAGGACAGGGTCTCTGTGGCTTCAGGGAGACAAGGAGCAAAGACACGAAGAAGAAGGGGCCCCAGGCCAAGGGAGCGTAGCCCTCAGGTGGGCCTCGGCTTTCTCACCTGACAAATGGGCTGCCCCCACCTCCCCCAGGAGCCTGCTGGAGGTCTGTTATGCTAACACCCCCACCCTGGTTTGAGCTAACCCGGCGCCCCAGTATACAGTTACTGGGCACCTCTCCAGTATGCCAGCACTGAGCCTGGGGCGCCTAGGGAGCCTGGTTCCCCATCCTCCCAAAGCCTGGCATCTGGGAGTCCCAGCGGGGCCTCAGAGCTCCGATTCCCAGGCTGAAACTCGCAGGAGACAGCTGGGGTGGGTGGCTGCCAACAAGCCACCGGCTCCCAGGTCGCAGGCACAGGCACAGACTCATGGCAAGCCCAGGGCCCGGCTGCCAAGTTCCTCCTGCTCCTAGTGACCTCGGCAATTGCAAGCCATCCATGGCTCTCTAGCACCCTGCCTCACCCATGACACCCTGCACACCTCGAAGTGCCCTGGCACCCTGTTTAAAGGACTCCACGTTGCTGCCGCTTAGGGGGTCCAGCCACCCAACCTCAGTTAAGAAAACACACCCTGAAGCCTTGAGGGGCTTCCCAAGGCCAGAGAGG
This sequence comes from Oryx dammah, assembly GCF_014754425.2. NCBI lineage: Eukaryota > Metazoa > Chordata > Mammalia > Artiodactyla > Bovidae > Oryx > Oryx dammah. The sequence goes on along the minus strand of NW_024070209.1, from coordinate 91,753,323 downwards.
GTGCCAGGCTCCAAGAGCCCACCGTCTTCTCCCACCCCACACTGCTGACTCTAGGATAAGCTAGCCCTGCCTGCCATTTGCCACTGGCCCACGGGATTCCGACCAGTAAGGCTGTGCACTGTAAATACAGCCTCCGAGGCACATCCCAACTCAGGCATCCTGGGTTCGCACCTCCACCTAGAACACACGCAGGAGGCCAGTGAGCCTTACCCGTCGATGCCTGGCTCAAAGACCACCACCTCCCTGCCGCCCGCCCATCCCAGCTGAACTGACTCCTCCCCCCAGGGCTTCCCCTCTACACTCTGCCCCCATGGAAGCAGAGGCTCAGGGAAGTCCAGGAGCTTGCCCAAGGTCACAGTTCACAGGCACTGGGGCAAGGGCTAGAGGCCTGGCATCCGGGCTCCAACTCCAAACTCTTTCCACTGCCTGTCAATGCCTTTGAGGCTTTCACCAAAGCTATAGAAACTGTGTGATCAGACACACCAACTCTCAGGTAACTTAGAAAAGTTGTGAGTCACCAGACCTCCACTGAGAGCCGCCTGCATCAGCTCCTGTGTCACCTGTCGAGAAAACAGTGAGGCGGCCACTAGCTGGTAGGGGTCGGCAGCTCCCCAGCCGTGGCACTGAAGGTGGGCAGGGCTTAGGACCACGGAGACTTGTGAGAAGCCAGGCACAGGGCTGGCTTCACCTGCAGAGCACAAGCTCGCTCTCCTCCACAGGGCAGTACCAGACAAGCCAAAAACCCTGATTTCTCCCAAGAAGGGTAACTTCCTGGGCACACACTGCTGCACCCCAGGCTCCTGACCACTGTCGGAAACATTTAAGCTGGAGCAAAACACACCCCAAACTCAACCCCACAGCAGCCTCCGGATCAGGGACCAGACAGAGGCAGGGAGACCGAGAGAGAGAGAGACTCCGGCTGGGGGCCGGGGCTGGGGGAGAGCTGACACGGCCCCTGAACCCCAGCGCAGCCCCACCCAGTGCAGCTCTGGACTCAGTGATTCCGAGCAAAGGCTGGGCTCCTCATTTCCCGGTTCTCGGAGCAGCCACAGCGGCCCCTGGGCCTGCTCACGGAAAGGGGCAACTGACACTGGATTTCCTCTCTTTTAAAAACTAAAAACAGCAACACCACTCCTCCGTTTCTCGCTTTTTTGGCGGGCCATCCTAATTGCTTCCACATTCTGGGCCGGCGGGAGATGCCTGCAGCGGGGCAGAGACACCATCGCTGGGGAACAGCCGAAGTCCTCCCGAGGCCAGACACCCTCTCTGCCGGCCGGGCCGCTCCCACACGCCTCGGTTAGTTGCTCCCTGGGCCCGAGAGGCCGCTCAGGGGCCAAGGCTGGCGGCCATCCCCCTGCCCTCTTCCCCGGCCTCCCTCATCCCGACCCCCGCTAGGGCCATCAGGTCACTTACCATCCCTCAGTGCGGCCACTGGGCTCAGGAAACCAAGGGGCCGGGCCAGGCACCCCTGCTGCCCGCTGTCCCCCACCGGGCCCAGCCAGTCCAACCCCGCTCTGGTCCTAGACATACCGCTCCAGCCCTGTCCGCTGGGACTGAACATGGCTAGTTAAACAAAGGCTAAGTTCCAACTCTCTGTAATGTGCTTTTAAAGGGCCAGTGTCCCACTTGGGGTTGCTGAGGACTTAAAGGCATAGCTCCCTTTTTCTGTACAGGACACAACACAGCAAAAATCCCCAAATCCCTCAAAAGTCAGGATCAGATGAGAAGTCTCAGGAAGCTTTTAGACAAAATGCCCAATAGTAAAAATCCAAATTCATCTGTTGTTGTTCACTTGCTAAGTTGTGTCCGACTCTTTGCGACCCCATGGAATGCAGCAGGCCAGGCTTTCCTGTCTTTCACTATCTGCCAGAGTTTGCTCAAATTCACGTTCATTGAGCCGGTGATGCTATCTATCCATCTCATCCTTTGCCGCCCTCTTCTTTGGCCTTCAACCTTTCCCAGCATCAGAGTCTTTTCCAATGAGCCAGCTCTTCCCATCAAGTGGCTGAAGTATTGGAGCTTCAGCATCAGTCCTTCAATGAATATTGAGGGTTGATTTCCTTTAGGATTGACTGGTTTGAGCTCCCTGCTGTCCAAGGGACTCTCAAAAATATTCTCCACCACGACAGTTCAAAAGCATCAATTATTTGGTGTTCAGCATTCTTTATGGTCCTATTTTCACATCTGTACACGACTACTGGGAAAACCATAGCTTTGACTAGATGGTCCTTTGTCGGCAAAGTGACGTCTCTGCTTTTTAATACGCTGTTTAGGTTTGTCATAGCTCTCCTTCCAAGGAGCAAGCATCTTTTAATCTCATGGCTGCAATCACCATCCACAGTGATTTTTGGAGCCCAACAAAATAAAACCTGTCAGTGCTTCTAGTTTTCCCCTTCTATTTGCCATGAAGTGATAGAACCGGATGCCATGATCTTAGTTTTTTAAATGCTGAGTTTTAAACAAGCTGTTTCACCCTTCTCTTTCACCCTTGTCAAGAGGCTCTTTAGTGCCCCTTCATTAATTCTGCCATTAGGGCGGTATCTACCATCTGCACACCTAAGGTTGTTGATATTTCTCCCAGCAATCTTGATTCCAGCTTGTGACTCATCCAATCCAGCATTCTGCATGATGTACTCTGCATGTAAGTTAAATAAACAAGATGACAATATATAGCCTTGACATACTCCTTTCCCAATTTGGAACCAGTCTGTTGTTCCATGTCCAGTTCTAACTGCTGCTTCTTGACCCACAGACAGGCTTCTCAGGAGACAGATAAGGTAGTCTGGTATTCCCTTCTCTTTAAGAATTTTCCACAGTTTGTTGTGATCCACACATTCAAAGGCTTTAGCATAGTCAAAGAAGCAGATGTTTCTCTAGAACTCCCTCACTTTCTCTATGATCCAATTAATGTTGGCAACTTGATCTCTGCTTCTTTTGCCTTTTCTGAACCCATTTTGTACATCTGGAAGTTCTCAGTTCATGTATTGCTGAAGACTAGCTTGAAGGATTTTGAGTATAGCCTTACTAGCATGCAAAATGAGCGCAGCTGTCCAATAGTTCGAACATTCTTTTGCACTGCCCCTTCTTTGGGACTGGAATGAAAAGTGACCTTTTCCAGTCCTCTGGTCACTGCTGAGTCTTCCAAATTTGCTGACATATTGAGTACAGCACTTTAGCAGCAGCATCTTTTAGGATTTGAAATATTTCAGCTGGTATTCCATCACCTTCTCTAACTTTGTTTGCAGTGATGCTTCCGAAGGACCACTTGAGGCTCTAGGTGAGAACATACCATCATGGTTTTCTGGGTCAACTTTTTTATATAGTTCTTCTGTGTATTCTTGCCACATCTTGTTAATCTCTTCTGCCTCTGTTAGGTCCTTACCATTTCTGTCCTCCAGTACGCCTATCCTTATGTGAAGTGTTTCTTTGATATCTCCAATTTTCTTGATGAGATCTCTAGTCTTTCCCATTCTATTGTTTTCCTCTACTTTTTTGCACTGTTCATTGAAGAAGGCTTTCTTATCTCTCCTTGCTATTCTCTAGAACTCTGCATTCAGTTGAGCGTATCTTTCCCTTTCTCTCTCGTTTCTTCTCTTCCTTCTTCACCTATTTGTAAAGCCTCCTCAGACAACCACTTTGCCTTCTTGCCCTTCTTTTTCTGTGGGATGGCGACATCTCAAGAATGAGAGTGGGAAAGACATATTTTTCAACCCTCACAATGGGCCAGCACAACACTCCTTCCCAGCAGCATCTCATGACTCCTCCTCACAACTGTGCCAGGCAGGTAGCACATGGATGCATCTTTCAGAGGAGGAAGTCATGCTGCGCGAGGGTTCCCGACTCACTCAGGACGGCGCAGTCCGCAGCTAGGGCCCAACCACATGAGGTCAGCCAGGGCCAGGAGTCTTCTCCCACCTGCCCTCTGGAGGCTGCACCTGTTCTGCCTCCACTAGCGTCTTTCATCGCACGTGCCCCAACACTGGGCTTTCAGTCTAGGCCTCAGAACCCTATGAGCTCAGTTATGTTCTTTCCCCCTTCTCACAGATGAGAAGACTAGAGACCACGAGCACAGCAAAGGCAGGGAGAGGGAGGAGAGAAGAAGAAGGTCTCGAGCCCTGCACACAGGCCCTGAGAGCCAGGCTCTCACTCCTTCCCAACCTGGCTCTATAGTCACAGGAGGGACTGAAGGTGTGGGGGCTCTCTGGGACCCCCTAGGCTCCAAGAGTGGGCATGGCCTGTGAGCTGCTAAAATAGGAGCGGGTAGAGGAGAAGAATGGAGAAGAAAAATGGCAACCCACTCCAGGATTCTTGCCTGGGAAATCCCATGGACAGAGGAGCCCGCTGGGCTATACAGCCCATGGGGATGCAAGGAGTCAGACATGACTGAGCACGCACACACACACACAGAGCAGAGGAAAGGAGAGACTTGATTGCCTGGGCCTCTGTACCTGGTCTAGCAAGCCCTCCAAGAAAAGTGGGCCACTTCGGACACCAGGAGTAGGTGGGCAGCTCAGAGGTGCTGTACAGCCATCCTATCACAAAGGCCAAGGCCAGGCACAGTCCTCAGGCCTAACTCTGCAGGGGCCAGGTCAGTCAAGGATTTACCACCCTTGGTCTGTTTCTATGGAGCCTGGCAGTCAAGTAAGTCTGAAGCTGTGTAGCCTAGTGCTTAGGAACATGGGCTCTAAAGTCAAGACTGTTCAAATCTGGACTGTGCCACTTGCAATCTTGTGTTCTTGGACAAGTCAGGTCACCTCTCTGGGCCTGCTTCCCCCTCTGCAATAACATCAACAGCGCTCAGCCCCCAGGGCTTGCCGTGAGGATTCAATAAGCTACAGAACAAAGCTGACTTCCAGGGAGCACTTGATAAAGGCCAGCCTGTTTAGCTAGGCTGAAGGACACTGCCCCAGGATATGCTGGGAGACACAAAGTGGTCACTTTCTGAGTAGCGACTCTGGGCAAGAGTCACATCTTTCTCTGGGCCTCAGTTGATTTCTGTAAAGATGGGGTCCACCCAGGACCCTCAGTGACTCCCAGGCAAGACCACCCTCTAACATGTCCCAGCTGCCCACACTCCTCTAGAAGCACCCAGGTCATGAAACGCTGGGCTGCAGTTGGAATTCTTTGCGACCTGAAAATAGGCCCTGCCTCTGCCCGGCCCCACCCAACCCCCAGGCTAACTGGGATCTGTTGGGAGGGAGAGAATGCAAAGGCTCAAGGCCATGTGACATGTCAGGAGGCAGCAAAAGGCATCACCTCTCCAGGCAGAGCCCACCTGGCCAGCTCTGTCTCCCCACTATGAGGGGTGAACCCTCGCCTCCTTAGCAGTCTCCCAGAGGATGTGCTGCTGCTGAGCTGCCTTTCTATCGAGGAGCTCAGCAGCCAGCATTGGCAGGCAGATTCTCTACCACTGAGCTGCCTGGGAATCCTCTTCTATCTTTCTAGAACCTAAAGCAACTGGTGTGTGTACTTCTTGGGGAGCAGGGGAAGGAGAACAGGGGGGGGACCAGAAGAATCAGGGATCAGGAGGCAGGAGGCATGCCCGACAGCCCCGGCAGAGCATACGACCACTTCTGAGGGGGCAGGGAGGGACCTGGGTGCCTTAAACTCACACCATCATCTCCTTGTCCATAGGGTTCATCTGTCAGTAGGAGGTGGAAGTGATTTGGAAGTCTGCAGGGCTGGGTAGTGATTCTGGTTGTGTTACTCAGCAACTGTGGGACTTTAGGAAAATTCTTTACTTTCTTGAGCCTCAGTTTCTTCATGTATAAAATGAGGAAACACGCTATCCTTGGAAGAGAAAAGATATAAAAACAGTGGCTAGCCAAATGCAGAGAAAGCATTTACCAAAACAACTTGGGAGCCCAAAGACTCAAATATCTGAGTGTCATTCATTCAACAGACACTCAGAACCCACCTGGAGACTGTTAGCTCTTGGGCTGTCCCCAGCTCTACACTTTCCCCCCAGTGAGCCAAACACATTCTAACTCCCCCCCCCACCCCACCACTCCTGCCTCATGTCTAAGTGTTGCAGAGAGATCAACGTCTGGGTCACCAAAATATTCTGAAATAGACCTCCAACTTCTCTGGAGGCCAAACCCACCAAAGAAGCGTCCAGAGTGAAGCCATCAGTGCAGACCAAGTCCAGCTCAGCTCTGGGAAAGGTCGAGGGCCTTGCAAGGAAAACCAGGCTCACGATGCTCTCCCTTAGGCGCCTGGACTCAAAGAGCAATCAGGTGGGGAGAGGGGAAGAAGGGCAGGTGACACTCCAGGGTGGGACGCGAGCCCTCCAAGGAGAGAGCCAGAGCTCAGAGAGCCGCTGGACGCCACTTAGGGGGCCCAGTGTAGCTCTCCCCCAGTCTGAACCTCTAGGGACCCCGCTCAGAGGCTCCTGGGGGAGGCCCACGGCCGGTAGAGCGAGGCGCGGACGGAGGGGTGGGAGCCCCGCCCTCCCCGGCTCCCTGGACCGGCCCACTCGCCTCACCCTCCTCAGGCCCTGCTGCCTCCTCTTCAATTCACTTCCTTTCTATTCAGCACACACATGGCCCAACCCCCTTCTCTTGATGGCCCCACAGGTGACCAGAGCAGACTGCCGTTCCAGTCCCCTCCTTCCTCCACAGGGCAGCTGGCTCCCTCCCTGAAACCCAGGCCACCACACTCTCCTACCGACCCCCTCCCTCCCAGGCTGCCACCCTCCTCTCTCCGCACACCTTTCCTCCTGGTGTTGGAGTTTCTCAGATGCTGAGGTGGGAGCACTCTTCCTTCGGTGAAACCCTCTCCTTCGTGGAGCTCATCCACTCCTCAGCTTTAGACACCTCCAGTGCTCAAGACTCCAAAGCTTCTCTCCCAGCCTTCCCCTCCCCTGCGCTCCAGACACATATATCTAAATGCTGCCCTGAGAGCCCTTGGCCACCTCACAGAACTTCAAATCTGAAATATCCGAAGTGGAGCTTTGTCTCAGGGCTTCACCCAGGAGTCTCAGCAGCCAGGCACCCTCCCTCTCCCTGGCCTTCAGAACCTAATCCATCAGCACGTCTTGCCACTGCTGTTCTCTGGTGTTGAGTTGCTCAGGCGTGTCCGACTCTTTTGAGACCCCAGGACTGTATAGCCCGCCAGGCTTCTCTAATACTGGAGTGGGTTGCCATTTCCTTCTCCAGGGGACCTTCCCAGTCTGCAGATTGAACCCGAGTCTCCTGCGATTTCTTTACCACTGAGCCACTCAGTTCAGTTCAGTCACTCAGTCGTGTCCAACTCTTTGCGATCCCATGGACTGCAGCACGCCTGGTGTCCCTGTCTGTTACCATCTCCCGGAGCTTGCTCAAAGTCATGTCCATTGAGTTGGTGATGCCACCCAACCATCTAGACCTTGCTGCCTTTTCCTCCTGCCTTCAATCTTTCCCAGCATCAGGGTCTTTTCTAAAGAGTCAGTTCTTTGCATCAGGTGGCCAAAGTATTGGAGTTCCATCATGTATCATAGAGTTTCTAAGTATTTCAGTTTCATCATGAGTCCTTCCAATGAATATTCAGGATTGATTTCCTTTAGGAGTGACTGGCTGGATCTCCTTGCAGTCCAAGGGACTCTGAAGAGTCTTCTCCAATACCATGGTTCAAAAGCATCAACTCTTTGGCGCTCAGTTTTCTTTATAGTCCAACTCTCACATCCATACATGACTGGAAAAACCATAGCTTTGACTAGACAGACCTTTGTTGGCAAAGTAATGTCTCTACTTTTTAATATGTGGTCTAGGTTGGTTATAGCTTTTCTTCCAAGGAGCAAGTGTCTTTTAATTTCATGGCTGCAGTCACCATCTGCAGTGATTTTGGAGCCCAAGAAGCCATTAAGGAAGCCAAAATCCTGTCACTACCACCTCTAAAATCTCTCACACCTGTCCAAGCCTCTTTATCAGTCTGACCCCAAACCCCTACCTGGGAGTCAGGGGGAGCCGTTTAGAAACGCAAACCCTATTATTTAACTTTCGGGCTAAAAACCCTCCAATTACTCCAGACAGCAATTTGAATAACTCCAAACGACTCAACGGACATGAGTCTGGGTCAACTCTGGGAGCTGGCGATGGACAGGGAGGCCTGGCGTGCTGCAGTCCGTGGGGTCGCGGAGTCGGACATGACTGAGCAACTGAACTGAACGATCTGACTAAACTCCTCCCCAGGACGATAAGTTGGCCGAGTGTGACCTGCCTTTCCTCTGACCTCATCTGGCAACCCCCATCAGCCTCTAGAAGCAGAGGCTTTCCCGCCTCAGGGACTTTGTCCTCTCTAACGCCCAGGCAGGAGCTCCAGTTCCACCCCCTTCTCCTAAAGGCAGGCTGGATCGTCCTAGCTACAACAGGTACTGGCCCCCTCCCCACCCACCTCCACCCCCGCTCCTCCCCACAGAAACCCTTGGCTGTTTCCTTCATTATCATATTGGTCGTTCAGCCAGCAAATATTTATTAAGTGCAAACGAACAACAACAATGTGCCAGGCACTATTTTAGGTGCTGAACAAAGCAGACAAAAACCCTGACTTACATCACCCAGTCTGGGATTACTTGTTTCTCCAGTCCTTTATGATGCTCTGTCTCTCCTGACAGAAGGGAAGCTCTGCTGTATTTCTAAATCCTATGGAAGGGTCCGGCAAGGTCTAAAAACTCAGTAAGTATGTAAGAAACCAATTTGTAAAAACAAAGAAAAAAAGAACACCAAACCCAGAAAGGCATAAGAAGTCGGGAGCCACGCCTCTGCTACCTTGAAGCAAGTGCTGCTCACTGCCCGGGGGTCTCAGGTGCACAGGAAAGCTTCCGGTAATGCCCCAGCCTTTCTGGGGGACAGGACAGACTAGAGGCACAGTGGTAGCCTATTAACTGCTTGAGAAAACGGATGACGGTGGGCTTTCCCAATGGCTCAGCGGTAAAGAATCTGCCTGCAAGGGTTCAATCCCTGGGTGGGGAAGATGCCCTGGAGAAGGAAATGGCAACCCACTCCAGTATTCTCAGCTGGGAAAATCCCATGGACAGAGGAGCCCAGCGGGCTACAGGCCATGGGGTCGCAAAGAGTTGAACGCGACTGAGCGACTGAACAAAGCAGACCCACTCGATCGGGAAGGCTCCAGGAGAGGTGAGATTTGAAAGAGGCCCACCCTACCCACCACGGAATCTAGGCAGGAGGAGGGAAACACTCCCGTGCTTTAGGGCCCTGATGTTCTTTGCGCTAGTAGAAAAAAGGGAAAAACACCTTGCTCCAAAAAACTCTTTACTTTTTATTAGTGTCTGGATCAATAAAAGTTTTAGGAGTAAAGCTTCTCTCCTGCAATACTAACCGCCACAGAGACAGCCTAGGATTATTAAATCTGTCTCCAACAGGCAGTGCCTGGGAGCCCCAGGCTAGGAAAAGAGAAGCCCAAGGGCTGTCACTGGCTCTGAAACTTGGGGTCAAAGCCCCTCCTCACCGCCCACCTTCCAACCCCACAGATTCCCTGTGCCTAGATCTCTTTCCCCACAGCTTTGCCCGTCTGCTTCCACCTCTTGGTCAGTGGGTGTCTCACCATCCTCTTCCCTCGCACTTAAAGGTCCCAGGAGGACACGGCCTGGCTCCCAGGAGGCAGGAGCCAGTCCCCACCTTCGCTCTTCCTTCCAAGCCCAAGGGAGTCTCCCATTCATTCTACCCGGGTCAGTGTGGAAACCAGGCTGCGCAGGAAGGACTGTGGGACATCAACCAGGCCCTGGTCGGAGGGTGGGTGAGGTCCCAGGGCTGGACCTCCTTGGGGAAACAGCCCTCACACCCTCCAGCCCCCACCCACAGCTATCCAGCCGGCCTACCCACAGGACAGGAAGTTTCCTGCACCCCCTTCCCAGGGCAGAGCCATGCACAGACCTTGGCAGTGGGATAGGCCTCTGGGCTGAACAGGGTCTCGGTACCAGGAGCCCGGGAGCCACATCTGGCTTTCGAGGATGGGGGGGTCTCCACAGAGAAGCCCGGCCCATGATCTTGCCGAGGCTGTCACAGAGGAGTCCGAAGCCACAGAGGCTCATTCTTGTGGCCGGCATGCACCGAGTTGCCTCTCTTGGCCAGACCTGGGGACCTCTCAGCCAAGGCCAGCATCTAACAGGAGTTGACCAGGTGGGCTTTCCCTTCCCACAAAGCACACGTTGACTCTTGTCTTCCAAGCTGAAACTTCAAAAATGACTTAAGAAAAACACAGCGGTGACATCTAGAGATTTCCGGGTCCTCCAGGGAACAAGTGGAAAATTACAGCCTTCCATACAGGTAACCACATGGCACAACCTCCAGGTCCAAGAAGTCCGGAATGATATGCACTTCCAGCCAGGAGCACGTCGCCCTCCCAAGGAACTTGGGCACAGTGTAGATCCCGGGACCTAGCCCTGGGTCCTCCGGGAGACTGGAGAAGGCCCGCGGAGGAGTCTCCGGCTCCGCCCCCAAGGGGCCACACCCTGCCCCAGTCCCGCCTCCGGGCCTTTGCGCTTGCCGTTCCCTCCGCGTGGCCCTGGCTCTAGGCCAGGCTCACAGATCAAACGTTGCGCACCTTACCAGAGGCTGTTCTAACCAAAGGAGCAACTTCCACCCCCGACCCCCAGATTATCACTCAGCTTCCGGATGACAATGATCTGAAACGCTCTTGCTTAGGCCCCCTCCTCCTCCCCCAGGGAGAATGTCCCGACCTGTTCACCTGGTAGGTCCGACACCCCTCCGGCCATGCCTTGCACAAAGCAGGCACTAACAGGTGTCCTGAACGAACACTAGCTTCCTTCTGGCTAGTCTGAGACAGGCCGGTCAAAGCTGTGTGTGAGAGCGGCTGTGGAGGGGGGGGGGGGGCTTGACGAAAAGACGGGGGTGCACCCAAACCACCTCCCCCACCCCAAGCTCCCAGAGGGTGCAGGCTGCGAACCACGCCCCTCGCGCTCCAGGCCGGAAGCGGCCGGCCCCGCCCCCAGCCCGTCCACCCGGAGCCTCCAGCCCTGCCCTCCCAGGCCGGCCACAGGGGACATTCCGCGGCCAGCTGCCACCAGCTGCAACCGCTTTCGATCCCAACCCGCCGCAGCGCTCCGGACGCGGGCAGGACGAGGCCGGGCCGGAACTCGTCGGGCTCTCCACCCTTTCTCTCTCCAGGGCCAATACCTTCCCTAACCCCGCACTTCCAAGGGGGTTGTCTACCACGGTCACCCAGTGAAACCAGACACCCGACTCCGTGCCCCAACTTGGAACTAGATAGCTAGACAGGTCCCCTCACTGGGGGCAATTGTTCTCCTCTGTCCTGGGCTGGGCCAGCAGGAGGTTAGTGCCCGGTAGAAGGGAGAGGAGCCTGGTGGGCTGCAGTCCATGGGGTCGTGAAGAGACTTCACTTTCACGCATTGGAGAAGGAAATGGCAACCTACTCCAGTGTTCTTGCCTGGAGAATCCCAGGGACGGGGGAGGCTGGTGGGCTGCCATCTATGGGGTCGCACAGAGTTGGACACGCCTGAAGCGAGTTAGCAGCAGCAGAAGAGAGAGGGAGTGAGCTACCCAAGTCTGTGAGTGCCACAAGACGGACCCAGGAGCCCAAATGGTGCCCCACCCACTGGCCTAGGATTCACCCTTGAGTCACACTGATACCACCCTCACTGAACTGAAAATCCCTCTGGGAAAGGTACACTCAGCCAGTCCGACCTTTTTGCCTGGGGTCACCCCCTTTTCCATCCTACTGCAAAGTCACAGCAATGTTTTCCAGGTATTGAGCCTCCACCACACACAGGGAATCACACCTACTTCCCTTACAGCCACCATCTGGAAGGGCTAATCAGCCTAGAGTGGCTCCTGTATACTCTGGTGCAATGGGATCATGAAATCCACCCCCCACCCCCAGGTAAATACGGATGAACGAGCGGGTGGGAGAGTACCTGGGGTCGGTCCTGCCTGCTTCACAGCCTCGACTCCAGAGGCTTGCAAGCTCCAGTTCAGTCCACGTAGTTTCAGCCTGCTCCAGACCCTCAGCAACAACTGAGCTCCTAGTAAGTGCCAGACTGTCAGGCACCTATTGTGTGCAGGTAGGACACCTGTAGGACTCGTCATGAGGTCTGTCTACCTGTAGCCCCACAGCAACACCCATCATGGGAAATAACTCCCTACATCCCCTGGGGTGTCCTTGCTTGGGCTCAGCTCTGTTCTGAGCACAGGTAATCCAACAAGACCTGCCCGCTCCATCTGCTCACACCCCCAAAGCCCAGAGAACTCCTAGCAAGTGCCCTTATTGGTGAGTCCCTTCCTTCTGAGGTGAGGCTTCCCCTCCCAGCTTCATCTGGGTCTGTGGACAGCAAGGAGATCAAACCAGTCAATCCTAAAGGAAATCAACCCTGAATATTCATTTGAAGGACTGATGCTGAAGCTCCAATACTTTGACCACCTGATGCGAAGAGCGGACTCACTGGAAAGACCCTGATGCTGGGGAAGGCTGAGGCAGAAGAAGACAGCGACAGAGGATAAGATGGTTGGATGGTATCACTGACTCAACGGACTTGAGTTTGAGCAAACTCCAGGAGAAAGTGAAGGGCAGGGAAGCCCGGCGTGCTGTGGTCCACGAGGTCGCAAAGAGTCGGACACAACTGAGCAACTGAACTGAATAAAATTTCAAAACAAGGGAGAGGTGAGGCTGTAGTCAGTTACCAAGGGAGGACCTAGGGCAGAAGAAGCCCTTTCCCTCCTAGAGCATGCAAGGCACCTGAGATGGAGGGGGCGGAGCCTATCTCTGAGCACTCTTCCAGGGTGCAGGCCCCAAGCAGGCCTCTCACTTGAGATCAATAATAGCATTAATCAGGTGAGGAGGACACTGTAACCACCTTACAAATGAAGAAATCAAGTCCAGAGAAGCTGAATCACTTGCATGAGATGGGTGAGCCACAATCTGAAAGTAGGTGTGCCTCACCCCAGACAGTCATTTGCACCTATTTGCTGGTCCCCTCTTAACTCCCTAATACCCCCTCCTCCTGGAAGCCTTCCCAGATTTTCCCCAAGCAGAAAGCCGTCCCCATTGGTGGATCCACACAGTTCTAATGTCTTTTTTATAATAAAACAGGCCCCTGTGACAGGGCTTTCCCTCTGCATGATAGCTGTCAGGGAGAAGGTCACAAGCTGAAGAGAAATAAGCTTCTGAGGGTCAGAAGATGTACTTGCCAGTTATTTGACCTTGAACAAGGTGCTACCTCCAAATCCTTCGAGCCTCAGCTCAGGGGACTGCATAACCTCTTGCAAGATCCCTTCAGAGCCATCTTGAATAATATGTAAAATGGAGTGAGAACACGGGGAACATCCTTGGAATTTCAGAGACTGCCTGATCCAGTTACTCCTGGTTTCAGTACCCTCAGTGGCCAGGCCTCCTGAATTATTAGGCCCCCATCTACCCACTGCACACTCCTCCCCCGCACACCCACCCACTCCAGCCATGGGTGGTCTTCTCTCTCCCTGCATCCTGCAACCCTCCCCTTTCTCATAGCCACGCCTCTGCTCCCCCTGATCTCCCCTCCTGCCCCAATTTCCAATTCTCATGCACCTTTCAAGGCCCAGCTTCACTGCCCCACCGCCTTCCCAGTGTGCCCAGGCCCAGGAACTGCTCTCTCTTCCCGAATCCCCAGTCCTCCTCCCTTTCTCCTGGGTCCTGCTGTCTGTCCCGACAGACCCTCTCTGGGGTCTTTTCATCTCTGGTTCTTGAAGTCCTGCTGCTGCTGCTAAGTCGCTTCAGTCGTGTCCAACTCTGCGCGACCCCATAGACAGCAGCCCACCAGCCTCCCCCGTCCCTGGGATTCTCCAGGCAAGAACACTGGAGTGGGTTGCCATTTCCTTCTCCAATGCATGAAAGTGAAGAGTGAAAGGGAAGTCGCTCAGTCGTGTCTGACTCTTAGCGACCCCATGGACTGCAGCCTACCAGGCTCCTCCACCCATGGGATTTTCCAGGCAAGAGTGCTGGAATGGGGTGCCATTGCCTTCTCCATCTTCAAGTCCTAGGACTCCATAAATGTGTGATGGACGTCTTCTTCCAAAAGGTCAGAGCCTAGATGTCGCATTATCTTTCAGACCTGAAGGTGTCTCACCAGCTGGGCCAGGCTCTCTGCGGGACTCTGGAACCCGCCTTCCTCAAGGAGGTTCCCATTTTCTGGGGTGCAAGGGAGGTGGCCCCAAGGCTGTCAAGGAACACTTCCAGGCACACTGCCTGTACATCCCCTTGGGGACAGTGATGCTCAGACCCAGGGAAGGAGGACCTCTCTTGTGACCATGGCGCCTCTCCTTTCTAGAGCCGGTGTAGAGGACAGAAGCCCTCTGTGGCATGCCCAGAACTGGCCCCTCCAGAGACGGGCACTGCTGTAACCCACTGCTTCCCCCACCCCCGCCGAGTCTGCAGGGCAAAAGCAGACCGGACCAGAGAGGGATGCCCCGCGGAGGAGAGTCAGCCCCGGGCCCTGGCTCTTCATGGACAAGGGCTTCTCAAGAGACCACTGCTGCACTGAGCAGACGGTGAGAAAACAAACTTGGTATCAGACTCAGGGCCAGTTCTGAGTAGCAGCTTCAGTGTGTCCCAGCTGTTCATTTATGTGAGCACATCTATACTTGCGTGGTTTTATCATCACCAACAAACAGTAAGTGTGTCCTGGCGCCTCCTCTGTGCCAGGCCCAGCGCTAGGTATTTTACATACATTACCTTCTTACACTTCCAAAGAGCCATCAGCTGTGGGTAGCCACAGAGATGTTTTACTAAGATGAAGCTGAAGCACAGAGAGGGTGGAAAAGCTGCTCAAGGTCACACAGCTAGTTACTGGTCGCAGCTATGATTACAGGCCCCTCAACAGTCTGGCCCCAGCCTGTCTTCCTGACCTGAGCTGCCAGCGCTCACCCTTCCAGAGCCTTTGTTCTCCGTCCCCACCCCTCAATTTCCCCAAGCCCACTGTTGCGTGACCTGAGAGAGAGAGGTTAATGTATATTGTCAGCCTGCAGCCAACCAGCTCCCTCCCCCGCTCCACCTGCTCAGACCCCTCCCCTGCTCCCATGAGGACTCCTGCCCTCTGGCTACCCCCTCCCCACCACCAGCCTGGCTGCCTCCACCCCATCTGCCAGGCCCCCAACCAGTGTCTGGTGGTAATGACTTCAGCTGGCAGAGAATCCTGGAACCTTCCCCCCCCCGCCCACAGTGATGTTGACACATGTTCACGCAAAACACGGTAATGTTTCCATCTAAGCATTTAGGGGGAGTCAATTCCTACCCCTGTGATGCCTTCGTGCAAAAGTACAGGAGTGCTCCAGTACTTTGGCCACCTCATGCGAAGAGTTGACTCATTGGAAAAGACTCTGATGCTGGGAGGGATTGGGGGCAGGAAGAGAAGGGGACGACCGAGGAGGAGATGGGTGGATGGCATCATGGACTCGATGGACTGAGTCTGAGTGAACTCCGGCAGATGGTGATGGACAGGGAGGCCTGGCGTGCTGCGATTCATGGGGTTGCAAAGAGTCGGGCATGACTGAGCGACTGAACTGAACTGAAACTGACTCGAACCAGCAGTGAGACATGGTCAGCACTTCCCTTCCTCGGTTGTCACGGTGCCAAGTCCTGGGCTACGCCCGCACGGCGTTCCAGGGCCTGAGCGCTGTCAGCAAGCCAGGGAGAGGGGTTGGGTCCAGTTTCCGAGGCTGTGACTGCTTCCCCGGCTGCAGGATCAGTTTGTGGTCAATTCCCCCTCACTCCTAAGCTCCCGGTCCCTGTGACACGCCAGCGCTGCTCACTGCGTTCCCACTGAGAGCCCAGCTTCTGGGTCTCGGACGGGGTCACCTACTGCCCAGGCCCTATGCCCTGGTCCCCCCGCATCAGAATGGGGCTCTTCCTTCACAGCCACCACCACACCACATCTCCATCAGGCCAAGGTCACACATGTCCCCTCATTTCACCACCACCCCAAGAGGTCATGGAATTCAACCCCCATGAACTGTCCCCTTCACCCCTCCCCGACCCCTGGAACCAGCGATGGGGATGCAGGAAGGAGGCCCCACTCCACCTCCAGGTCCTAATGCTGCCAGGAGACGTACGCCGCCAGGCCCTGTGACCTGGGGAGAACCGCAAGGCTGGCGCGGCCAGGCCCCTGAGAAGGTCCAGCCCTCTGTCCGCAGCAAGAGATGATGGAGGCAGGCAGAGGAGGCCCGCAGGCCACGGCCCTGTCCTCACTTCTCCACGTGAGCAGGCAGCAGTTGTGCAGCCAGACGGCACTGACAGTCCCTCCCGGGATCGCCCAGAGCCCCGCTCTTGGAGATTCCCGGGTCTAGGGGCGGAGAGCGAGTGTCTGATTTGATTTCTTCCACATGTTTTCTGAGAAGCTGCTGCGGCACTGCTGTGTCTGAACGCTACTGGCCTCCTGTCTGTGACGTGCGTAAGAGGGAGGCACCGCTGTTCCCATTTTACAGACAGGACTGCTGAGGTTAAACATCCAGTCCGAGGCCACACAGCTAGAAAGGGAGGTGCCCCAGGATACAGGCAGGTCAACGAGACACACTGTCTGCCCTTGAGAAGCTGGCAGTCCAGTGGGGTAGGGCTGCACACAGACACTGGTGCCAAACAAAAACACACCTAACAGGCCATGGGCCCAGGGGAGACCGTGAAAGTATCCAGCGCAGGGTGTGGCCCAACCGCGGATCTGCGACGATGGCAGGAACAGCCCCAGCTTGGGTGTGAGCAACTGGGGAAGGCTTCACGGAGAGGAGGCATATCCTAGTGAGCCTCCTCCTAAGATCGGGGTCCCCCACCACACTCAACGCCTGGTGCCCTGTGCGAGGACACGAGTGTGGACAGATGGGCTGACTGGGGGCAGGCCCCTGGCACACCGTGCCATGTCGACACGGTGACTGCCTAGCCCCGGGAGGTGTGTCGAGTTCTTATGCCTCATTTACAAGACGAGGAGACAGAAGTGCAGAGCAGTCAAGTACCACGGCTAGGAAAGGTCCCTGTAGTGTCTGGCTCCGGGCCCACCTTTCCAGCAAGCGCTTAATTTCTCTGGGTCTTTGTTTGCTCATCTGTAAGACGCTCCATGGTCAGAGACACCTCCCCCTGCAGACTGGAGCTGGCTGGCTGGGGACTAGAAGGTGGTGGCCACCAGACCCCGCTCCTGCAGCCTGCTGGGTGAACGACCTCCTTCAGGGTCAAGTCTGCCAAGGAATGGCCACCAGTAGGGAGTTCTAATTGGTGAAGCTGGCGGCACAGAGCCCAGCAACGCAGCCGGTGGCTGATGCTGTTGCACAGGAAAGCGCTGAGCACAGCAAATATAGCTGTTGACCCAATTCAGTTCCGTTCTGTCTTCGAGAAAATAATTGAGTTTAAATGAATAGGTTTCCCATGTCCCCTCCAGCCTCGGGAAGGGTGGAAAAGGAGATGGTGGAGTAGTGGGGGGGCAGATGGGAACAGTTCCCTGGGCTCACTGTTGGTTATTTTTGAGTCATTAGGCCTGTGAAAGGTTTCTTTCTTGCCTTGGCGGACAGTGGGCTTGGACATGGCTGAGAGGCAGTGAGGTGGATTGAAAACCACATGAGGTGGTCAGCGCAGATGGAGGTTTAAGGCCAAGCTGACAACAGCCTTGTGGGGTGGCCCACTCGACTCCCAAGCTCGTCATCTACAGAATGGGAACACTATCCCCCTGTATACTCTTCTAGGATCACTGGGAAGAGCTGGTGCAGGCTAAACAAACTTGAAGGCTTTCCAAGGAGTAAAGGAGTCTGGTGTGAACCGCAGAGGCCGGTTCTCTGCCCTGCAGGAACATAGGCCCGATGTTACTGCATCTGTTTTTTTGGATTGTTTTTAAGAAAAGCTGGAAATCCAGATTTTTTTGGTGAATGCTGAAGGTGAATGTTTTAGAAGTGCTTAAATATTGGGAGCTGATTTTTTTTAAAAAAACACCAAAAATCACCTTACCACCTTCCCAGACCAAAATAAAACCTGCCTGTGGGCTACACATGGTCTTGAGCCACCCGTGTGCAACTTCCGACTTAGTGACAACGTGTGAAAAGCCATTCAGGGTGTGCGGGTGTCCTCCCACCTGTTTATTGCCTCATAATTGTGCTTGGCAGTGAGGCCAAGCCCAGCCCTGCTGGAGTGGGAGAGGCAAGGGACACCCGTCTCTCCAGACCTCAGGGGAAACTGCAGACACAGAGACGCAGACGTAGAGCACAAACGTAGGGACACCAAGGGGGAGAGGGGGCGTGGGGTGAGTCGGGAGCCTGGGGTTGTCATATATACACTACCACGTATAAAACAGACAACCAATGAGAACCTACTGCATAGCACAGGGAACTCGACTCAGTGCTCTTTGGTGACCTAAATGGGAAGGAAATCCAAAAGAGAGGGGATATATGTGTACAAATAGCAGATTCACTTTGCTGTGCTGCAGAAACTAACACCACATTGTCAAGTAACTATACTCCAGTTAAATTTATTCTTTTTTAAAAAATAAAGGCCTCTAAGACCTTGGGAAGGCAGAGGGGCCCCCTTCTCCCTCAACCCCTCCAGCCATACACAGGCGGAAGGAGATACGAGGCTGGTTTTACCCTAGAAGTTGAGAGGTCACGGGCTTGCTTCCTGCACTGCCTTCAGCAACCGGTTAGGGTCTCAGGTCCCTCTTCTGCAGAAAGGGGGGTGCTTCTGAGAGGACCAAATAAGAACCAGATAGAGGGAGCCCATGACAGGTCTTCCCAGAGCAGCAGTGCTGCAGAGTGGAAGGAGCGTGGCAGTCAGCAAGAGCTCAGGTTCTCCCGGCCACTTCTAGGCTGTGTGTGCGCAGGGAAGTTACCTAACCTCTCTGTACCTAGTCTCATCCTCTGCACAGGAGATAAGAATCTCTGGGACACAGAGCTGTGGTCACGAATACATGAAATAATGATTGTCAAGGGCTTGGTAGGATGCCTGGCACATAGCAAGGGAGGAAAACACGATAGGCATTATTATTATTGTTCTTGTTATCTTCAGTGAAAAGCATGCCAGAGAATTCTGACTGGGTGATTACAATAATGTAGCACAGCCTGGCAAACTCGGTTGTTAACAGATGAGGCCACCTATAATTAGCACCATCATTACCTATGCAAATGGCACGGCAGAGATGCTGGAGTGGGGTGTCCTTTGAAGTGTGTGCTAAATAACCCCTCCCCTGGCCGCCTGCCCTCCTCAAATCTTGTTTACACTATTAATTTCATTAGCAAACAGTTTTTCATAAAGCAAGACAGAATGCCAAACTAGTATATATTCAAACCAAGGAGGTTTAAAACCATTTGGCCCCTGCCAGTCACTGGTGGTGGGGGCTGGAGGGGAGTTGCTCTTTGTGGGGGCTTATGTCCCACCTGGAATTGTTTGTGGGGGCCTGTCCTCAGGCTCCTGAGTCAGCTGCAGGCCTGGGGTTCCCAGTTCCTGCCTCCCCAGCCCTCTTCTCCCAGCAGGACAGGCTGAAGACCTCTACTAACTGGTTCCCCTCTGATGTGCAGAGCTGGGAAGAGGAGAGGGGGTTTGGGGGTGTGTTTGGCATTAAGCAGGCACTGTTTTCAGGATAAGAGGTTCACAGCATGGTTAGTATGACTGGTGAGCTCCCCAAGAGTCAGGCTATAGTATATCAGGCTTATCATCATACCCACTTTACATCTGAGAAAACCCAGTCCCAAAGAGATTTAGGAAGTAATTTGCCCGATGTTACATTAAGTTGCAGAAGTGGATCCACCCCTGGGTCTGGTCAGCCTACCACCTCTGGAGTTTGCTCTTTAGCTCTGCTACCTGCACTTAGCACCTACCTGGAATGGACAGAGTAAGTTAATCCAACAGTGATCACAGAGTCTTCATGCTCGGGGAGATGAGCAGAGACTGCCCAGGTTCTGAGACGAAGCAGCTGAGGCTCAGCGGTCCTGTCATTAGCCCACGGCACCACAGGCAGAAAGGAGAGCCTAGAACCCAGAGCCTCTCACCACCAGCTGGCTGCTTTCACATTCAGAGCTTTAAACACAAGCTGGTTCAACAGTCATCCTCCTCATTAATACCTGGGTCAGTATCTTCACCATCCCTATATCCCCTGGGACCAACAAGGATCCAAGAAGACAAAAGATGCTCAGGAAATGTTTGTTGAGCTGAACTGTTTTTCTTACCCCAAAAGACAATGCTGAACAGCTGGGATAGTGAAGCCCTGCGAAGGAAGATGGGTGGGGCTCAGGGTGGGGGTGAAGGTAGACCACTCCCTGCGGGAGAGCATGGCCACCCTCAGCTTGGGACGAGCCCTTTTCAAAGCATCACCCTACTGTATGTCCACTCAAAAGGCAGGCAGGCAGTTGACTGGAAGAATTGAAAATAGAAGTCTTAACAGATGTGTCAGTCCCTCCCCGGCTCCTATGGGCTCCGACCACCATCGAGCCTCTTCCCGCTCCTTCCCTGATCCCTGAAATTGAGGCTGGGAGAGACGAGAGGCTTGCATGAGGTCTGGGAGCAGTGAAGACTAGGACCCACACCTTTCTTGCTCCTCCAAGTAGGTGCCCCCCTCTCCCCTCCACCTGCGGGCTTTCCCATCACCCCTCCCACACCATTAAGCCCTTCTCCCTTGAAAAACAAATAATCCTCACAAATATCCTGAGAAGTAGGTAGAACAAGTGTCCCATTAACAGAGAGAGGAAGTGAAGTTCGGGCCAGTTAAGTAACGAGCTCAAGGCTCTGGAACTGGGTTTAAGGCAGGCAGTCTCACTCAGGGGCCTGTTCCATGGTAGGACCCAGGGAACCCCTGGATGGGTAGTTGGTAGGGGACCCCCACCTCCACGTCCTGGCCAAGATTCTGACACCATGTATTACCCCTCACAGGCGTTAATATCCTGCCAGGAGTCATTCAACCCACCTCCAGACAAGGCTATAAATAAGCCTGGGATAGCATGTACGTTCAGGGCGGGGGGCCCAGGGCCCTTCCGGAGTTGCCCAAACCCAGACAAAACATTTTCCAGAGGCCACCGTAAATCCCTACCCCCATCGCCTCCTATCACCTTGTATCCCTAGTCCAGCAGCCTTCGGAGTGGGGACTGGAGTGCCTGGCGGTGCAGGGGAGGGTTGTGGGAGGACACTCTCTCCCAGGAGGAGGAAGGGGGAGGAAGGGAAAAGAGGGCTGGGCTCTCAATGGTCAGCTCATTCCTCCTCCTCCCAGACCCCTCCCACCCAGGGCCTGACAAATCACCAGTCTGACCAGGCCCACCCCCCCCCGCCCCGCCCCTCTCCCAGCTACTCTTACAATCCTTCCCATCCCAACCTTCAGGATAGAGTCCTGACTTCCCAGCATTTTCCCCTCTATCCCTGCCACTCCTCAGGCCCACACACACCACATGTGTGCAGCAATAGACGGATTTCCCTCCTCTCCCCAAGGAACCCTCCCACCAGCCTTGACCTTCACCCTGGGACCCAATCACCAATTCCAAGGAGCTGTCCCTGAGCCTCAGCGGGGCCCCCACTCCCTCCTATCCCCCTTCAGCCCCTTTACCATAGAGTTTGTTGACCCATCTGCCTCCCCCATCCAAGAGACGCTTTTGAGGGGCAGAGACTGGGTGTGACCGCCCTCCTCCCCGAGCCAACAGCACAGGGTGTGCCCTGGCCGCACTGGGGTTGCGGGTGAGCCCAGATCTAAGGGAGACCACTGAAAGGGGAGTTTCTTGGAGGCAGACCTGACGCCCCAGCCCTGGGATCAGGTTGGGTCAGGACCTCCCAACCCGGCTCATTAGGGGACGGTGGATGGTGCCAGGCCTGATCTTTCCATGGACACCCGACAATGGCTGTGTCGAGAATCACGGAAGATGAAGTCACTGCTCCCAGAAATAGCTGATTAAGAAGACGTGACGGCAACGCAAACAGCAAGGCTGGACACACACACACACACATGCAGGCTCTCACCATGTGTTTCTCTGCCCTGGGAAGCTGGGCCACGCCTGAGCTTCCCTTGAGATCATGCCAGGAAACAGAGCCAGTGCAGGGAGTCTGGACTTGGGCCACGCCAGTCTCAGGGGCACTGATGCCCGAGGGGATACTCTCCTTGGGGACCCCCTGGAAGAGGCACCCTGTCTTGACCAGCACTGAGTCCCCGACCTGCCCCTGGGCCCCCTCAGAGCCCTCCAGTTTCTTCTCTCACGCCCTCCCCGGCCCCACCCCTCACCTCTTCTGGGGTCTTCCCCCCACCTAGTTTGGGTCCCCTCACAATTCTGTCCTCCCCTGCAGGGCAGGCCTGCCTAGATTCCAAGGAGGTGGGAGCATCTACTGCCTAAGACACGGCTCTGGGCTTACAGACACCAGCCTCCAAGCCTGGCTCTGTCTTGCTGCAGCTGTGTGGCCATGAGCCAGTCAGTCCACCTCTCTGAGCTTCCCATCCTCATCTGTAAAAGGCAGACAGCAAGGCAGCTGCATCACGGAGAAGGATGCAGTGGACCTGTGTTCATCTGTTCACTTGCCAGCCTTGTGTCAGGCGCTGTGCTAGGGACTGGAGACACATTAGGGAATAAGACATCGACCCCCTTGTCCCCTGGGGCCTCGGCCCAGCGTGCGAGAGGCGTACAGACATCTTGGTGACATTACCAGGGGAACTTGAGTGAGAACAGGGAACTCCCAGGAGGGTCCAGGCCAGAGGGGAGGAGGCTAGGCCTGACAGCGTGGCTGGATGAAGTGGCAGCGGGTCACAGACATCTGGGTGAAGAGTGACCCAGGAAGAGGGAGCAAGGGTGAAGATCCAGGGCTGGGGCACTGCAGGGTGCGGGGCGGGGAAGAGCTGGGCAGGCGTGAGCTGCCCATGCAGGACCAGGAAGAGGGTGAGACCCCCAGATGCTGTGCTGTTTAGAGACAGTAGGGGTGGAGGGCAGACTGGAGGGGAGTGAAGCTGCAGGTGGAGACCAGCCTAGGGCTCGGCCACAGGGTCCTGGTGGGAGGTGACGGTGGCGTCAATGCGGCAGCAGTGGTGGCTGTCTGTGAGGCACTCAGCGCACGCCTGGCACAGAGGGAGCCCTCAGTATTCGTTCCTCCCGTCTTCTCTCCTCGTCACCATCAACATCTTGGTCACCCCTCACAGTGGCCAGGACACTGCTGGTCTCAAAGCTGAAGGGCTGCCCAGCAGAGCCCCATGGAGTGGGCAGAGCTCCTCGCCCCCCCCTCACAGGTGCCCAGGCTCCTTGAGCAGAGCCAGGCGGGGCCAGCCCACAGCCCTCCCATGCCCCACCCAGGGCCCAAGGCACACAGGTTTGCTGGGGAAAACACTGGACTCCAAACAAGCAACAGCACCCGTGTTTGCGCGTCACAGGTTTCCGAGTTCTTTCCTGCCCACGTTCTCACTTGCTGAGAGGGAGGTATTTCAGGCTCTGGCATATGAAGGACGAAAGCTGAGGAAAGCATCCTGGAATCTTAGGCGCCTTCCAAGCCCAGGAAAGCCCTCCTGGGGGGCCGGGCTTCCGGGCCTCTGCAGTGCAGCCCGCCCCACCTAAGAAGACACATGCGCACACCCCTCCCCGCAGCTGACTCCTGTCCCCGTCCCCAGGGCCGGGCACGGGTGAGCAAGAACAGAAAACTCCATCCCGAAGGTCCCTCGTGGGGGAGTCCAGTCTGCAGCAGAAGCCGGCCAGCCTGCCTCCTTCCTTCTCTCACCCACCACGTCTGAGCTTGAGCAAAGCTACTAGGAAATGACCACTCCTCTCCTCTGGGAAAAAAATCTGCCTGCAATGCAGGAGACCTGGGTTCGATCCCCAGGTTGGGAAGATCCCTGGAGAAGGGAAAGGCTACCCACTCCAGTATTCTGGCCTGAAGAATTCCACGGACGTATAGTCCGTGGGGTCACAAAGAGTTGGACACGACTCTTGGCGACTTTCACTTCACTTCACTTCACTTCCCTCCCCAGCCCGTGGAGCCTGCCCCCAGAGCTTGGGGCCAGGAGGAAGGGTTTGAGCAGGGGAGGCCTGGGGTCTGTGGGAACCCAGGGAGCAGCCAGCTTTCCTCCTCTCCCCTCTACTGGCTGAGGAGGTAAGATTAAGCCGGATGGCACACTCTCGAGCACACAAGCAGAGAAAACTCTTTTATAAGCCACAGAGAAAGCCCCGGAGCAACAGTCAGTGGTGGTTTGGGGTCGGCGGGTGGGGGGGGGGGCCCGGGGTAGCAGCGGTGTGGAAGGAGAAATTGCATCGCTTGCTTCACACTCCTCCTATGGCTGGAATTTGGTCCTCTGTGCTTGTGTTCTCAACTACCTTTATGTTAAAAAGACGACTGTCAAGGCAAGGAAAAGGAAGTGAATGAGAAGAACCGGGGAGGAATCTGGCAGGCGCTGGCACCTGTTCCTCCGGAAGGCCAAGTGCTGGCCTCACATTTCGTTTCTCCTGCCCGGGGCCTCGCCCAGGCCAGCTGCCGCCCTGAGTGCCCAAGTGGGAGACCAAGAGTGTGAGGAGGTGGGGCTGGAAACCGGCCAAGAACATCCCTCCCCTACCCCCTCATCTTCAGACACACCCACGTGGGGATCACGGAGCCACCTCCCCAGAGAGTCAGCTCCCCTCATCCCAGTCTGCTGCCTGACTGTCCTTGGCACAGGCCCTGGGGGTGGACTCTGTGCTGTCCCTCTCCGGCTCCTCCCTCCACCCCTGGCCACACTGGGCTCCTCTGACCCTTTTGTCTCTGGCCCAGGGTCCTGTACACGGCAGATGCCCGTGAGAGTCTGCTGGACAAACTGCTGGGGAGCAGTTAGGAAAAAAAAAAACACAACTCACACATGGATACGGGGCCTCCTGGGTGGCTCAGTGGTGAAGTGTCTGCCTGCCGATGCTGGAGACAGGGGTCCGATCTCTGGGCCAGGAAGATCTAACATGTCGCAGAGCAACTAAGCCCGTGTGCTCTAGGACAGGGGGGCCACAACTATTGAAGCCCGCACACCCGAGAGCCTGTGCTCCGGAACAAGAGAAGCCACAATGGGAAGCCTGCGCACCACAACCCGCACGAGTAGCCGCACAGCAACAGAGACCCAGCACAGCCCATAAATCAATAAATCTTTTAAAAATAAATAAAATATCTTAAAAAAAAAAAAAAAAAGGATATGAAGGGAGTGGCAGACAGGGTGGAGAAACAAAAGTTAGGTCTGAACAGGAAGAAACCCAGACAGGCTTTGGCCAGAACAGTTCAAACCCTCAGAAGAATGCAGGATCCCTGTGGGGGGTGAGGGGGCGGGGAGAGCCCCCTTCTAGAGGTTTATAGAGCCCCGAGGAGCTGCAGAGCTGGCAGGAGAGCAAGTGCAAAGGACAGGGGAGTGGACAGCATCACAGGCACACAGGCAAAGGGACAGAGCCCCAGAGCCGGGCAGTCACACCTCTGAGACACCCTGCGTCTGGGGCTTCCTCTGAAAGACTTACGGCCTTTCCTGCCTGCACTCTTCTCTGCCCAAAGCCTCTCATGCACTGTGACAGCGTGGGCAGGAGCACCTGGCCTGGGGCCGGGGACACAGCTGAACAGGCTCAGGGCAGCCTGGGACCAGTCCCTCAGGGAGGAACGCACCGCTTCCACAGACAGGCGTGGCCCCATCTGTCTGCCACTCCAGTGCCCCCTGCTTCAGTCTCTGGTCCTGCAGGTTCCCGTGTCCACGGCCCTGCCCAGGTGGCTCCCTGACCCGGACGCCATGCCCACTTCCCCACTGCCCTTCTGGGTTTTATCTAACCTTTAGGATAAAGCTCCCTAACTAAAGAATATGGGCTGTATTTGGTCCACACTCATGTTTTGTTTAGCCCACACGGTGTTTGACATTTTTAAGTTTTGAATCCATTACCAACACTGAAAGATGTGAAATTTCAAAATGTCACCCAAGCCAGTCACTAGAGATTTCTGACTTGTGAGTCCAAAGGCCCAGTGCCATGGGGCTGGGGCTGCCGCCCCTTAGCAGGGCACCCACCCTCCAAACTGCCAGTGTCCACCACATCTGCGCTTGCCTCAGCCAGGGGGTCCTGTGTGGCAGCCGGCAGGATGGGGCAGGGCCCACCACATTGTCCAGGGACACACGTGGCGCACGGTAAGGACTCGCTTATCACGTGTGGAATTATAAAGAGACACACTGCCTCAGCCTGTCCGGGCCCAGACCCCTGAGCGCTGTCTGCCTCCCTGCAGGACCCCAAGCTGGGACGGGACAATGCTCCTCCATCCCAGGTCCCTCTCACACAGCTGGGCACACCCGCAGAGGGGACACTAGGGCTGTGACGAGACGTTCACGTCAATGTCTGATCTTTGCTTCGGAAGCCGTGTCTTCTGGAGCCCAGCCAAGGTTAGAGTAGAGCTCCTGGCATCTCCTGCCTTCAATCAAAGTGGCGGGATTCCAAGCCGGCCCACAGACAACGATCCCCAGGACTTTTATTAAACTGAGAAGGAGAGATTCAGCAGCAAGAACTAACAAAGCCAAGGCTTCCTCCATTCCCGCCTGCAGGAGGCCTGCCCCCCTTTGAAGCCCGTAGCCAGCTCTTCCCTTTTTCTGGGTTTTCAAGGTCAGAGTCACATTGGCAGCAAGGGTTCTCTTTGTTCTCCTGCCTCTGACTTCACCCCGACACAGTCACTGTCCCCAACGGCTAGGTCCTTAGTGGGTGGCAGAGGATGGCCCTGATTCTGGGCAGGGGAGGGCGAGAGGGGAGCAGTGACAGACAGCCAGACGTTGGTCGCACCCCCTGGGGCCCTGCTTCCTGGGAAACCGCGTCCCTGTGGGCCTGGCTTCCCTGCCAACTTGGGAGCACCCTCTCTGGTCCACAGTGCTATGCTCAGTAAAGGCTGATGGGAGGACAGCCCCCAGAGTGTACTCCCAGCCCGGGGAGGGGCACTCACCAGGAGAAGGGGCTCGGCCGACCTCAGGCTACATGCTTCCTCTCTCAGGAGCTTTAGTTTCCTCATTTGGAAAATGGGGAGATGAACACCTGCTCCAAAACGATCGCTCTCCTAATGGGACCCGGGGGAGCTTGTGAGTCACAGAGCGCCGTGGCGAACTTAACTATTCCAGCCCCTGGCACAGCGCCCAGCACACAGTAGGTGCTCAATGTATCATCTGTGGGCTAAACGTTTAGTGGGCCCCCGCGCTGTCCAAGATTGCTTGCAAGGTGCTGCTGTGCTCAGTCACTCAGTTGTGTCAACTTTGCAACCCTGTGGACTATATATAGCCCGCCAGGCTCCCTGGTCCACAGGATTTCCCAGGCAAGAATACTGGAGCTGGCAGCTACTTCCTTCTCCAGGGGGGTCTTCGCTACCCAGGGATCCGTGTCTCCTGCATGGTAGGCAGATTCTTTACCACTGAGCCACCGGAGAAGCCCGTGTACCCATGCTGGCACGGTACCCGGGCCCAGAACAAAGGGTCTGCCTTTCAGTGGGGCTTGCAGACAACTGTCATACCGTGAAAGACTGCCCAGAAGGAAGGATCGGGATGCTATGAGACCCACTGTGGGGGGCCTGGGCTCCCCGAGGTGGGGTGAGAGACCCATGTCTTACAAGACCCCCACCTCTTGGCTGCCCGGCAGCGGAGACCAGAATCAGGGCCACCCGGCTGTAGGAAATGGCGTGCTACCCATTTCCTGACAGCTGAGCTTAAAGACAGAGCTGCCAGGTGTGGTGAGCAACCCACGTCTGTGCAAGTAACCTGGACATGTGTGCCAGGAACTAACAGTCACACAGCACCTGCACTGGCCAGAGTCTTTGTGCAATGCTGTTTAAGGCCACACTCTCTTTGTGGCCCCAACACCAGCTAGGGGAGTGGTGCAAAGAATACAGACGCATGGGCCCCACCCCCAGAGGTGGTGCTGCCCCATCCCCAAAGGGTGGTATTCATCGGAGCCTGGAGAGTCGCAGCTCCTGGCGTCCCCCATCTGGCTGTGCCCCTTACCCGCCCATGAGACCTGGGTCAAAGTCACCAAACATCTCGGCACCTGGTTTCCCATCTCTCAGGTCCCTGTGACCGTTGAGAAAAAGCAACCGGCACAGAGGGAGTGTTCAACTGACACCCATCTTCTACCTAATCCACCCCCCAATACACACACACACACACACACACACACACACACACACACACACACACACAGAGCCAGAGCCCAGCTCCCACCCAGCTCACCTGTCTGTCTCCTCCTCTCCTCACCTGCTGCTTCTGCTCCTCGGAACGACTCCCCACTCCCCTGAAGCTCTGAGCCCTTTCCTGCCTCCCAGAGCAGCCTCAGGTCCCAAGAGGACATGAAAGTTCCCGCCCTGAGCTCGCTCAAGGATGCCCGCTGCCTTCTTGCTCTTCTCCCCTCTTTTGCCATCTGATGAACTCATCCTCTTTCAACCCTCAGCTCCTGCCACTTCAATGAAGCCCTCCCTGATTCCAACTCCTGCCCATGCCCCGAGCAGAGAGGTGCAGAGAGGGGGGCAGGGCTGTGCCTCTGGACTCCTTGGTGCCCCTAGGTAGCCCCCTCCTCATTCCTGGCCATGGCTTTCCTACCTGTGCAGGGATCTCAACACCCTCTCAGTCTAAGCCCCGCAAGGCTCTATTTGGGGGTGAGGATAGTGTCTCCAGGTTCACCCCAAGGTCGTGGAAGGCTGGGAAGGAGGTAGACCCAGACCCAGCCTTGTTCCACTCCTGAGAGGAGGACAAGTGCGGTTCAAAAGACCCCAGGCAGCGCCCTCAAGAGACCCTACTTGCCACCAGGGGAGCAGACCCCAAAAATGAAGCACATAAAATAGGGAGCAAAGGGAGGTTCACCTGGGATTGGGCAAGGGGGCTCAGCACCGGCTTCAAGCAGAGGAGGCAGGGCTTGAAAGACAGGTAGGACCAAAGTAGGAAGAGCTGGGGGAAGAGAGGATTCCAGAGCGAGGGAACAACGTTGAGACAGACACCTTGACACAGTGACGGTGAACATGTCTCGGTGATGCTGGGCACGTCTCAGGGTGCTCAGCTAAGCATCTAGCTACAAGCCTCGTTTACTCCTCTCGGCCACCTTCGAGACAGGAATGGCTAGTGTCTCCGTTTTAAGAGTTAAGCAAGTTCCCCAAAGTTATAGCACCAAGGGGCGGTGGAGCCAGGATGTAAACCGAGGCATTCGCCTGCCGTGGCTGAGTAAACAGGGGTGACCAGGGCACAGAGGCTCCAGGGATGGGGACGCAGGGAGGCTGGGCACTCCCGAGAGGCTTGCTTGTGAAGATTGCAGTCGGGCTTTGTTTTCCCTGCAGCCTGCTCTTGAATGAATGGCACCCAACCCGGGCCAGTGGTGTTGGTGAAATCCCTTGAGGGTGACCCACCCACACGTGGGAGCGCGCAAGCCGCACAGAGTCCGAGGACCCCCAGCCACGCACCTCCTTTGCACCATCTGCTTCAAGGAAGGATGCAGGAACTGCTGAGAGTGAGCGAGCAGCGGAGCAGGGGAGGAGCAGGGCGCCGCAGCCAGTCAGGAGCCGCGGCTGTCAGCGGCCACACCGACAGGCTGGCTCCGAGCTGTTGCCAGGGCAGCCCGGAGATTCTGCCTTCCCAGGCAGGGTGGTTTAGAACCAGTTGCTCTCTCCTGGGCCACCAGCTTGGCGAGACTAGCCACCACCCCACCTCCCCTGCCCATTCAGTGCCCGGCTCTTCTGAAACCTCGGCAGGAAAAGCCATCCAGACAGAAAGTGTGGGCGCGCCTGCCTCACGGGATGGAGACCAGCCCCTTGTCACAACGGTCCCAAACAGGGACGGGGCTGGGGGCTTGAGGCTTCTGTGGCAGGGCAATCCAGGAGGTCACTCACCACTAAGGGGTCCCTGCCCCTCTACTGACAGCCCTGCGGCAGCAGGGGACCCAGGGGCCTGGATCGGGGGGTTTGGGGGGGTGAGAAAGAAGGTGATGGAGGGGTTGGAGCTGAGCGGAGAGCAGCAAGGGGAGGCTGCTCTCCTGCCTGGAAGCTCCGCAGGCTCCTCGCAGCGTTTAGCACACCCCACCAGCAGGGTCAAGAATAACTGCTCAGGGAGAGGTCCAAGCCTGGAGAGGCAAGGTGCTGGGCAGTTCTGTGAGCCCAGTGTGCTGGGAAGCAGGATGTCGCCATGCTAAAGCACGCTCGGGTGGGTACTGACGTGTGACAAACACACACGTGAAACTCATTGAATTTACCCACTGGCAGACTCACAGGAGCCCCTGGCAGCACTGCGGTGTGCGGGGGGAGCTACAAACCAGCCCATTAAAGGGCTTTCTGTACAACTGCACCACGTGGATGCAGCGTTTCCTCTCATTCAGAAATGTGTTTCCACCACAGGGATGACTGGCTTTCAAAGTGACCACTGATAAAAAGCCCACAGGGCATGGCCAAGGTATCTGCACCTGCTCTGAGAGTCAGGCAAGCTCAGCAAATCAGCTCTTCACAAGCAGCCTCTCGGGGCCAGAATCCTGTCTGTCCCTGAGTGCCACCACTCAGTGGAAGACCCTGGTCCCCAAGTCAGTGAGAAAGATGGCAGTTCCTGCCATGGGAACACAGGCATCGCCTGGAGAGGACCTAGGTACACTTTCCAGGACAGAACGACAAAGCAGAGTCTCAAAGAATGCTCACACTACCACACAATTGCACTCATCTCACATGCTAGCCAAGTAATGCTCAAAATTCTCCAAGCCAGGCTTCAATAGTACGTGAACCATGAACTTCCAGATGTTCAAGCTGGATTTAGAAAAGGCAGAGGAACCAGAGATCAAATTGCCAACATCCGCTGGATCATCGAAAAAGCAAGAGAGTTCCAGAAAAACATCTACTTCTGCTTTACTGACTACGCCAAGGCCTTTGACTATGTGGATCACAACAAACTGTGGAACATTCTTAAAGGGACAGGAATACTAGACCACCTTACCTGCCTC
The DNA here is from genome assembly GCF_014754425.2 of Oryx dammah. Taxonomy (NCBI): domain Eukaryota; kingdom Metazoa; phylum Chordata; class Mammalia; order Artiodactyla; family Bovidae; genus Oryx; species Oryx dammah. Next base: position 91,722,496 of record NW_024070209.1, on the reverse strand, counting down.
CTGAGAAATCTGTATGCAGATCAAGAAGCAACAGTTAGAAATGGACATGGAACGACAGACGAGTTCCAAATAGGAAAAGGAGTACATCAAGGCTGTATATTGTCACCCTGCTTATTTAACTTCTATGCAGAGTACATCATGAGAAATGCTGGGATGGAAGAAGCACAAGCTGGAATCAAGATTGCTGGGAGAAATCTCAATAACCTCAGATATGCAGATGACAACACCCTTATGGCAGAAAGTGAGGAACTAAAGAGCCTCTTGATGAAAGTGAAAGAGAAGAGTGAAAAAGTTGGCTTAAAGCTCAACATTCAGAAAACGAAGATCATGGCATCCAGTTCCATCACTTTATGGCAAATAGATGGGGAAACAAAGGAACCAGTGACAGACTTTATTTTTGGGGGCTCCAAAATCACTGCAGATGGTGACTGCAGCCATAAAATTAAAAGATGCTTGCTCCTTGGAAGAAAAGCTATGACCAACCTAGACAGCATATTAAAAAGCAGAGACATTACTTTGCTGACACAGGTCCATCTAGTCAAAGCAATGGTTTTTCCAGTAGTCATGTATGGATGTGAGAGTTGGACTATAAAGAAAGCTGAACGCTGAAGAACTGATGCTTTTGAACTGTGGTGATGGAGAAGACTCTTGAGAGTCCCTTAGACTGTAAGGAAATCAAACCAGTCAATCCTAAAGGAAATCAGTCCTGAATACTCATTGGAAAGACTGACACTGAAGCTGACACTCCAATACTTTGGCCACCTGATGTGAAGAACTGACTCACTGGAAACGACCATGATGCTGAGAAAGATTGAAGGCAGGAGGAGAAGGGGACGCCAGACTAGATGGACATGAGTTTGAGTAAGCTCCAGGAGTTGGTGATGGATAGGGAAGCCTGGTGTGCCGCACTCCATGGGGTCACACAGAGTCAGATACGACTGAATGACTGAACACGAGAGGCAACGGGGCTGTCCTGAAAGGAGAGCTGGTTGGATCGTGTATGCCTGGGGGTGGGGCACGGTACGAGTCCTGCCTTCACTGAAACTCACTTCCAGGTAATCACTAAGCGAGAAAGAGACAGAGTCCCAGCCATCACTTATCATTAGTAGCTGCAGAGATTTACCGAAGGAACCTGGCTGGCTAAGTGGCCACCTGGGCTTAGGAGGTAGGGACAGCAAGGATGCTTCCCTGGTTGCTCAGATGGTAAAGCCCTGATGCTGGGAATGACTAAAGGCAGAAAGAGGAGGAGGCAACAGAGGATGAGACGGTTGGACGGCATCACTCATTCAATGGACATGAACTTGGGCAAACTCCAGGAGATGGTGAGGGACAGGGAGGCCTGGCGTGCTGCAGTCCATGGGATCTCAAAGAGTTGGACAGACTTGGTGACTGAACAGTAACAACCACAGCAAGGATGGCCAACTGGAAATGTGTGGTGACGAATTACCAGGATGCCTGCTGATTCCCTGGGTACCACCAAGTTGTCCAAAGACCATGTAGGAAGCTATGGAACCTCCTGAGATCAGCCCACCATCTCCCTGCAAATTAACAGAGCAGATGCAAAGAAAGCAGATGTCCATGTTGCCCAAGCTGGGGCACAGATCGAGGGATCTAAGGTCTGGAATCCATTTACAGCCCAGGCAGAAGAAAAAGTATGGGACAAGCCTTGACCTGGCTTCTTCTGCTTCATGTCTGCCTGGCCCAGACTGGCCTGAGTCTGCCACTATGGAGGGACAGGGACTGTCTATGAGGAGACCTGAGATTCGGTACTCAGGGTCAGAGCCCTGGCACTGGCCTGGTCTGCCTTTCTCTCTGAGGGAGGGACCGGCTCCCTAAGAAGCAGGAGCAAGACCAGAAAGCAGACCCAGCGGCACCAACTGCAGGAAGCCACTGGTGTCCCCCTGCCACGGGCAGCACAGTCACAGCTGGACTCCCTTTATATCTTCAGGGTCAGCCCCAGCCTGCCTGGAACCCCACAGTAGACGCCCTGCTGTTTAGCAGAAGAACTCAGCCGACTTCTTTTGGAAGTGGAATCTGAGCAGGACAAAGGGCCCTGGCTGGGGCTCTTCAACCAGACCAAATAAACACTCAGCCTCTCACCAGCGAGGCCGCAGTTTATATTTGGAGAAGGGAAGGGAAGTGCCAATCCGAGCTGAGTTTGGGGTGAACTGACTCTTGGCCAACAGCTGGAGCAAAGCACCCAGGGTAGGGTTCCTGCCTCTCGGGGTCTCAGCTGCCCACCTGGCTTCCCAAGCTGGAGCAGCCAGTGGTACATCCAGCCCCAGGGTTATTCTGTAGCCTGATAACCAAGCACCTGACCGCCAACATCCCCCGGAGGCACGGGACCCTGCCAGGGATGGGAGAATCCCAGAGCGGCTCACTTGAGGTCCCAGAATCCCCTGGGGGCCCGTCATGACAACAGATTCTGAGACCAGTCCTAGATCTGTGAATCTAACTCTCCTGGGCAGGACTCTGTGCCTGGCTCCTGTGGCACCAGGATGCTCAACTGTATCAAGGAACCCGGAGAAGGCAAAGTGATCTCTGATGCCTCCCAAAGCCCCCTTCCCAGTGCCCACAAGGCATGTGTGGTCTCTCCTATCTGCTGCGGCCACTTCCTAAAACGCTAGGGGGCCCACAGTCTCAGGCACCTTCAGCTGAGCATGCCTCCAGTCAACCTGCAGGCAGCTGGTAGCCCCACCCAACGAGATGAGGCCAGCTGAGACTAACAGCGGGGAGTAAATCAATTCAGTTCATGGGGGAGAAATGTGTTGCTTACAGAGATCTTTTTTCAAAGAGGAGCCATTAGTGGTCTTGGTATTTTGATCATCAGAAAATTACCCATGTCATGTTGCCATTAAGAGAAAGCAAAGCCCAGTAATAAGACAGAGAGGCCTGGATTGGGGCTGGTAGGGCCCCCCCGCCCCTCCGGAGTTCTGTACCTCCCCAGCTCAGGAGGGTCCTCTGCAGACCCATGCCTTGCAAGGGTGGATCCCTGATGCTGGCTGCAGAGCAGCAGGTGCCTGAAATTAGGTGGGCACCCACCATGATGGACAGTTACCTAGGCCCAAATTCAAGTCCCTGGTGGTTCAGATGGTAAAGAATCTGCTTACAAGGCAGGAGACCCAGGTTCGATCCCTGGGTCAGGAAGATCCCCTGGAGAAGGGAATGGCTACTCACTCCAGTATTCTTGCCTGGAGAATTCCATGGACAGAGGAGCCTGGCGGGCTATACAGTCCATGGGGTCGCAAAAGGGTTGGACACACTGCGTGACTAACACTTTCCTTCTTTTCAGGTTCAAGTCCAGACTTGGCCATTTAAAGGCTCTATGACCTTGTGCAGGTCTCTTAAAGTCTCTCAGCCATCCTCGGCTTCCGATTCCTCACACATAAAATAAGAAAATGTGCATTTTTTAGGAATGCTATGAGGCCCTCTCTTACCCCTTGCTCCCAGACCCACAGGTCTGCACAAGCTCTTCCACCTGCAAAGAAGGCTCTTTACTGCGAGCTCAGCCCACCCCTCTCTTCCTTGGAGACACTACCACCACCCCCCCAACAGATCAAGTCCTCTAGGGCTCCCAGTGCCTTCAGGACACAGGCCTTCACAGCAATCACACACTGACCTGCAGGACAGGCCTGGCCCATGGGGGGCCCTAACTGAAGGATATCCAGCAATAGGCCTTGGGAGCTCCATGTTCTGCCCCAGCTCCAGACTTGACCATTCAGGCACCCCTGCTTCCAGCCCCTGTGATACCCCACTCAGCGCCCTGCCCTGCACAGGCCCTCTCAGGCTGTCTGGCACCTCTGGAGCCTCACAACCCCAGAGGCTGCCTGCTGTAAACAGGTCCCCACCCCAAACTGCCCCTGGCCATCCACCAGAGGCCGCTTCCCAGGACTTGGCCCCACGTGGCTCTCTAGATTTCTCGTAGTAACACCTTCTTGGAGTTTCAGAAGCAAAGCAAGTCATTTGCCAACTATTTTTTCCCATTAATCTCACAATGCATTTGCTATTTTCCCTCCATAATGACTCATTTAGCAGCAACAGAGCAATTAGGCAGACCACAGAATATTGATTTTCGAAGTGGGAAAAGTGTCCGCGCGACGTCTCTCTAGGCCTGTCTCAGGCTGCCTCCTCCTCCATGATGGGCTGGACTTGAGGAGAGTGGGGCTGGATCTGCCGACAGGATTCTGAGGTCTCCAGGGGAAGCTCAAGACCATGGTGTGTGCACACGTGTGAGAGTGAGTGCACATGAGATGATACGACGAAGTTATCCCGGGACATACATGACCGTGTGTTCTGCCCCAGGGACAGAACCCTGGGAGGCAGGCACCATCATCACACCCATTTTAAAGATGAGGAAACGGAGGTTCAGAGATTAGGTGACTTGTCTCAGGTCACACAGGAAGTCAGGGAGCCGGATCCAGACCTAGGTCGAGGTGCTGGCAGGGCCAAACTCTGTGCATCAGGCCGCACTCGTGCGGCTTGCTCTCCGTGGGGTGTGGGGCATGTGGCACTGGTGGCCCAAGGAGACTCCTGAGACGTGAAGCACTTGGTCTAAGTCCTACGGCTGCACACCTCTGCCTCAGCACAGCCTCCAAGCCAGCCTGCTGTAAACAGGGCCCCGCCCCAAACTGCCCCTGGCCATCCACCAGGCCTACCTAGTAGCTCTCAGAAAGGCCCAAGGAAAGACACAATGGCAGGGCCCCCCCACCTTCCTCCACTACCCACTGACCACCATCTCCGGCCCAAGACAAGTGCCCTACCCAGCTAGTGGGGCACCTCATACATGGCCCACCTGTAAAAACAAAAAGTTGAAGGGTGAGAGCCAGGGACAGTTTGATGAACTGGGCCTCTATGATGAGCCATATCTTCATATGGCTCCCAAACCAGGCCCCACAGCTACGATCCTATCAAACCAGAGTTTAGCACTTCTCCTACCTCCAAATTCCAGAAATGCACTCGAGGCAAACTAGGACAGGGGCTGTAGGGATAACAGATCCCCAAGGTCCTAGGGACCAATGCCACCAGACACACTGATCTTTACCCTGGGAGCAAAAGGCTTCTTGGTGGCTAAGGGAAAGAGCTGAAGACCCAACTGGCAGACTTGGGTTTAAATATCAGCTCTGCTGCTTTCTATGTGGCTTTGGGTAGAATAATGACCTTCTCTGAGCCTCAGTTTCCTTATCTGTAAAAGCAATAATGCCTGCCCTGACACCCGCCTAGCTGGTACGAGCCCCATGCAGTAAATGATAAAGTGCTACCTAAATGCTGGCCAGCTAAGCTTAACAAAAGGGAAGGTTTCCAAGAGTTGGCATTGCTCAGCAAGGGGATGGCATCTCCCCATTACTGGCGATGAGCAGGCAGACACTGGATAGCCCATGAATATGGGAAGCAAAGCATCCTGTTTCCCCTCCTGTGTACCCAGATGCACAACAGCAGAGGAAAGGCTCCCAGCAGCCAAGCACTGAAAAAATTTACTTGCTTTGGTTTATTGGATGCTTCTCTGACCTGTTTAGGCTATTGAATCCCCTCATCACAAATGCCCGATAACATCTGCCAGGATGTAGTGTTCCACATAACCCAGTTTGAGAAATATTCCTGTGGACGCTCTGGATAATGACTAGGGGACATAGGGAAGAACACAAGGCCTTTCAAATACAACCTTCAAGTACAATGCACTTTCAAGTACAACCATACAATGCACTTTCAAGTACACCCCTGACTGGACAGACTACAGGACCTTCCCCAGCATCAGTGACAAGTCAGGGGCAGACCCAGCCCTCAACCTCCCTTTCCAGGATGACAGGGAGACAAACCCATATGACCAGAGCGAAAACTCAATTCAGTGAGACAGTGGAAAAAGAGGACTTAGACATGTCCAGGAGGAGACACTCCCAGTCTTTCCCTGCCCTTAACAAGCCCAGAAACTTGGAGGGACTCAAGAAGGAGCAAGCCTCAAGCAGAAATGCCTCCTCCTTCCCTGCTCTTGCCTGAAAATTCACCATCCCTACCCTCACCTGCTGGGTCAGCAAGGGCCTCCTCCAGACTACCTGGAAGCAGGGCTAAGTCTCCACGACAGTTGACCATTTCCGAGTAGAAGAGTCTATGGGACCACAGGTGAATACAGAATCTCAAATTGCCTGTGTGTCCAGGCCCCAGGTGTGGCTCCTAGAAGAAGGCATCAGGCAGGACCGGTCCCGCCCACGATGCTGCTGCATGGACACACCCTTCCACCCCAGTGCTCTCTCCTCTCTCTGGGGGGGCTCCATGCCAGCATCGGCTGATGAGTCCGGGAACCACTGGCTCCCTGGAAGAGCTCAGACAAACCCATCCATGGCGAACCCATCCACAATGGCGCAGACTTTGCTCCCAGCAAGGACAGAGCTTTATTAATTATTCAGGGGACGGTGCAATTATGCAAATCAGTGGGCAGCCTCTGCCCGACTGCTGTCTTCTGCAGGAGTCCAGGGGGAGGGGGTGCCCAGAGCCCAAGCAGCTGGGTACAAGAAGGGAGCCACCCAGCCCAGGAAAGGGGGAATAAACCCTCCACCCTTCTGGGCCCACAGAGGGCTCTGAACAGAGCCAGACCCCACCGCACACTCAGAAGAGCCAGTAGGTGATTCTGAAGACCTAGGGGTACCTTTTTCCAAAAAAATACTATATCCCCAAAGCTGCTGCCAGGCCAGCAAGGCCATCATTCAAGGCTTGCTCCCACAGGTCCTCAAGGCATGGAATACTTCCAAAGTCTCCTCTTAAAAAGCACACTTCTAAGGAGAGGTAACACCTCAAATTAGTGTTTACCCAAGAAGGTTCTGCAGAATACTACTGCTCCTGGGGTGGGGGTGGGGGACAGGAAACCCCAGATTAAAAAAGATGAAACCGGTTTCTTTCCTGCAGGACTTCTCAGGGCCTACAGTGAGGATGCCCACGCCGCCTTTGGAGGGGAACCTCCAGTCTCACCCCCAGGAACCCAGAGCTGAGTCTGATGAACTCTGGACGGATTGCTCACAGAATTCCCTGCCAGGTTCAATATCCCTTGACTCTGAAATTTGTAGAACAGGTTTTCACTAGTCTCATAAATAGCCATCATCAATAAACGTGAACTTCACGTGCACAGAGGAGCTAGACATGACCACCGAGAGCGCGCTGGTGGGGCTTTCGGCAGAGTCCCCACCCATGGCCCAGCCGTCACCACCCCTGGCTCTGTCCCCACCCTGAGGTCAGGCGGTTGTGCAGGTGCCTAGTGCCATCTCAGGTCCACAGATGGCTGGCTGGGCTGGGGACCTGGCTGCATGACTAGCAGCCCCCTCAGCCCAGCCAGCCAGAGGTCTCAGTGCCAGATGCACCCGTCTTCCCACATGAGCAGATCAAAGGCTGGACTGGGAGGCCCTGCCCACCAGCATCACAGCTCTCTCTCATCCTCCTGGGCAGTGAGGACAGTGATCACGCTCATCTGCGGAAGTGTGGGGGTGGGTATGCTATGCAAAGCCAGTGAACCCACCCAAGACCTCTGTCACCCCCCCCACCTCACCCAAGGTCATCAATCAACAGACCCAAATGCAGCCGTGCTCACTCGCTCTGCCAAGAGCAAAAGAGGTGTGGGGGCCCAGACTGCTAGGGGTGCCTACGAAGACAGACACTTATAATCACTGAGCAACTGCAAATATGGAGATGGTCCCTAAGCCAGCCCTAGCCTCACACCATGGGGACCCCACCCACAGAGACCAGTAGGAAGGCCCGCCTCCACTGCCACACTCCTCCACCCTTCCAGAACTTCAGCACCCATAGTAGCCTCCTGCAGAGCCTGGGGTGGCCCGGGACACTCTCCCATGTACGTGTGTGCTTGTTCAGTCGTGTCCGACTCTTTGCGACCCCATGGACTGTGTAGCCTGCCAGGTTCCTCTGTTCATGAGCTTCTCCAGGCAAGAATACTAGAGTGGGTTGCCACTTCCTCCTCCAGGGGATCTTCCCGACCCAGGGACTGAACCCATGTCTTCTGCACTGCAGGTGGATTCTTTACCATTGAGCCACCAAGAAAGCCTGTGGGAGGTGAGCCCGGAAACATCTAAGTACAGACCCCATCTCTGCCACCCACCTGCAGTCTGACCGGGGCAAGTGGCTTTTACCTGCTGGAGCTTCAGTTTCTTCATCTGTAAAATAGGAAGGGGCAGGCCTGTGCAGCAGTGAAGAGCACAGACTTGGGAGCCAGGCTTCTTAGGTTAGGATCTTAGCTCTGCCATTCTGGCTGGGCAGGCCACGCTTCCTGGTTGTAAACCAGGAATAACAGTAGTCAGTAGCAGCACACGGGCTGTCGTGAGATTGGAGTGAGTGCCTCTTTGTGAAGTGCTGAGAGCAGGCCTAGCCCACGGGATCTGTCCATCATGTCAGCTATTACACTGGAGAGGACCCTGGCTTTGAGTCCAGAAACCTAGATCCTAAATCCATCATGAGGGTAATCCCTGATAAGTTATTTTACCTCTCTGAGGCCAGTTTCAGCACCTGTAACATGGGGTTGGGGGGATGAAACAAGGGGAGTGAAGAGGATTAGAGATGACGTACAGACAACACACAGTGCCTGGCATGCAGCAGACGCTCCATAAGGGGCAGGTAGGTTAATGATATTAGTGACTGAGCAGGTCGTCTGGAAAACAGACACCACGAGAACAGTGGTTGATGGAGGGGCCTTTGATAACAGAGCTTGACTGCCTGGGTTTGGATCCCACCTATGAGCTGTGTGAATTGGACCCATGGCTCAGTCTCTCTGGGCCTCAATTTTCTTTTCTGAAAAATGAGGACAAGCAATATCGTTCAGAGTGCTGGTGTAAGGATGACATGAGAAAGCACAGGAAAAGCACAGGGCACGGAGCCTGGCCCATCAAGCAGGTGGCCACACAGGGCAGTGGGTGGTGGTGATATTGTAACACTCAGCAAAGAAGCTTGCCATGAACAGTGCAGAGATGAAAGGCATCCTGGCCCCCTAGCTCCACGCCACCTCCAGGGGCTTCACGACCTGAAGGCAGTGCAGCAAAGCCCAGGAAAGACAAGACGCTCCCCTGTGCTGGGCGCCCTCCCCCCAGGAATATCAGAGTCCCAGGCACTGACATATTAGTCTTTGTTTTGCTTTGTTGAGATGGGGAAACTGAGGTTCAAAGAGAAGCAGTGGGTGGAGCTGGCCTCGGACTAGCCTACACCTGCTGACCTTCTCGGCAGCTGGCAGTACAGGGCCTGGGGCTATAAGGCAGTCGTGGGTTCACATTCCAGCTCCACACCCCCCAGGCCCATATTCCCCTGCCCCACCCTCCCCTATTCTCCCCAACCTCAGCAGGCATCTGGCCTCCCCAGCTAGGGATACGGTTTATGCTGCCTGGCCTGGCCTCTCCAGGGCCTCTGCACAGACCGCCACTCTCATTCCTGAGCCTCTCCAGGCTGTCCTTAGGGAGCTCCACTCCCAGGTGGGGCCAAGGACACCTGGTCCAGCCCTAAATTAGCTAGTCCTATCCTATGGGCTTTGACCCAGTGGACCTGGGTTTGAATCACATTACTCACTTGATCCTGGTGATTCCAGAGAGGACCAAGTACACCTCTCTGAACCACTTGTAACAGGGAAGTCGGCAAGAGCAGTGAGCCTCAGTGGCTCAGGTGGGCCAAGCACTGGACCTGGAGTTAGGAGACACATCCCAGCTCCAGCTGATTCCCTATACCTCTCTGAGCCTCACCCACTTCCCCTGTAGAAAGCAGACCATAGTCACAAATGCCCTAACTGCTCCAAGCACAGGGTGAAAGTGCTTTTTACAGCAGGGAGCCCTGGGCAAGCGCAGGAAGGACCCTATCAAAGGGGGAAGGTAATTTCAAAAAGCATCACAACCTTAATAAAAAAAGGCACAGCATGCTCATGGGAGGATTCTAGGTCTCAACCAGGGAGTGGATCGCCTGGCTTGGGGCCCCCCAGTATGTGACTTTGGGCCAGGAACATTCCCCTCTTGGAGTTTCAGTGAAATGAGAAACACAAAACACTCTTACTATGAGAAATCAATAAGAATGTAGCAATGCCGAAGCAAGTTGCTGGGACAGAGCCCTGTCCTCGGCAAAAGGCACAAACTTTGGACAGAGGTTCTCACACCTTGGGGAAACACAATTAGGTCAAAGAGTCTAATTCAGAAGGTCCAGGGTAGGGGCCCAAGAATCTACATTTTGTTGGGTATCTTCCTAGGGTGGGCTGGTCAGTCCGGCTCAGGGGCCAGGCTCTCAGCTTCCAAGACAAGAGTGGGGTTTTATCAGAGCTGATGCTGGGATGGAGTTTCCTGATGAAATCTCGGGATGGGGGAAAGGGGGAAAGGGGGAAAGAAGGGTAATAGGAGCAGAGGGGTGGAGCTGTTAACAACCTATTAATCTCCTCCCCCGCCGGAAACAGTAATTGCTGAGGCGCATACATCCTTCACGTGCTAACAGTCTGCAGCTGCAATACGAAGCTTTGATTACGAATGTCAACAAGACAGAGCATGAAATTAACTTCCCCTTAGTCAGTGGGCACAGGGAGACGCTGCACTCATTCACTGCCCTCGGTATGAAAACTCACTACGACAATGTCGCATCAAATTAGAGCCTGTGCTACCAGGCTGGCATCTATATCTCTGCCCGTAGCACTCTCTTACAACCAGGCCCTGCAAACAAGGGCCTGAGGCTGGGAAAAAGGTCAGGGCTGGAGGCAGGTGACGGTCCCAGGGTGAACTGGGAGGTGGCCAGAGCTAGACGGGACCCCCATGGGGGTTTGCCCATTGGACAAAAGAGGGGGGAATCATCATGACAAAGAGTAACTCACCCCTCCGAGTGCCTGATGTGGGGAAAAGTGCAAATCCAACCTTCATCTAGGTCAATTTCTGCCCTGCCAGCCCATCTGGAGAGGCGAGTTGGGGAAACAGACTGTTCCAAGGTAGACCACGCTGAGTGAGTTAGCGGGGCAGGCCAGAAGCCAGGCTCCTCTGACCCTGCACTCGTCGGCTCCAGCCTGGCCTGTGGCTCTTCAGGTTCAAGTGGCAGCAGGAAGGAAGTGGGATGACAAAGGGAGGTTCCTACATATGTGTGCATGCCCGGGGTGGGGGCATGTGGCTTGGCCTGCAGGCAGGACCTGGGCGGGGGGCACCCAAGACTGTGCCCCTGGTATGTGTGAGATGCGTTCACCCACCCACAGGCCCCTACCCGCACAGGCCCACAAAGGACGGAGACTCCTTCTGTCTCAGGGGTTAGTTACTAACTAACTAACAAGGGTTAGTTTCCTTGTAGAGTGGCTGGTGACTGCCCCATCCATAGCCCAGGCTGCGGATATACTGCCTGGCTGCTTTGGGGGCTTCAGACGGTGGGGATGGGAGTGGTACAGCCTCACCCCAATCTGGTCAGGCTCTCCTCGGCCATTTGCACACCCCACCCCTAGGCCGGGAATGAGGCCCAAGTCACTCCTTGTAGGCTGATAGACCAGTGGCCAGAAGACCCAGCATGTGAGGTTCTTCATGCAAGAAGCCCTTTTTCCACTCACCCGTGGCCGATCACCCAGGAGGCCCGGCTGGCAAGCAGTGAAGTGGGCCCGGCCGCCTGGGGAGAGGTCACCATGCCAGCCATGAGAGCTGGATGTTTTCCTTCTTGCCTTTCTGGTCTTCCTGTGATCTCCAGTTCTCTTCTGTGGCCCTCTAAAATAGCCATTAATTAGAGCCTGGTAATTAACTTTCTGGTTCGAGTAATATTTTGCAAAGGAATTCTATTAAAGAGTCGATTTGCATATCCTCAGACCTGGGACCTGGAAATAGCCAGGGTTTTTCTAGGAGAATGGGCAAGGCCCTGCAGTACCTCTCAGGCCTGGCATCCAGGCCTGGGCTCTGTTGGCACCTATGGGCACGAGGGGGCTCAGAGGGTGGCTGTCCTGATGGCCTGGGGAGATGCTGAGTCGTGGGAGATTTTCCCCAGGAAGGCAGGCAGTTTTGTTCACAAAACTGGCTGGCTCAGCGGCCACATGCCCAGACAGCAACTGCACACCTGCACACAGATGCCCACATGTGAGAGCTCAAACACAGGACACACCACACACACTGTAAAACAGGGGGTATGTAAACGCACGTGCCGGTAGACATGTACACATAAGAAAACAGACACAATAAGAACAGTAGCCGGAACTCCGTGAGCGCTTAGAATGAGCCGTATGTCCATAATCGACCTAAAAAAACACTTCATGTGGTCCAACCCAACATGAAGTGCCAGGCACTGTTCCAAATGCTTTACATGCGATTCCTCATTTCAGATCTACAAACACGTACAAGGATGTTTACATATACACATCTTCATGAGGGCAGGTGCATACTTGTAAGACATATGAAGACACGCACTCGTGTGCCTGTCAAAGGCATGTGTACATGCCTACAGCCACCTGTACAGGAAAAGGCTTCTCTAGCCTTTAAAACCCCAGCTTGGGGCTGATCACATCCTGACTAGCTAATTTCCACCATGCCTAAAAATATTGCCCAGCTCGGATCTCTGGAAGATACACACGAGGGAGCTGCAGATCTAAAAGGAGGGCGATAAAAATGAGAAAGCAGAAATAAATTGGTTCTTTTCCATGTCCGGGTCATGTTCTGTGGCTCCCCCTCCCTCTGGAGATGAAGCCCAGAATCATGTGTTCCTTGGCAGGGCTCCAGGCAGCCCTGCCCCAAAGGTGCCCATGGGGCTCCGAGTACCACGCTACAGGGGGGGTGGGACCTGGACACAAGGCCAGGCTTCTGGGATGGTCCCACTGCCACGCCTTTGACCGCGTGCCTCAGTTTCCCTGAATCTAACAACCCCTGCACTGCTTACCGGTGCTGTACAGCGACAGACCTCTCAAAGTGCTGTGTAAGTGCCAGGCTTCCTTAACGATAATTATCGGATTAAGAATTAAATCTGGTTCCCTTATGGAGAGCAGAGCAGGGGAGGGGGAGCTGGGGAGCACTCCTTGTAGGTAATTAATGAATTCCCTGCCATACCACTTGGAAGGCAGAGGCCCATTTAACAAAGATCCACCTACATGGATGGTGGTGAAGGAACCAAGGAAGGCCAAACAGGGCAAGGAAGGCTCTTACAAAGGGCTTGTCAGAACGTTCAGAAGGCAAAGGACAGGAACAGACAAGACTCTAAAGCAGCAGCACAGCACTACTGGCCATTAAACCCGGGAAAACAATGCTCAGTGACTAACCAGCAAGAAATGCAAATAACAAAGAAATGCCACCCTTGTGCCTATACAAACGACAAAGACTGTGTTACCGATGACACCCAATGTTTTCAAAGGCGTGAAGAAACAGGTGGGCACCTCAAAAGTCTTTGGGGGAGTGTAAATTACTGCAGGCTCTCGATGGGAAGCATATTTATCAAAAGCCTGAAATTGCTCTTATTTTTTGACCTAGTAATTCTAAGACTTTATCTCATGGAAACAATCACAGATGGAGACAAATGATGCATATTTAAGGATTAAATACCAGCACCATTTTTAATAGAGAAAAACTAGACAGAACATAAACGCCTAGATTACTAAAAAGAAGTATGGTCCAAATATCAAAAATCGATTTTTAAAACACATATAGAACAGGTTTGCTTTCTCGGGTGCAGACAAGTCCTAGGGTCTTTCTACTCTGCTATTTCTCGTGTTCAAAGTAGCTGTGATCCTCCACACAGCCCTCTTCACCTTTCAAGGGACAGTAGCGTCTAGTTCCATCTCTTGAATAATAATAACGTGATTGCACGTTATTATTCCCACACTGCAGAGAAGACAACTGAGGCTTACCAAGACGGACTGACTTTTCCCTCCAAATATTAACTTCCACTTACTGAAAACTTACAACACGGCTGTCTAACTGCTTTCATGTGTTATAACTTATTTAATAAAATTTTAGAAAGATTTAAGAAATGTGCAAAACCCAGTGTTAGTTGCCAAGGAAACAGCACTGAACAGGACATTTTCTATTAAGTACACGATGAATATATTAATATTAATGTTTCCAACGACGTGATTATCATCAGACCCATTTTGCTGATGGGCAAACTGAGGCTCAGAACAGTTAAGGTGACTTGCCCCAGGAACTGCCTGGCTTTAAATCCAAAGATCACATACTTCCCATTACTCCCAGACACTGAAATGCACGATCATCTCAAGATCACCCAAGAGAAGGTGGAGAAGGACAGGGCACTCACCGTCTACAGCAGGGGAGGGAGAGAGTCAAGAACACCCAGGCCTGGGTGCCCAGCCCAGTCTGCATCTACTGTCAACAGAAAACAGATCCCCTCTTCCATTTTCTCCAGTTCCTCACCAAGCTCCCTCTCCCTGCTCCAAGAAATGCCTCACCCAAAGGGACAGAACTGATTTCTGCCTACTCAGGGCCAATGGAGGGTCCCTGAAAGCCCTCACCCCTACCTCCAAATTATCTCCCTCCCTTAGTCTTACACTGCTGGGAATCCTACCCTTAGTAACTTTCAGGTGTGGGAACTCCCGGCAATACACATATTCCCTGGAAGGGGTAGTCAGTCCCTTGCTCCCTGATCAGCCTTGGGTACCTGCACCTGGGTTGCCCACCTGTGTGGAGGGCCAGCATCACCCAGAGAGAATACTGCGGAGGGGAAAAAAATGAGGAAGGCACTGTATTGCCAACTGACCCTCCCAGCTACTTAGGAACATTAATAAATAAATGAGTGAGTTCGAAATTATCTTCTGGGAGGGCAGAAACACCACATCCAAGATCGCTTTTACTAACATTAAAGCTGTGTTGTAAATGAGGCAGGAACATTTCCAGTCTGAAAAAAAAAAAAAAAAAATGCTTTTGCCAGCACACCTTTCACCTGGGACGCCTCGGAGCGGCATTCATTTCTATTATCCACGGGCAACGATTACCTGTCCTTGGTGCTTATCTCCAGAACCTCCAAAGAAAAAATGAATGTTGAGGGGCCCAGTGATCTTGGAGACCAGCTAGGAACCTCCCCAGGCTGTTTTCAGGGAAATAAGTATAAAGGCTCAAATCTGCGGCCCTTGGGCTTCCCAGAGCTCAGCTGTGCCCCC
The DNA here is from genome assembly GCF_014754425.2 of Oryx dammah. NCBI lineage: Eukaryota > Metazoa > Chordata > Mammalia > Artiodactyla > Bovidae > Oryx > Oryx dammah. Next base: position 91,707,435 of record NW_024070209.1, on the reverse strand, counting down.
CTGCCCAGCCCTGGCTGGCTCGACTCCAGGCTCACAACCAGACATCAGCCCTTTCCCTGCCATCTCCACACCTGGACCAGACTCCTGTTCCCAGGGAGCCAAAAGATCCCAGAACAGAACCAACTGGTTTCCAAGCTCCAGATGAGAGGATCCCGGTGCAAAAAATAACCTTCCCAACACAGCAGTTTGCAGAGCATGGCAGAAAGCGTGCGGCAAAGCCGCTTCGGCAGCAGCCATACAGCAGACAGATTCACCCAGTGTCAGAACCCAGGCGGCCGCCCCCGAGTGCCCGATGTTCCTTCTCCACGTGAGGAGGCCACGGGAGCCAGCTCACACTGGCCACCCTAGAGGCCCCCACCCGTCTTCCCATGCCCATCCCTTCATGCAGACTGCTCTCTCTGCACTTACCCCATTCCTGGGGAGAGGCATGGCAGCTCGGCGGGGTCCCATGGAGCCAGGATTCAACCCCCTCCTCACTGCTGGGCCAAGTCGGAAGGCAGCTGATCTGTCCACCCAGCCTCAGCAGCACCACACCACGTCAGAGTCGGGGGGGAGGGAGGCATCTCTGCACTCACCCAGGTTTGACCATGAGCTTGGGGGGTGGGGTGGGGTCACCAGAGCTGGTTTTACTCACTTGACTCCAAACAGGACGCCTCCAGGGACTGCCCCAGAGACATACCTGCCCGTCCATCCCAGCGGCAGTGATCAATCTATTTCTAAGCAAGGCAGCAAATCAGGAGATCCCAGTCCTAGCAGAGCCTATTTCAGCTCCAAGGCTGGGTAGAAGGATTTCAAATTCCATCTCTCTGCCTGTCCGTGGGAAATCTGGGCTCCCTTCCTGTGCCAGAGGAGCCTCCAAGCCAGATTTTGTTTATAGAAAATTAATAAGACAATCCCACACCACCACCAGTGACATTCTGCTCCAGCTACCGTTCACCACTGGCGCTAGAAACAGACTCGCAGTTTTACTCCCCACCATGGCCCCCACTCTGCACCCCTCTGGCCTGTGGCAAAGCTGACCCGAAGTCAAGCTGGGCAGGACCTGCTCCAGGTCATCTCGACCACGTCCCGACCTCCGCCCAGGGTTGCAGCTGATTGCTCGGCAGCATCTCAGTGCGGGCTGCCCGCTGGAGAGAGGTAAACACAGCATGCACGCTGTCTGCTCCCGGAGGGCAGACACACTCAGAGGCTGGACCGCCTGCCATCTCTCCGGCTCCCCGGACCACCAACACAAGCACACAAAACTAGGTACGTACACAAGGTCTCGCATGCGGGTGCAGAGGGTCCTGACCACCACCCAGGAAAGTGCAGCGAAGGGCATGTTCCCGAGGGAGAAAGCCGGAGAAGGCAGGGACCAGTCGGAGGGAGGAAGGCAGCAAACCGGGTGGCCTGCCGCCCAGACAATAACAAAGATGGGAATCGAGGTTTTCAAAGACGCAGTGGCTGCACCCAGCACCGAGCTCTGGCCTGGCTAAATCTTCCTGCCAGGACACGCCTGGTCCCCTGGGGCACTATGGCCATCAGAGAAAGGCTGAGGGTCCTGCCTCGGACTGGGGTTGGCAGCGAGGGGAAGGAAACCAGCCGCAGGCAGCAGTTAGGATGCATTAGAGAGTGCAGCTCCCGGTGGATGAAAATTAAAGGTCTAGTAATTCTCCTGGAGGGTGGAAGGGGTACTCTTCAGGAAGATGCTAGGGGTCAGTTAAACAGTCAGTCAACCTTGGGCAGGAGTTGGGCTATAACTTGTACTCCTCTGCCTGCTGGAACTAAGGAGGAGGGGAGAGACATTTTCATTCTACCTGTGCCTCCCCTACAGGGAGTGCCAACTTGCCAATCACACACAGGGGCACAGCCCTATGAAGGGAGGCAGATGCCAGGGGCCTGAGACATAAGGCTGAATGCTGAAAAGGCTCCTTGGTGCCTGCCCATTCCTTCACCTCCACTTAGCTGAGCAGGGACACGTTCTAACTGGCACTAGAATCCATCACCATGCCTGTGCCCAAGCAAGAAGGTGCCAGGGCTGGCACGCTCAAGGAGGGGAACCTGGGCCCTGAAAGGAGAGGCTGTGTCCGCCCAGTGCCCCCGCACGCGGACAGGATGGCTTGTCCTTGCGAGCTGAAGCCTGCTCTTGCCAGTGACTCCTGGCAGGCTGAACCACCTCCTCTCTCTCCTCTGCCCCACAAGCCACCTCCCCTTGGAATTTCCACACCTGCTCCAGTCTGGCCCGGGAAAAGGAAACGGGGAATTGGAGACACCCCTGGGAGTGGAGAGGTGAGAGAGGGAGCAGCTGCCCGGGGCTGGAAAGGATAAGGCCCTTCTTCCTTGGCCTCGGGCACTGCCCTCTCGCTCGCCCCAGCCCCCAGCGGAGCACGCGCCCTACTTAGAGCAGATGTGTCCCCTAAGCGACCCAGCCCCCTGCTCCTCCCCTCCAGATGTTCACCCTTTTCCTCACCGCTGGGTCTCCGCAAAACCCAGCCGAAATGCCTTTTGCATCGGACACTCAAGGGCTCCAGAGGCAGGGAGATGGGTCCTCGGGTGGAGGTGCCCCTTCAGCCCCCAGCGCCGGGCACTGCACCGCCCGGGAAACAATGCCCACCACGGCGAGGCGAGGCAGGACTTCTCGGGGAAGGCGCTTCCCTCCGGGCCTCGACCCGAGGCTCGGGCACCTCGTCCTCACCCACCCGGGGGAAGAGAGAAGGGTCCTCCCGTCACTCCTCCCCGGTCCGAGGTGGCCCCACAAGTTGCCGGAGGGCGGCGTGGGGAGCCCTCGCGCTTTCGGCGCGCCCCCGTCCCGGCTCTCGCTTTGTCCCCGCGCCCTCCCGGGCGCATCCCGGGGCGGCGGCGCGCGGAGGCCGGGCCGGCGGCGGGCTCACCTCTCATTGTCCGCGGCGGAGGCGGCGGCGGCGGCGGCGGCGCTGCGGAACCCCGGCAGGATGTGGCGGAAGCTGTGGTTGCGGTCCAGCTTGGGCTGGCTCTTGGTGCGCTTGATGGAGCCCTTGAGGCGGCGGCTGAGGAAGCCCTGCGCGCGGGGCGACAAGAGGGGGAAGGGGAGGCGGGGTTAGCGCGGCGGCGGGTCCGGGACCCGCGCGGGACCCGCGCCCTGGCTCGGGCGGCCGCACGGCCGAGGGCGGGCGCGGGCTCGGCCTCGGCCCCTGCAGCTCGCGGCCCGCGCCGCCCGCCTGCCGACCGAGCGCCGACGGCCCGGCCCGCGCAGCGCGGCCCAGCCCACCCCGCGCCACCCGCCCGTCCGCCAGCCAGCCAGCCACGTCGCCCCCGCCCCCTAAGCCGCTGTTGCCATGGCGACGCCGAGCCGAGCCGCACCGGCCGCGACCGAGGATGCCCGAGCCCCCCGGGGCGCGGGGGCGGGGGGAGCCCCCGGGGCCGAGGGGGCGTGGCTGCAGAGGGGCGGGGACCCTCGGGGAGCCCTCCGCGGCCGCAGCCCCCTCACCTCTGAAGAGTAACGAGGTCACACCCCCCACCCACCTGGAGGAGTCCACGCCCCCCTCCCGGTCCGGGATTGCCTCCACCGGTAGAGGTGAATGCTCTAAGTCTGGTTGGTACAGATGGGGGAAACTAAGGCTCTCCACGAGCGGGCGTCGGGTCCTCTGGGGAACAGCCGGCCAGCGCAGCTCCTGGTCACCTGGACCCCTAACCCGGGCGTCTTTCCTTTCGCAGGTGACTGTCACAGGTCCTCGGGGTGGAGCCCTTTGCCTGGAACCATGGTACCCCAGCAGAGGCAACCCCCCTAGGGACAGGCTGACCTAGTATCTAGCTCAGGGAGGAGCTGAAGGGTTTGCCGAGTATCCACACTGCGGGCTTCAAGACTTGGAGCCACCTCTGGGGGAAGGCTGGACCTTCTCTAGAGGGACTGCTGCTTGGCCCATTCGTGGTGACTCAGGGCGGTGGGGGGTGGGGGAGGGGTGGTTCAGCTCCTGGGAGGAGTATGGCAGATCTCAGCCGGGCTCCCCACGTAGCCATTCATCCATCTACCAGGCTGCGCTGGACTCTGAGACCTGAGCCTAAGCTGAGCCCAGCCCCAGAGCGCCAGGTCTAATAGAAGAGACAGGGAGGAGACAGCAGGCATACAGCAGGTTGAACCAGTGTTCCCTTTAGAGGTGACGGGGTAGACTGGGGGCTGAAGTGGCCACAGCCTGGGGTGTTCTGGACTTGGCACCTTCAGGCAGGTGGAGGGAGGGGAAAACTGAAGGAAGAGGGATTCCCTGTGAGTCAGGTTGTCCAATATGGATTTTGGGGACTCACCTACCCCAGCCTCACTTCCAGCTGATACAAAGACAGAGGGAATGGGATATTAACTCATTTGGAAGTTAACGTTGTACACAATCTGAACACCACATTTCATCCATCACACCACACTTCATCCATCACCTCTCTGGTCTGGAGAGAGAGTTGGACATTTACTGTTGGCCACGCCCTTGCTGGGTCTGTCCATCTCCCTGACTCTAGCACCCTAGATGTGATGAGGACAAATGCTGCTTACACACATCATCTCATATCACCCACACAAAGAGAAATGACAGAGAAACATCCCTTTCTGCAAATGAAGAAACTTTGCTCAGAGAGGTGAAACGACTCACCCAAGGACACACAGCTTCCAGGCCTGCCTGATGTCCATAGGACCCCCCCTCCTCTGCCCACTTTCTCCAAGCTTTCCCTTTTCTGATCTTTCTGCCCCTACTTTGCCCTCCCTCTCAATCTCTCCCGTTCATAGAAGACCAATTCCCGTAGCCACATGTCAAAATTCTGCATATCCTTCAAGGCCCAGCTGAAATGCCATCTTATTCAGGCCTTCCCAGGTAGTGGAGTCCAAATGCCTCTCACCTCTACAGTCTGGTATTACCCATTAAGGTACTCTAATCACCTGCAGTTCAACAACTAGAGGGTTAGGTCACCCACTTCCAGAGGGCTGACCCAGTACAAGGCATGATGCAGACGTATCAGAAATGGTGGCAGTCCAGGGGAACGGCATGCTTTCTGGGAGACACAGCAACAAAGCAGGGACTTGCACCTCCAAATAAGCTCTTGCCGCTCCCAACCTTGGCCTCTTGCCAGGTGTGGGAGGAGGGGGAAGCACCTGGCTAACTTGGAGGGGTTCTTCTCTCACAGGTGTTGTCATCAGGCGAGTTCTGCCAATGGGCTTATAGTTTTTCTTGGTTTTTATTCTCCACCCTGATGAAAATTTTACAATTTTTACACTCTTGTGGTACAAAGAACCATGGAGCATGTTTCACAATTTATGTAGCTCATCATGGAGCAATGTGGACAGTTCTGTCCTATTCCTGAATTTAAAAAAAAAAAAGTTTTCTTCCTTCTAGGAGGTTGAATGGGACACATATCACTTTGTCTTTCCACCCTCACCCATCAAAGTTACCCTTAATACTCATCTGGTAAGCGTTACTTGTCATCTTTGAAGTCTATTCTGGATGGACTCCCCGGCACCCACCCAAACTGATCATAACCTTGCGGACTCAAACTCTAACATTCACTCATTTCACCATTGTCAAGAGCCTACTACACTAGATATGATGACCAAGATCATGAACACTGTGAGGTGAGCACTATATAGAATAAGAGAAGGACAGGGAGCTCAGATTCACTGGGAAGGTGACTGTTCGGGGGAATGGAGAAGTCCCCCATTAAGCCCCACCTCACCACACATGTCCACCCTGGAGGACCTTGAATCCCCCTGAGGACCCAGCTCAGGACTCTACATATGGCAGGTTGAACAAATGTTCATCATCCCAGAAGGCCCAGCTGCAAGGGGACTCAGATCCAAAAAACTGTATTATAAGGGTAAATAAAGCCCAGAGAGGGGAAGGGTCTTTCCCAAGGTCACACAGCAAGGGTAATCAAAGACTCTGGCCTCCAGTTCCCTGCCCTGTCCAGCCTCACAGCTTGCCTACTGACCTCCTGCATGGGGTGAAGGGACAAGGGTGGCTCCCCACCAGCCCTGGATGAAGAGAGATGACCTTTTCTCCTGTCCTTTCACGGGCAGGCCCCAAGACATGATTTCTGGAAGCAGCTGCAGCCTTGAACTCAGAAAGAGGGACTGACTGGTCTTCAAGTGAGAAAATTTTGTTCTAGACCCAAGCCGATCTTTAGTGAGAGGCAGTGGGCAAATCACGTCCCTTCTTTCAGTAAAAAAGGGTACTCGAAACTCACTGCACTGACAGTATCCAATGGCTGAGAGCTGGGAGCCAGAGGCCCACAAATAGGGCTCAAATCCAGCTCCAGAGACGGCTGGCTGCAAGATGCTATGCAAGGCCCCTCACCTCTCTGAGAAATGGATGGGGCCTGCAGGGAGGATGAAGTAGGACAGACAAAAATCTGCCCTCAGCCCTTCACACCCCCAGGGCCTGGGTTTACCTACCTCTCCAGGAGGCCATCCCTGACTACATACTCTCGCCCAGCTGATCACATCCCTCAGGCCAGCTGAAGTCCTATCATAGCTCTTGTGTTCAAATCCTAGTTCAGACAGTTTAGTTCAGTTCAGTCGCTCAGTCGTGTCCGACTCTTTGCGACCCCATGAATCGCATCACGCCAGCCCTCCCTGTCCATCACCAACTCGCGGAATTCACTCAGACTCACGTCTATCGAGTCAGTGATGCCATCCAGCCATCTCATCCTCAAGCCGTGGCCAAATAACTGGACCTCTCTGAGCCTCAGTGTCCCTACCTGTGAAATGGGTTAAGGATGATACCTACTCTATTCCTGCTAAGTTGCTTTAGTTGTGTCTGACTCTTTGTGACTCCATGGACTATAGCCCGCTAGGCTCCTCAGTCCATGGGATTCTCCAGGCAAGAATATTGGAGTGGGTTGCCATACCCTCCTCCAGGGGATCTTCCCAACCCAGGGATCAGACCCCCATCTATTACGTCTCCTGCATTGGCAAATGGGTTCTTTACCACTAACGCCACCTGGGAAACCCTGCTTATAGGGTCATGGAAAAGATTAAATGAGATGAGCTATCGTCAGTAAAATGGTAAATACTAAGCAACTAAGCACAGTAGTTGCCAGCTTTATTATCATTGTTCCCTAGGCTGGCTCCGATAGAACCATCAGTTTTTGCCCTGAGAAGGTATGGGACCACCCCAGGCAGGAGTCCGTCTAGGCTCTCTGAGGAGCTTAAAAGCAACGTGACAGCAAGGACAGGGCTGGTGTCATGCCCAGTGAATGAATGAACGTGCTTGCAGAATTATCCTGCAGACACAGAATATGGCTCAGTTTGGTAGTTTTGAACTCTTTTAAACATGCGCTTTCTTCTAAAGCAACCTCACAGAGACTCTGAAGGTTCAAAGTGCCCAGCCGGGCGGGGCTGCTCCGGTGGAGGCCTCAGCTTTCATTCACTGGCCCAGGGTCTGATGTCTAAAGCTCAGCGAGGTGCCTGCCCAGTCCGCGGGGCCCAAGCCTGCCCCCTCCCCAGATGGGGTGCTCTGCCTCTGCTAACACAGCCCTGTTCCTGTGCGCTTAGGTCAGCCATGGCCCCAGGGGCTTTAGCACGAGCTGCTGCCTGGTGTAACTACCCCCCACCCTTTGGTGACTGGGTGTGGACAGCCCTCAAAGCCTCTGCCCATCTCTGTGACAACTCACTGCCTATGTGGACGGCCACCCTCCCACCGATCCGTGTCAATGTTCCAAGCCCCTTGGGCTTCCATCCATGTCAATGACCAAAGGGCAAGGAAGTCTGGAATGGAGGACAGACAGGCCCGTGGGGTCTCTGGCTGGCAGGACCCGAGTTCTCAGCTGCTCTCCCATCTCTATTCCTGACACTCCAGTTCTCTGTCCCCCCATGCTGTCCCCCACTTCTCCAGGAAGTTCCGGGAGACCTTCTCCAAAGTCTTTCAGAATTCCAGACACGGGATTGCTTTGTTCACCATGTCAATCAACTCCATGCGATGATGATGATGATAAGTTATCAGTTATGGAGCTCCTACTCTGCCAAAGTCGCTCTGCCCGGGGCACTCACACAACCTGTCTGGATCCCAGGGAGGCGATCCTGGGAGGGCCAGATGCCTCTGATGGGGAATCCTCGTGAGGACATGTGCTCCAGAATTCGGGAAGTTTGGGGTTTTCAAGTAGGGAAGCAGAGGCTCAGAGAATTCAAGCTGCTTGCGGAGAGTGGCAGAGCTGTTAGGTGGGCGAGCTGGGACTGTAATTAGGAAAGATCTAGTCTCTAGGAGTGCAGGGCAGGGATCCCCTTACACATACATGCATGCCACACACACACACAGACACACAGACACACACACTCAAGTGTCAAAGGCCAAAGCAGAAGTTGACTGCTCAGCCCCTCCTCCCTACACCCAAGGCACTATGCTGGGCCCGGGAAAGGGAGGAAAGAAGGGAAGGTGGGCTTCTCCCTGAGTGCAGGACTGTCACCTGCGGCTCACAGGTGAGGATCTGGAGGTTCAGAGAGGGGAGCCTCGCCCACTCCCATCCTCATGGGTGCATCCATCCCCACCCAGGAGGCAGCACCTGGCAGGGCGAGGGTCTGCATGCCAGCGAGAGCCCCTGGGCACCGGGGAATCAAGGGTCACCACTGGACTCTCAGCCCACTTCTCACCCAAATGTAACGCGCTCAGCACCACTCACGGTACATAGTAGGTGCTCGGCAGCCCCCGACTCCATCGTCTGTTTGGTCCTGCATCCTGAAGGTAAGCTTTCATCACCTTCTTCCCTTTAACAAACCAACTCCGAGTCACTGCCAGTGGGTGGTTGGGCCTGACCTGCGACAGTGCTCAGGATGGAGGCAGAAGCCCATGGTGTCCCCTTAGCCAAGGCCCAGCTTCTCCTTCGTGGCCGTATCTAAGGGCTGCACCCAAACAGAGATGCTTCAAAGGAGGAGGCCATCTGAACAGGCATGTCTCTCCATTTCTTTCTGAGGCTCTGTGCAAATGCCAAAAACTCACCTCAACAGGAAAGGGAGGGGACAATTCCACCTAGACATTGCCATCTCTCTGCGCCCCAGGTGAGGAGACATGCTCCCGGAGGCTGGCAGGCAGACCTGATGCTCTGGCAGGCTGAAGGAGCACCTCACTCTCTCCACCCTAGTACAGGCTCCAGGGAGGGGCAGGGGTGGTTAAGAAGCCCTGCTTCCAAGATAACAGGGTGAGAGCCAGGAGGGCCCACAGCTGGCAGCCAGGCCAACACCCACATGATACAGAGAGTCACCCAAGACCCAGAGAGCAGGGGGACTTTCCCAGAGTCACCGAGCAGGGCAGGGGCAAACCATGGTCCACCCGAGGTTCCCGTTTCTCCTTGCCCAGTGCTCTTGCAACATCAGCATGCTTCAGAACCGCCCAGCTCCCTGGGTTTCCTCTTTCCAGGCCTCAGTCTTCCCATCTGTACTACGAGGGCCTGGGTTGGGTGATCACCATGCTCCTTTCTAGAGCTGACATTTGACGATTCTCTAAAGCTAGAGCAGCTGCCTTCCACAGCTGGGCTCTGCCATGCTTTGCACTAGCAGCACCAGCAAATTCTGCAGCTTTGCCCCAGTCCTTCAGACGCACAATTCCTCCTGCCCTCTTTCCTGGCTATGGGTGATCTGCCCTCAGCAAGCTGCCAGGCCTCCCTGGCCGCCTCCCCTGGGAACTACGCACCATCAAAGAGGGCCCCAGCTGGGGAATGACCCAGTAATGGGGGGATGTCAGACACTGTGACAGATGAAAGCAGAGAGGAATTTAAAGGCAGGATCAAGTTAGTGCCTTCCCGGTGGCCACCTACTCACAGGCCACCCTGTGCCCATAGAACCCTCCCTAAGCCCGTGCCAGTGCTCCTTTCAACATGAGTCCTCCACACTCCACCCTACCCAGAGAAAGCAGTCTACTCAGTCACCCAAAGAGAACCAATTCACGGGCCATGAGAACCAGGAGGGGACTGGAGCCCGACACTCAAGGATCACTCTTGCATTAAAATATTGCCCCGAGGGACTTCCCTGATGGTCTGGTGGTCGAGAATCCACCTTGCAATACAGGGGACGCAGGTTCAGTCCCTGGTTGAGGAACTAAGATCCCATATGCTGGGGGGCAACAAACACCCGACACAGTCAAATAAATAAACAAATATTTTTAAAAAACAGTGTCCGGATAACTACACTCAAACATGTTCTCGTGGAGAAATACGCTGTGCTCAGTTACCCAGTCGTGTCCACCTCTTTGCGACCCCATGGAGATTGTAGCCCGCCAGGCTCCCCTGTCCGTGGAATTCTCCAGGCAAGAATACTGGAGTGGGTAGTTGTTCCCTTCTCCAGGAGATCTTCCCAACCCAGGTCTCCCGCATGGCAGGTGGATTCTTTACCGTCTGAGCTAGAAGGGAAGCCCAGGAGAAATACCCGGGGCCAGAAACACATCCAAGTTCAAGGACGTGCAGGGAGCACATGGTGGGAGGGGGGAACATGGTCACAAAGAAATGCACGTATGAACAGAACAGGTCTCCCCGGCACCACCAGATATACACACAAATGCTTGTGCCCGCCAACCAACACACACATAAATACACACTACCATGAAACACACAAGTAAACATACAAATATACCGGGACAGGCGCACATATTGACATACATACTCAGCTGTCATCAGGCACTCACAGAGTTACACTGACGGCCAGGCCAAACCCACCAGCCCACATGCGCTCACGAGAGTGGCCAGGTAGGCACAAAGAGCCAGGAGCCCAGACCTTGGGCCGGAGGGGAGAAACTGGCTCCCTGTAGCGGTCTCCACAATCAGGCGGGTCTCATCTTGTGCCAGTCTCCGAGGACGACCTACTTGCTTCTCTTGCACCCTGGTAACTGTCTTCACAGTTCCCTGAACGTGTGGTTTCTGGGCAACTTGAGGCCTGACAGGTTGTTCTACAGGATCACACCCCTACCCAGAGCTGGAGACCCCTGCCCCAAACATCTCTCCCTCTGTCCATCACCACTCCTGAAACACCACCACGTGATGCAGCTGATTAGGTCTAAGGAATCTCTGGGTGAAACACAGTACTTTCCCTCCCCCTCCCCCAAGAGGCATGGTAGCAGAGTGTTCCCCCAGTTAACGTCGTGGGCCCTAGGCCAGTGACCTAACTGCCTTAGCCTGTTTCCTCTTCTGTAGAACGGGAAAGATAGTAGCCATCCCACAGGTTGTTGGAATGAGTCAATGGGATCATGCATGGAAAGAACTCAGCCCATTTCCCGGCACATGGCAGAAATATTAGCTCCTGTCATCAGCACTGTCACTGTCGTTGTTTTTATTGCTCAGACTTTGCTCAGCTCCCAGGGGCCAGCCCAGCGATTAGCCAGAAGGAAAGAGAAAGCAGCAGCTCACAGAGCAATCTCTAGGACCCAGAGCTCCTGTGATGGAGAAGGGGGCTGGTCTACTTTCCTGCACCCCAATAAAGGCTGGCTCTCTGCCCTCAAAGGCCCCTCCGTCCAGCTGGAGAGGTAGCCCAGGCCATTCCTAGGCACCCGAAGGAGGCTCCTGGCTGCTTTGGCTGCCTCCAACCCTGCCACCCTCCCCTTGTTCATTCTCCAAGAGCATCCAGAGGGACCCTTCGAAAAACAGATGAGATCCTGCCGCGGACCAGCTGCACTCCCTTCCACAGTTCCCCAGGGCTCCTGGGGTGAAGGCCTAGCTGCCTGGTGAGGCCCAAGGCCCCTCAGGATCTCCCCCTGCTCGGATCCCAGGGGAGGCGCTTCAGCGGTGCTCCTGCCACAGGGCCTTGGCACAGGCTGTCGCTACTGCCTAGAACAGAGGCCCCCTCTGCCCAGTGGGCCCTGCACACCCTTCAGTCTCTCCTCAACCCTCTCAGGGGCCTCCCCGATGCCCTCACATTGAACGAGATCTCCCTGCAGACCTATCACAGTTGTAGTTAAACTTCTGTTTCAGACCTCCCTCCCCTACGGAATTATGGGGGCCATCATGGCCTGGGTCCCCAGTGCTGGACACCTCGCAGGTATTCCATATATACTTCCTGAATGAATGAACAAGTATTTATGATATAAAAGAAAAAAGAGGAAGGCAGACAGAGAATATGCTCTGAGAGGCTTTTTAGGGGGGTCCACTTGGGGTCAATATGAGTGGACTTGCTGGAGGAGGCAGCTTTTGAGGGCATAATAGAAACACTGAAGGTGAAGCAGCGGTTGGGCTTGCTGAGATCATCTGGGGCAGGGGAGCCATATAAGGGTATTCCAGGCAGAATCCCAGTTCAGGCAATGGAGCTGAGGTAGGACAGCAGCAGGTCTGACTGGCTTCGAAGGCCCTGGCGTGATCACAGATCTTCTGACCTCCAAGTTACACACCCTCTCCCCAATGCAGAGGATGCCCAGGTCGAGGGGGGCTCTTAGAAACCCTGAGAGTGTAGAGGAGGGGGCATGCAGTTGGGAAGGTGGGAGGGGGAAATGAGGACATCAGAGAGGCCGTCCCAGTGCCTGCCAGTGCCCAGGGCTGAGTGACATCAGTGACCAGAGGCCAGACACTCATTCCTACTGTCTCAAGCAAGAACGTGATAACCCAGAGCAGCCAGGAGTGACTCACTGCCCCATGAGCCCACCCGAGAGGTCTGGACGGCCACATGCACTTCATCAGCTCTTTAAGCCCTCGGCCAGCCCTGACCTCTGGGCGAGTCCAGCTCGAGGCCACATGGCTTCGGGAAAACCAGCTCCCTCCGGGAGCCACACCCCTGCAGCAGGCTCTCTACTCTCTCCCTCTGCCTCCCTACCAGCCCCGTCACTGAGGCCCTGGCACCAGGCCAGTCTCCCTGGGGTGACTCAGTGCTTCTCCCTATCAGCACGTCTCTGTCCTGTACTCTGTGCACTCTGTGTGAGAGAATGCTCTCAACAGAGGCTTCCCAGCAGAAGTAGCAAGAAAACCATGCGCAGAGACAAGAAATCTGTATTCAAAACCCCGCTCTGTAATTAACAGTAACAACTATTCCAATGAATTAATAAGAGTAAGCCAGATGTATTTATTAAGCTCTGTCTCAGCTTCAGGCACTATATCAAAGCTTTACATGATTTACTCTAATTCTCATAGCCCAGTGTGCAGATAAGAAAACGGAGGCTCAGAGATGTTAAGCTACTTGCACAAGATTGCATAGCCAGGAAGTGGCCGAGCTGGGTTCCACCCAGGTAGTCTGCCCCAGAGCTCAAGTCCTTCCATCATTCCATTACTGCAGTATGAGGCTCTGAGCAAGCGACTTAGCCTCTCTGTGACTCAGTTTCCCTATCTGTAAAATGAGGAGATGGCCTAGCTGATCTCTAAATCCCTTTCCAGCTTAGGCATGCCATCTTTCCCCTCCCTGGTGACCCATTTGCAGGTGACAACAAGGGGGCCTTCTGGAGACAACAGCTTGCCTGAAGGAAGGATGCTCATGGTGGAACTTCAGGCCCTACTGGGATAGGGAGCTTCTGTTGGGTAAGATGGCCTCACCCTGCCCCCCTCCCAGGTACCTTGCTGGCCGGGGCTAGCCCTGGAGCATCAAGGCAGGGGAGAGGAGCTATCCTATTTCTCCCTGGACCACAAGCCACCAGGGAGCACCAGGACCCCAGAGTGCTCCCAAAGGGCAGAGCAGGAGGGAGCAGCAAGAAGCAGGGGGCAGCCCCATAACTCCACCTGAGTGAGCAGTGCGTTTAAAAGCCCTTTTCACTACAGGATACAAAATGCACCGTTTGGGGAGAGGATTTTATAGGCTATTTCTCCTTCTGGGTTGATTTACCATCTACAGGTCAGGCTCATCTGGGCGCCTGCCCCTGAGGGATCATGGGAACCCACGCGGCAGAGGCAAGGTCAATTTCAAGGCAAGACTGTGGTGGTCCGGGTGGCCTGTCCTGACCTCCTCCCAAGTGGTTGGCCACTGGACCTCGGAGACGTAGTGGGCTGTCAGGAGCTGGGGGTGTTAGCTCACCCACTCCCCTCACCCCACACTCACTCACTGGATGCATTCACTCCTCTCATCGCTCACACATCTTCATCCCACCAGCCCCTCCGGTGCCCACCACAGGGGAGGCCCTGGCCCTGTGCCCAGGGCTCAGAGAAATCAGAAATAGCCACCACCCTTAAGAAAGTCACCACTCTCTCTGGTGGATGGTTAAGCCACAGCATCTGTGTTCTAGAGCCTGGGGTGGGGATGCCTGCAGGAACCACAGTGGGGGTGGGTATGGGGGGGAGGAAAGGAGCTTTCAAGGAAGGGAAATGGGGAGGAACCATGGGCAGACGGGCCAGCCTGCACAGAGGCACGGACCCCGGGACAGGCCTGGGGGCCTCAATGCTGGCGGGGGAGCCAGATCACCCCTCCTGGCAGCCATTGATGGTGCTGCAGGGGGACAGGAACAATCATGGTTCGTTTTAGATGTTCCCTAAGCAATTCCACGAGAAAAGTTACTCATCCCCCGGCAGGGCCTTGTGTTGGAAACAGATGCCATTGCCACCACTTCCAAAGAGGGCCTCCTGACTTGGGAACAATTCCCACCCGAAGACTCAGAGATAATTATGTCTGCGATCCAACCCAAATGCCACTTGGTGTGACAGAGGCAATCACTTCATTTCTATATGGGGTTGGGAGGAGGCATCTGAGCTCTGGCTCCCCACTCCCAGGTTCCTGGGTTCCCTAAGAGAGGGGAAGGCCTTCAGGGGCCATATGTCGGGGTGGGAAGAGGGGAGCCAGGGTATCTGCCCTGCTCATGCCCCTTCTGACATGGAGGGGTGGAGGGGGTGGCCAGAGCAGCTGCAGACAGGGGCAGAACATGATGAGATCAAATGCCAGCTCCGTCCCTGATCTGCTGTGTGACCTGGGTCAGTGCACCTCCCCTCTCTGGGCCTCAGTGTTCTCATCTATTAGATGGAGAGACTAGCAACACTGGCCAGCAGAGACTGGGTTGTGTGTTGTGGGCCAGGCTCTGCAAGACCTTAACTGTCCAGGCTTACGAGCTGAGCAAGCTTCAGCAAGTCCTTCACTCTCCGTCTGCCTTGGTTTTGTCACTTAAAAAAAAAAAAAAGGGATTTGTGTTATGTGCCTCATGGTATCATCAGATGATACCCAGTGAGGGCTCAGCAGAAGGCCTGACCCAGAGGACTGCGTAAAACAGCCTTTACAACCACGCCCCGCTCCTTATGCAGACAGTAAGGAGCTGGGATTCACACCCAGGTGGACCGGACTTTGTCAGAGGACACCCATGATGGAGTGTCTATTAGTCCTGCCCGGTGACCACAGTGCAGACACACTGCCCACCCACCTGCACATGGGCCCCTGCTCTTGCTGGGAGGCTGCCTGGGCCCCAGACCTTGCCCCTCTCCATGTCCCTGATGAGGGTCCCCTTTCACAGATCCTAAAGCTCTCTGGACAACAGTCCGGTCAGCTCAGCCAATGGTGTCAGACCCAGCTGCCCACGGGCACTCCTGTTTGGAGCTGTTCCGTCCAACCGGCAGTAGGCTCTGCAGTCTGCGTCGCTGGACCCCGTGGCCCCGCAGTGGGGGCCACACAAAACGCCCCCGGATTTCCACTCCCTTGGGAGTTTCCTCCCAGGCAGCCACTCGCTGCCCTCTGCTGCCCCCAACTGGGCAGAAGCCGCCCTGCGCGGACACCTCCGGCTCCTTCCATCTGTACTCGCCACCTGGGAATTTGGTCTCTGGTCTCTTGGGGACCCCTGCACCCCGCCCTCTCAACCTCCTGGTCTCAGAGCGGAGGCCTGGGCGCTCTGTGTGAGCAATGTCGTTTCGGACCCTCAGGAGGAGGCGTGGGGCAGGGAGGACCAGAGGCTCTGGGAAAGGGGTGTGGGCGGTGAGCCCCACCTGCCAGCAATCGGGGCTTTCTGCGATTTGGTGTGAGATTATTGGCTGAACAGCAGCCCTGAGGGCCAGGGGTTCCTGTGCCAGTTTACAGACGGAAAAAGAGAGGCTCAGAGCTGGAGACCTGGCCTGAGCGACCCCACAGAGGGAAGCAGTGGGGCTAAGATTCAAATCCTACCCCTCCCAAGTAGACCTATGGGAAGAGTCAGTACTATGTCCCCAGGACGGAGGACCCCAGGAGGTAGGGGGGCAGGGGGGCTCCTGGTGAAGAGAGGGAGAAAGACGCCCCCCAATAGCATCTCACCTGCCAATCACAGAGAGCCTGACACTCCACTGCGAGTGACTCAAACACCCAACTGATAAGGCTCCTTTTGTGCAAGAAACCTTTGACACAGCAACCGAGGGAGTCAGCCACTGACACCTTAGTGGCGACCAGTTTATCCAGCTCCTTGTTGCCCAACAGGCTCAAGTGCAGGACCTTACAGAGACATCCTAGAAGTACTTCTGGAGGACCCCCAGGCAGAAAGGGGGGGGGGGGGTGCCCTCAGGTTGTCCTTATTCCCCTCTCCATCATCCCACCCAAGCCAGCACCTCTTGCAATGAGGCAGCAGATTCCAGGGCTCCTTGAAGTGAGCTCTTCCTTCCAGCCCTGCCCTCAGGGACCCCTGCAAGGGCATTCTAAGCTCAGATGCTGAGGGCAAGGATGAGAAAAGCAGCTTGCTCGCTCCCCACCCTCTATTCCCCACTCCAGTCCTGGTCTCTGATGCTACTGGGGGCATCTTTCTCCCTCTGTTCACCAGGAAACCCCCCCCCCACCTCCGTCCTGGGGACATAATACTGACTCTTCCCATAGGTCTACTTGGGAGGGGCAGGATTTGAGTCTTAGCCCCACGGCTTCCCTCTGTGCGATCACTCAGGCCAGGTCTCCAACTCTGAGCCTCTCTTTTTTCGTCTGTAAACTGGCACAGGAACCCCTGGCCCTCAGAACTGCTGTTCTGCTGGGACTCCAGACTCTCTGGAAGGGGAGAGTGGGCAGAGACCAGGGGCTCCAGACTCTCTCCGCTGAGTCAGGTATGCTGCTCTGAAGGACACAGTGCATTCCATCCAGATCTCCTCTGGCCAGTTCTGGCTGACCCTCACCTCCCTCTCTGGGGACTCCATACTCCTATTAATATGGCCTCCCATCCTGTTTGCTCTGTGAGCTGCAATAGATCTGCTGACCCTTGTTTTCCAGCCACGCCCTCACACTTTAGCCCCTCACATTGCTCCCTGTTCTCACTACCACTTGCTCAAGCTATTAATATTTCCCATCTCTCAGCCTTCAGAGGGGCCGTCCTGGTTGCCAGTCCTTTCTCCTCACCTGCCCAGAAATGACTTCATGAAGCCCCAGCTAACCCTGCCTGTTAGGCAAACAAACCTGTATGTTTGCAGGTAGAAACTACCTTTTACTCCTGTGTGTGTCAATACCCCACACAGGCCCTGAAACATAGTTGAAAGTGTTAGTTGCTCAGTCGCGTCCAACTCTTTGCGACCCCATGGACTGTAGCCCACCAGGCTCTTCTGTCCATGGAGTTCTCCATGGAGTGGGTTGCCATTCCCTTCTCCAGGGGATCTTCCCAACCCAGGGATCAAACCTGGTCTCCTGCATTGCAGGCATACTCTACCATCTGAGCCACCAGGGAAGTCCTGAAACACGGTTGGTGCTGGTTAAAAATTTATTAAAAGAAAGAAAAAAGGAAGGCAGCGAAGGGAGGGAGGAAAGTAAGTTAGTACATACCCACAACAGGGCTCGCAGACCAGAGCTTGACTCCCACCTCTACCATTCATGGGCTAGCAGACCCTGGGCCAGTCCCTTCTCCCTGAGACTTACTTTCCAAATCTGTAAAATGGATCTGATGAAACCACCTTCTTGTTTTTAATGGGGCAGGCAGCCTCCCAACCCTACCAAATACCACAGCCTGCCCACAGTCCCAGGCCTCAGATGCTGGCCTGGCCTTGATTCAGAAAGCTTGAAACAGCCCCTGACCCCATACTCCCACCCTGCAGACTGTCCTGGGCAGCCCTGGCCACCCTGGGCTGTCTGTGACGATGTTCCCATCTCCTGCATTCCTCCTGTAGGAAGGCAAATACGGAACAAACGGACACAGACCAAAATGATAGTAATTTGCCTTTGGGGTTTAAACAGTTTAATAACAATTAGGCTCCATGAAAGACATGGGAGGAGGAGGGTTGAGGATATGGGGCCTGCTCTCTCCACCAACCCTCTCATCTGCAGCACAATGGCCAGACACTGGGTTGGGAGACTCCAGCTCACCAGCTCACGTGGCTCAAGAGAGCAAGGGACATCAGCCTCCAGGCAAATTTCTGGTACCACAAGGTGCTGGGGCACCCAATCTGGGGTCCAGCACTCCTATCTGCCAGCCATGCTTTGTAGCTGATATCTCTCCACCAGTCTGTGGGCCACAGACACAGACATGTCCCATGTAAATATGCTTCAGCCTGGAGTGATGGAGGGAGGCCCAGCAGGTATTCCAGGCAAACCTACTTTCTCTGGGTCTCAGTTGCCCCATCTGTGCAGGGACAGAGCTGGCCTCTGTGATCTGGGGGTTTGACCAGCTTTTCTGTCCACGGGAGTCACCTTAGCCAATAAGGGGCACTAATGGGTCAGACGGGCAGACCAGGAGGAGGCGCTGTGCTGATGAGCACTTTGGGGGCCTCCAAGGGTAGTCAGACGCACAAAGGTCATTCCCTTCAGCCCCCTCCTCCCAGAAAACATGACGGGGGCGGCAGGAAGGGCCTGGCAGCAGGAAAGAGAGGGCAGGAGGGAGCAAGGCAGGAGGAACACAGGACAGGGGAATAGAGACACCTGGGCTCCATTCCAGGCCCGGCTCCAGACATGCTGTGCGACTTCAGGAAAGGACCCTCCCCTCTCTGAGCTTCAGGCCCTGCTCTGTAGAAGGAAGGGTTGGATCAGATAATTTCCAACAGCCTTTCCACCAAGGTGTTAAGGGGGGTCATGCATAGTCCTGACTGTTTGTGGTCCTGTACCTGTTTCTCTGTATATGAGAAAGAAAGACCGCTGAAATGTGGAGACGGTTTGGAGAAACCGTGGTAAGAGGGGTGAGCAGGTGAGGAAACCTCAGATCCACATCCCAGAGGTCTCCTGCCCTATCCACTCTCACTCATCATCCCCTCTGACTCTTGTGTCTTGCACGGAAAAGTCCAAAGCCCTTAGCCACTCACTTTTCTCTCCAGGCTCCTCTCTGTCATATTTGCAACTCATTCAACATCATCTAATCATACAGAGCCTTTGGCTTGTTCCTATTTAGTTAGATCCCACTCTTACTGGAATACTCTTCTCCTTTTGCTCCCAACAAACTCCTATAGATCCCTCAAAGCCCAGCCCCAAAGATCCCTCCTTGAGAAATTCTTCCCCACCCTTGCCAACAAGAGGTAACTGCCCCTTGTTCTGGGTTCTCACAGCATCCCAGGCACATAGACATCACAGCTTCAGGACCACCGAGGGTGCACACACTTGAGCATCCAGTAAAAGTGGGTGGTTGAAAGGAACACTCACATCTTGAAGCATCTGCAATCAACTGGTACTGAGTTTATCTGTAGCTTCCACCAGCCCCCTGGGCCTTCCCCTCCCTGACACTTCTCCAACTCGCAAAAAATAGCCCTGAGACCTAATTTCAGCTAAACCTTCAAACACGACTCTTCACTTTCAACTTCTCGAGGAGGAATCAATTGGCTGTCAAGTTTCCCAGCGTCTCTGCCACCTCCCACACCTGGGCCCTGCCAGCTCTCCTCAAGGTCGGTGGGAGGGATGGGGGCGGAGGAAGGAGGGAGGAAGGACCCAGCCCACACCGGGGGGAGGTCAGGTCTGCCCAGGGTGGTGGGCTGAAGGGACACATGGGGAGACCGGTAGCAGTCACCATCTCCTTACCCTCTAATCACACCATGAATTCCTCACATGTGGGGTGGCCAGTAAGAGTGGACAGCCTGCTGCTGCTGAGTCCTCGGGCTTCGGGGTGGGGGATAGGTCCATACAGAGCCCCTGGACCCAACCCAACAGTTTGCGCACATCCCAGTTTGCTGCCTGCCTGCTGTCCCTGCCTCTGGCCCTCTCTTGTTTCCAGGATTCGCTGCTGAGAAGACAGAGCGGCGCTTGAACTCAGCCTCACCATCTCTTTAGCATTAGTCGCTCAGTCGTGGCCAACTCTTTGTGACCCCATGGACTGCAGCCCCTCCAGGCTCCACTGTCCATGAGATTTTCCAGACAAGGATACTGGAGTGGGTTGCCATTTCCTTCTCCATCTCTTTGGAGGCCAAGAATTGGAGGCCAGCGATGGGCAGGAGGTCTGTTTGGTCCTCTGTTCCCAGCTCCTTCCCCATCCTGCCCCCATCCAGGGCCCCACAGAGCTCTCAG
This sequence comes from Oryx dammah, assembly GCF_014754425.2. Lineage (NCBI taxonomy): Eukaryota > Metazoa > Chordata > Mammalia > Artiodactyla > Bovidae > Oryx > Oryx dammah. The sequence goes on along the minus strand of NW_024070209.1, from coordinate 91,687,226 downwards.
GGTCCTGATTGGATGGCCTGCTGGCACTGAGTGACCTTGAGAAATGGCGGCCCCACCCCCAGCTCCCCTTGTAGGGAGAAGGAAGTTGTACCAGGCAGGCAAAAGCTCCATATCTTGCCTAGGTCACATGCTGCCATGAGACTCAGTCCCAGGTCTGCTGACTTTACGGCTCATCCCCTTAGTGCATCAAAACATTTAAGCACCTTCTGTATGCCCAAACTGCAAAATCCACTCCCCCTGTTTTATAGAAGGGTAAACTAAGGCTCTCCCAGGGTCACATGATCTCCAAGAGATGGACATGGGAGCAACACTGGGTCCCTGATCCCCTGTGGGGTGATTCTGGTCCTAGGCTGACTCACAAAAGGGGCGAGGGCCAGCATGTAGGATGCAAACAGCCCAGACTCAGGAGCGTTCCAAGCTGAGTGGTGCCCAGGTCAAGTCCAGCCCCTCCCCGGCCTCAGTTTGCACAGAGGAGGTAGACAGAATGAAGCCTATAGATCTGGACGTGGTTCACCATTAAACTGCATCACTGCCAAAGGGCACTGCTGTGAGAGGTGGTGACATCTCATCACCCGGGTTTGAAATGGCAGCGAAGACGACAGTTATTCAAGTACATCCTGTGGCATCTCCCCTGCCTCCTCCAGGCAAAACCATGTTCCCCAGGTTCCCTTGGGGGCTACACAGAGCAGCAGTCAGCGAGCACGAGGATGTGGCTGTGGGAGCAGGCGGGGTGAGTTCAGGCTGCAGGGGAGAGGGTGTGCTTCTGGTCCTGCACAGGGTTGTCTCAAGTCCATCTCTAAGGCTCAGGCCAGGTGCACCTCTGACCTTCCCCAAGGCATCCTGTCCTCTGCCCTGACCCTCCGCAGATCTTCACTGCTCTGGAGCCAGAAGAGGAAACCCAATTCAGCTTGTAGGTGGCTCCATCAGTAAAGAATCCACCTGCAATGCAGGAGACCCAGGTCTGATCCCTGGGTGGAGAAGATCCCTTGGAGAAGGAAACGGCAACCCACTTCAGTATACCTGCCTGGGAAATCCCATGGACAGAGGAGACTGATGGGCTATAGTCCATGGCGTCACAAAGAGTTGGGCACAACTTAGCAACTAAACCACCACCACCATCGTTTCTATGGACTTCCCAGTTGGCACTAGTGGTAAAGAACCCACCTGCCAATGCAGGAGATGCAAGAGACGTGGGTTCTATCCCTGGGTCAGGAAGATCCCCTGGAGGAGGGCGCGGCAACTCAATCCAGTACTCTTGCCTGGAGAATCCCATGGACAGAGGAGCCTGGGGGTCCACGGGGTTGCAAAGAGTCAGACATGACTGAAGTGACACACACACGCACGCACGCACGCACGCACAGGGGTTAAGCACCTACCATGGGTCGGACCTGGGCTGACGTGCACACGTGAAGGTCCAGCAAGTCCTTCAAGAAAGAGCAGTCATTCCACACTTTACTGACGAGGGCACGTGGCTCAGGAAGGATGAGTGACTAACGAGGTCACATGGGTCACACAAGAGCTGGAATTTGAACTCAGATCCCCACCTCCAAGCTTCCTATTCAAACCCTCTCAGCTCCAAGCACCAGCCCAGGATAGAAACTTGACTCACACCCCTTTCCTTAACAGCTGCACACAGAAAAGGGCCAAGGCGCCGAGGGAAAGGACACAAACAGTATATGCCCGGCAGTCCTGGTATCCATGCCTGGCTTTGTCACACAGCAGCTGTGACGCCCAGTAAATGACTTCACCTCTCTGAGCCTCAGTCCCCTCATCCATGACATGCAGACACTAATGGTCCCTCCCTTCAGGGTTGCTGTGAGAAGTGGCTGAAGTGGCTAAATAGACGGCAGAACACACTTTCCATCCTGCAGACCCTAACCTCACGGGATGAAGAGTCTGGGGGCCCAGTGGCTCAGAAGGCTGGTGCTGGCTCTGGCTCTGAGCCACAGCAGTTTTCCACACCAGGAAACACAGTGAAGATGCCATGACAGGAAGCCAAGCCTAGCTGGCAATTAAAGAGCTGCAAATTACAGCAACGTCGAGGTGTGATGATACACCTATTAGAACAGCAAAAGAAAGGGAAGTGGGTAAAAAGTGATGCTGAGGGGGTTCTGGAAGGGTGTGGAGGAAGGGCACTCCTGCTCTGGTTCCAGTCCAGCCAGAGGAGTACATGCATGTGCACTGGGGTCAGGGAGACCTGGGTCCAAATCTTGGCTCCAACATTATGAGCACTTGGAGTTTGGGTGAGGGATTTCACTTCTCTGAGCCTCAGTTTTCTCATCTGTAAAATGGGGTGATCGAAGTATCAGCTTCAGGGTTGTCTTACAGATTAAAAGAGATGAACATAGCACAGGGGAGCCGTGATGATTAGTCATCATCCCCTAAGGCGTCCCCAAGGCTCAGCCCTGGTGGCCGCGGCCCGGGGGTCTGGGGAAAGCAGGTGGCAGCCTGTTCCAGCTGATTCGATCAGGGTCTCCCAGGTGCCAGCCTCCTGTCCTCCCCACAGCTGGACACCATCTCCCAAGGGCCCTGGTCGCCCAGGAAGGTAACCTGGAATCCTTTCTCAGAGGCTGATCTAACCCAGAGCTGCCTTTTATATGAACCTATTAAAAATGCAGATATCCAGGCCCCACCCCTGCCCCACTGCACTGAAATCTTGAAGGGGTCCAAGAATATTTTGAGAGCATTTTTATGACACACAGGCAGAAGAATCGGTGGCTCTGAGGAAAGTCCTATCCCTTTAGCTGGGGACTTGAGGCTCCACTCGACCCAGACCCGGTCCAGCTTCCCAGCCTCACCTCCTACCCTGAACTCTGGACCCCTCAACTTCAGTCCCAGCAAGCATTTCACCATTGCATAAACACATCAATTTCTAGCATGCCTCCATGCCTTTGCAACTGCTGTCCTCCCTACCTGGAACTCCTTCTCTCGCTGTCCCTGCCTGCCCAATTTCCAAGGACCCTTCAAGAATCAGTTCAAAAATCAGTTCCCAGGGGATATCCACTCCCACCTCACCTGAAACCACATACCACACGATATAGCGACAGCCAGGCCTGTGACCTCTCTGTTTCCTCCCTCAAAACCTCCTTCCCCCTGATCCCCAGAGGACTGGCTCCTCATTCCCTGGACTTCAGCTCAACTATAACTTGCCAACCACACCACCTCAAGAAAGCCCTCCTAGTTTTCCCTCTCACAGCAGTCTACTTTTCTCTTTCACAGCACATAGCTCCAACACAAGAATGTCAGCTCTTAAGGTCAAGGGCTTTATCCACCTGGTGCTGTCTTGGCCAGCTCCTCCCGCTTGGCCCCAGTGCCAAGAATGGTACCCGGCACACAGCAAGCATGCCATCAGGATGGCTGAATGAATGAGTGGATGGATGAACAAATGAATCAAACATCCATCTCCCCTATAGCCTGAGCTCCCTGGGGAGGAGAACTTGTCTACTTCCCCAGCAGCTGGCACATGGGCAGAGGGGCACAAGGTAACGTGCTGAAACAGGGCAGCAAAAGGACATAAAACTGCAGGTGTGTGGAAGGATGACTGGGACACAGGGGACATGGACAGTCAGAAGTTACAGGTCACTGGGTTCTGTTTCCATAAAGTCCTTCAGGTCTGAAAGAAAAGAGTGGACTGGTAGGACTACTATAATCAATAGCTAAGCTGTATATATACTATTCTTTGCTGATTCTGAGACATCATCGATTGAAAGGTACAGCATTGTTTCATGCACCAGCAAGAAAGAAAAAAAATAGCAATTAAATTATGACACACCACAGGCTGTTATATGAGAGATATTAAAATGTGAAAACAAAAAGGATACGTCCTAAGGAAGCGTGGTGTGTGCACGCATGCTTGAGGGTGCACTTATCCGACCTAACGTTAGCCTTTCTCATCCCACACCAGCTCGGCTCTGGGTCCAGCAGCCTGCAGGGTTTTCAGTCCTCCGCTTGCCCCCTCCCTAGAGGACAGGCCCCCCATGTGGCCTCCTGGGGGCGGGGTTGAGCCACAGAGAGGGGAGCAGCTGAGCGAATGGATACCTAGAGCAAGGGAGGCTGGATGCTCTCCCAGATCCGTGAGGCTCCAGCAAGGGGGGCCGCGGGGTCGCAGAGCAGCCCCCGGGCCAGGTGGCGATGGTGACGCAGGGATAGTTACCGTGACCCGGAACGGCGTAGCGGCCGAGGGCTCCATGCTGGGGCTCTTCTCCGAGAGGCTGCCGGGTAGGCTGCGCCGGGAGCCCGGCCTTTCTTGGGGCGACTCTGCCAACAGAGAGGGAGAGAGAGGGGTGGTTAAGCATGACAACAGAGGCCACCCAGTTGGTCGCATCACCCACTCAATGGACATGAATTTGAGCAAACTGTGGGAGATGGTGGAGGACGGAAGAGCCCGGTGGTCTACAGTCCATGGGGTTGCAAAGCGTCGGACAGGACTTAGCAACTGAACAAGTCAAGCCCTCCTGTCATTCCCGACCAGGCTAGGACAACACATAGCTGGTCCTCATAAAATGGTCCAACCACTGTGGAAAACAGTTCAGCGGTTCCCCAACATGTTAAAGACAGAATGACTACATGATCCAGGAATTCCTCTCCTAGGTATATACCCCAAAGAACTGAAAACAGGGACATAGACAAACACTTGTATGCAAATGTCCACGGCAGCATTATTCACAATAGCCAAAAAGGTAGAAACCCAAGGGGCCCTCAATAGATGAAAGGATAAACACAGTGTGGTCGCTCCATACGATGGAAGGTAATTCCACTGTTAAAAGCACAAAACTTCTGATCCATGTTGCAACCTAGACAAACCTTGAAAACAAGCTGACTGACACAAACCAGACACAAAGGGACAAATATTATGAAATTCCACTTGTATAAAATACCCCAAATAGGCAAATTCTTAGAGAAAGAAAGTAGATTAGAGGTTACCAGGGGCTGGGGGTAAGGGGGCACGGGGATTTGTTGCTTAATGGTACAGTTTCTCTTTGGAGTAATGGGAAACATTTAGAAATGGACTATGGTGATGGTGGCATGATGTTGTAAACATACTTAATACCACTGAGTTATACACTTAAAAATGACTAAAATGGCAAATTTCATGTATATCTTTCCTATACATGTACTACGATTAAAAAAGAAAAGAAAAGATCTAAAACTCCCACTTCAAGACACACGTCTTGTGATATGTGATAATGAGGTCCCTGTTGCTGGAGGTATACAAGCAACTCCTTCAAACACGAGACTCTGATCTCTGGCTTCCAATAGGTACCTTCTCTTCTTGAGGCTTTAAACTTGAGAGGAGTGCAAGGGCCAGGCAGGCAGCAAGGTCAAGGGTAGCGGCCAGCTGCTCAGCTCCAGCTGGTGATTTTGACATAGCAATGGGGGGGCTCAGTGCAGCCAAAGCTTCCCAAGATTCAAGAGGATGTGGAAATCTGGTTTTTTACTTTAATATGAAATATTCTGATTTTTAAACGGTGACAGCTCATTCAACACTTGGAGCCTCAGCCTCAGCATGCCTGTTTCAACAACCAGGTCAGTCCACCTGGCCACTTCACCCGCCCCAGTTCCCCAAACCAGGCTTGGCACTGGCCATCTCTTTTCCATTGCTCCAGCTATGGCCCCCACAGAAGCCCCCTTCCTGTTCCTCCCAGCCTGTCCTGTTCAGTATGCCCTGGAGGAAACCCGGTAACCTCCTCCGCCCCTAGCTCTTATAGGAGCCCTTATGGCTTCTATAGCAACGGCCAGGCTGGGGCAGCCTATCAATGCTGTCACTTTGCACATAGCGTGTGTGTGTGTGTGTGTGTGTCCTTTGCTTGCTGGTGAAACTCGTGTGTGTGTGTGTGTGTGTGTATGTGTGTGTGTGTGTGTCTCCTCTGCTTGCTGGTGGAACTCCTGTGTGTGTGTGTGTCCTCTGCTTGCTGGTGGAACTCCTGTGTGTGT